>NC_136807.1:10515142-11047642 GCF_951216825.1 Electrona antarctica | reverse complement strand
AAACTAATCAAAATGTTATCGTAATCCAAATGGGTACAGAGTGGTTCCAATGTGCTTCTCAGACATAACGTGGCCAGCCTTTACTTTACTTCATGTGTTTATTTACCGGAGAGAACGCATTAAAGTCGATAGTGAAATGGCATTTTCGGACATTTTTATCTGAAACGGCCTCACAACTCATCAGATGGTCCCATAATGCCTTCAGGCTGCGGAACGCTGGAATCTCACTCACTGCAGCTGTGGCAGCAGAGGGCTAGTGGTCGTATCCTGCTGCTCATGCTGCCCAAGGGAGACTTTCTTACCTATAATGTTTTCATATTTTTTTGTGTGTTGATACTATTACTACTATAAAATACACAAAAATAGATTTTCTTTCAATTGTGTTGGCATCAATTGTTAGGTATGCCCATAATGATGACCACGGATATGCTCTAAAAGTGTGAAAAATAAATGTATTCGTTTTTTCATTTCACCAGTTCTTTAATGAACGCTCAATTCACAAGAAGTGAATCAATTGAAGATGTCATAAACATAAGCTAATTCCCATCTGTACGGTAGTAAAACCAGTAAGACGCCTGAGGGCGAGAAGCATCCGCCTCGTTGCACGCCTTGTTGCACGCATCCGCCTCGTTGGCGGCAGACTTCTGGCCTGGCGTTGGCGCTTTGGCATGGGGGGGGTCAGATCAACATGGAATGAATTCTGTACTGGCCATATGATATAATGAGCATGTATTGAGTGTACAGCGTTTGATGAGGTCAGATCAACATATGGAATGTCAGAACAGGTCAGCTCCATACAGTATATGGAGATCTAAGGGTTGGTAGCGGGGACATTCTCTTGACTGTACAGGGTTTGATGAGGGCCCAAGTAGGGCTGGGCCTTAATTTTTCGGGCCTGTGAGAACTCTAGTTTTCGCCGGATGCCGGGCGCGTCTGCACTAATAACTTTGAGGCAGGCCCGTCTAGAGTTTGAATGGACAGGTGGGCCTGTGAGAACTCTAGTTTTCACCGGATGCCGGGCGCGGCTGCACTAATAACTTGGAGGCAGGCCCGTCTAGAGTTTGAATGGACAGGTGGGCCTGTGAGAACTCTAGTTTTCGCCGGCTGCCAGGCGCGTCTGCACTAATAACTTTGGGGCATGCCCGTCTAGAGTGTTAAAATTTGAATGGACAGGTATAAGTCAAAAGGGAGACATTGAGACAGTAAATGCAACCGTTTGAACTGATAAGTCCCGGAAAAGACGTGGTGTGATTGGCCAGTAGTCACTTGAGTGGCAGCAACGCAGCGTGCCTTCCGCACTTCCGCTAAGGTTGGGTGAGGAGGATATACATAGTTATCCTTTTTTTTTTGTCAAGCAATGCATTTCCTTTCTGTTTTCTAAGCTTTGGGATTACTTGATTTTGAGAGAAAAGAGAAAGCAAAGATCTACAACTTTCCAAATTTGTGTGTGTGTGTGTGTGTGTGTGTGTGTGTGTGTGTGTGTGTGTGTGTGTGTGTGTGTGTGTGTGTGTGTGTGTGTGTGTGTGTGTGTGTGTGTGTGTGTGTGTGTGTGTGAGTGTGAGCGCGCGCGCATGCGCATAAAACATTTGGCGCTGATCCGTCCAGCGGTTTGCACTGACTGACTGACTGATCAATGACTCCTGCAAAAGGCACACTGTAAAAATAGTATAAAATGCATTTGGGAGTATTATGTTGGTGCTCTTTAAAATCTATACAGCTTTCTGCGTCATGCGCCGTCATTCCAAACTGATAAGCAATAATAAGAAAATAAATGGAATTGTCTGCACTATAGCAGGAAACACACTTCCTGTTGTTGTTGTCGATGATGCTGCTGTTGCACAGAATGGATGCCGTTCTGAATGCAACACAGTTTCAGCGCTCTATAGCAGGTGGCTTTTTTTTCTGTGCGTGCGTGCGTGCGTGCGTGCGTGCGTGCGTGCGTGCGTGCGTGCGTGCGTGCGTGCGTGCGTGCGTGCGCGCATTTGCTTATGCATATACTCAGTGTAAGTGATTGTGTGCCTGTGGCCTTGTAACATCTGCATGTGTGCATACAAAGGTTTGAGCGAGCGTTTGTGTGCGTGTGCCTGCGTGTGTGTGAGGCATTTGCAGATGCTCTTAAACCATTTTGAGCTGAGGACAATTCTACAAATGTCTTCTAAATCCTGACAGTTTTCTGAAATACCTACGTTTTATATCAGTGGTGCTCAATATTTCATGTCAAGGACCCCAAAAACTAAACTGTAATTGGCCACCGACCCCCATCCCTAAAATGTGTTGTTCCAGGGACCCCCCGGAAGCAAAGACTTGAGTTAAAAACGTTCGCTGTGAAAGAATGTGCGTGCGTGCATTTGCATATACTCAGTGTAAGTGATTGTGTGCCTGTGGCCTTGTAACATCTGCATGTGTGCATACAAAGGTTTGAGCGAGCGTTTGTGTGCCTGCGTGTGTGTGTGCCTGCGTGTGTGTGCCTGCGTGTGGGTGCATAGAAGCATAGTTTATTGGCAGTGGTTTGAAGTAACTAAGTAATTGTACTTATGTACACTTTTGAGGCATTTGTACGTTAATTGAGTATTTCCAATACCTACTTTTACTTCTACTCCGCTACATCTCAAATCCAAATATTGTACTCCACTACATTCACCACATTTATTTGAAAAGTGTAGTTACGTTGTATATTTTGATTATTATATATTGTTTAAATCATGCATTAACCACATATCAGCCATATATACATTTCATCCGTTTAAAAATAGCCGATCTACAAGCTCACAAGGTGGCGCATCGCGGCACATTGTGAGCTTGTAGATCTGCTATTTCCGAAAGATTTGTATACATTTGAAAACTTGAAAAGAGACATTCTGCACAATGAGTACTTTTACTTTTGGTACTTCCAAGTACATTCTGATAATAATAATAATATCTGGGACTTATATAGCGCTTTTCATGGTACTCAAAGACGCTTTTCATGTGTGGGGGCCGAGGGGGGAACATAAGACCATTGCAGTATTGATATACGTTTAACTTTAGTAAAACAATGGAGTACTTTTGTCCCACCACTGACCCGCAGCAACTGCTCTATATTCTCCGTGGTACTGCAGGCTGCCCTGGGCTGCAGGTCCAGTACTTTAGTCCCACCACTGACCCGCAGCATCTCCTCTGTATTCTCCGTGCTGCTGCAGGCTGCCCTGGGCTGCAGGTCCAGTACTTTTGTCCCACCACTGACCCGCAGCATCTCCTCTGTATTCTCCGTGCTGCTGCAGGCTGCCCTGGGCTGCAGGTCCAGTACTTTTGTCCCACCACTGACCCGCAGCATCTCCTCTATATTCTCCATGGTGCTGAAGGCTGCCCTGGGCTGCAGGTCCAGTACTTTTGTCCCACCACTGACCCGCAGCATCTCCTCTATATTCTCCGTGGTACTGCAGGCTGCCCTGGGCTGCAGGTCCAGTTCCTGGTCGACGAGTCGTTCCTGAGGCCCGGCGAGAAGCGCTGGTTCCTGCGCTACCTGGCCCTGCACACCATGCAGGTGGACGTGTGGGACAGCAGCTCCCTGCTCCTCATCGGCTCTACGGCCATCGAGCTCAAGGTACGACGAGTCCCCCCCCTCCCCCCATCCCGAGTATGGCACTTACTCTGCACCCACTTTAGTGTCGAACCGCCCCTGCTATAGGGCTTTAAGCAACTAGTCGACTAGTAAATCCACTCATCATCATCATTTTTTGACCGTGGTCGAGATAATGGATTTCACAATGCCACGCCAGACTTTCCAGTCCTTCATTGCCATCCCCAGTTCCGGCTTACTGATGCATGTGTCCCTAGCGATGACATCAGGGAACGACAGTTTTCTACCTCTGGTCTGCTTTGAGCTAGGACTCCACTAGTTGACCTTGTTGGTATAGGCCTACTAGTTGACTAGTTGATTTCTTTTTTAAATTAGGCAACTAGTCAATTAGTAAAAATCACTAGAAGTGAAAGCCCTAGCCTGCTATTACCGCTTTTAACGCCAGCCGTTAATTCATTAAACAATTTACAATTTAGGCATTTAGCAGACGCTCTTAAAGGACCACTTCGCCACTATTCAACCTAGTCTGTGTGTTTTTAATCATTAGCATATATGCTAAAATACGCCCGTTTATTATCATTGGTGTTCTGTAGCTCCGTGGGCGCACTTCCAAAGCTGTCCACCATGTACGTATTTGTCCAAAAATGACGTAGGTGGTGGACACTCGGTAGGCTTTCAGAAACTACAGGGACAATGGACAGGTAGGCTTGCCGTAGCTAGCCTAGCCGCGAAGGACACCCCTGTCTACACAACAACAAACGAAAACAACGAGTCAGTATGGCTGCTCCAGGGGATTTTTCCCTTACACATATTGGCAGAATCTGCGTTAGGGTCGTTATATGAACCAGAAATATACGGAGGAAGAAATGCAGTGACGGGGACAAGAGCAGCTGCTAGTTGCTGCATCTGGAGGTGTGGACTGTTGCCTGCTGGAGCGACCTAGCTAGTAGCTTTCCCTGGTCCAGTGCGTCGCACATGCAAACCTTTCTGCCCAGGAAAAGTTTTTTCTGCCCAGATAGTGTTTGTTGACTGTGTTACTGGGAACCTGCGTTCAGGATGCCTAAATAAACTGGAAGTTGCAACCGAAGCCTGATGGACGAAGAGGGACATTCAGATTGAAGTAAGTGTTCAATGTATTTACAGCTTATTTGTGTACGTGTGTGTCGCCACACCGTATTGTTTACATAAAGTGTCAGAGGCTAGGCACGGCTTCAGCCTACAACTTTTCGGTCCAAACATCTTCTATTCGTTCAACTATTCATTAATTCAATTCAAAACTGTATGGCATGCCATCTGAAGCAATGTTAGCCATGGGCTCGTATGTTTCAGGGCTAGCAATGTAAACATTCAAGTGTTATACCTGTGTCCATTAGGTCAGCCCAGATGGGTACAGAAGGCTGATGAAGCTGAAGATGTCTTTGATGGACTGATGGTGAGCCATACATACTCAACTCAAACTTTATACATAAAGCACATTACTGTATTTGCTGTATTTTGTTTGACCCCCTAGAAAACTAGATGACACGTCTCAAGGGCATATCATTTTCAATAAAGGTTCATATATTTATATATGCTTTTACAAAGACCAGTCAGTGGTCAACCAAAGTCCTGTAAAATGTAGTAAATATACTGTCATTTATACTATAGGCCTACTGTGTCTCACACAGACGGTTTCACACTGTAGTATTGAATTGTATCTGTAAATCACACTAGATGACAGTGAATTGACTTTTAACCTTTTGTAATATCTCAAAAGAAAAAAGAAGATCATTACTGCATCAAAAGTAATCAACAAACTATAAAACTGATGACAACATTGTACAAATTACACAAGCAAAGTGCCTTGCACTGAATAATAATAAAACTATTTGTATCGCACCTTTCATGACATGCAATGCAGCTCAAAGTGCTTTACAGAGCAATGGTGAAAAAAAATAAACGCAAGGCATAAAACATTGAAATGGCAGTAATGCAATAGTGAGGACATGAATAAATCTAAAAGCAAGAGTGTATAAGGTGGTCTTGAGCTGTGCTTTAAAATGTCTAGAGACTGCCTGTCAAAGGTACAGTGGGAGTTTGTTCCACGCCGTCGGCCCGTAGAAGCTGAAAACTGCTTCACTGTGTTTTTTTGTTGCCATTTGTTAGGCACATCGAGCAAGCCAGCTGTGAGGACCTGAGGGGGTGGTTTGGGACATATCTAGGCAGGCAGTCATGTAGGTCGGTAGGTCACAGATGCAGACCAATAATTGTAAAATCAATCCTAAAAACAACCGGAAGCCAATGCCGTGACACTCTTAGTTTTAGTTAAAACTCTGGCTGCCGCAAGTTGTAATCGGTCAGTTGTTTTCTTTGGCAGTCCAGAATAAAGTGCATTGCAGTAATCAAGCCCAGAAAAAACAACGGCGTGGATCAGTGTTTTTGCATCATCTAATGACTGACAGGCTCTGTTTCATACAATATTTCTAAAGGTGAAAAAGGCAATCTTGGTAACATGATTGTGTGAATTAAAATTCAATTCAGAATAATGACCCCCAAGTTCTTTACTGTACTGTTACTTTCTACAGTCAGGTTGCCAAGTCTGCTTATTATTATGATTGATATGTGATACTCAGTTGTAGCCTACCTACTCATTTGATCAGTAAAGAAACATACTGTACATAGCCTACACACTCAATCGTCCATTCCAGTAATCCTTGAGTGCTTTCACCATTACTGACTCTACGTCTCTCACCACAGCATGTGCGTCTGCTCCTGTCCTGTCTCGGCCAGAAGCAGCTCCAGTGACGTGTCATCATGCAGAAAGCCTGAAAAACCACCTGCCTCAGTGACCTCTGACTATAGAACATCTAGTTTGTTAGTTTCCAGTTCAACCATAGACCCCTGTTTTTATATATATCTGTAGATTTATGTAAATCAGTACTATTAAAAGATAGTTGATTTGATGGCAAGTTTGTTTTATTTTATCTCATGTAGGCGTATGGTATTTATACATTTTGACCAATTCCTAATACTCATTCACATCTGAATGCAAACAAGACCACAATGGAAATAAGTGAATAAGTGAATGTGTTTTATTGTACTGTAACATAAGGTTTAAAAAACAAGGCCACACAGGCAAAGTTTGTAAAGTATCAATATTGCTATATAGAAATACTCTGTTACAAGTAAAAGTCCAGAATTTAAAATGTACTTCAGTAAAAGCACGACAATATTGGTAAAGGCTTAAGAGTAGTACATTGATTTATCAATCCAGATTGTGTACAACAGCAACATACAAAGTAAATTGTATCTATATAATATACTGTATACTTCATGGGAGTTCCTTGAAAGCCACTTCTTCATCTCTTGAGTCGAAGACAGCCACCGAGACCTCAGCTCCTGCATCAAATAAAGTATTATGCAATTATGGGCCTATCTGACCAATCATGAGACAATATGGTAAACAATAAGGTTTGTAATTTTTGCAAAAATGTTGAAAAATAGCAAATGTATACAAGCTCGCAGCACGGCACCAAGTGACGCACTGAGCTTGTATATCTGCTATTTTTGAATAGCCAATGCTAATACAGATGCTTTCCCGGTTTTAAATGCTTTTATGTTTGGTTTGAAGCTTGATATGGAAAAATGTAGCTCTGGTCCATAGCCTTCTGCAGGGCTATGGACCAGAGGTAGGAAAAATGGTGGTGTTTATGTGGAGGGTGTTCCAGTTACAAACAGCAAAAAAGGTCTTTAGCTGTAAGCATCAGAGACACTCGGCATGTCAAATTCATTTATAGACATCACAACAACAACCACGTGTAACAACAACCATGTATTTTGAAAGGAAATGCATGTGGTCGTAGCTTTAGTTTATTACGACATACCTCTGTTCTGCTTCGATGATGATGATCCGCGTCAATTCTTCCATTAGATTGCGGTCGAACTGGAAGATATCTGCGGTGGTGAAATGTTCACTGCACACCCAAAGTGGTCCGAGTACAGTACAGAGTAAAGCTGGATGATTGCATCTGTATTTTCGTCATAACGAGTTCTAAAAACAAAGCCAGCCAGTGGCTTCTCGAGTCCGACGCACGTTCGAACTCACTACTATTACCGCTACTTACTTACTACCAGAGACTAGGCTACTAACTACTATACCACCACTACTGCTGTTACTATTACTACCGCTAAATATTAGCTATTATTACTTCTATCGCTTGCAACTCCAAACAACAACAACACGAGAAACTTTCAGCTTCCTGGGTGCCTGGGGCTGCCTGTCTGTCTGTCGCGCAATGCACTGTGGGTAATGTAGGAAATGAGCGCACCGTTCCTCGGCTCGTTACATGAGCCGTTGTCAGCCACTATATCGCCAAATGAAAATATTTATATTTCTTTCATGAACGCATATCATACTAAAGCATGACAAATGCCATGTTATAGTGGCGAACTGATCCTTTAATCCAGAGCGGTAATACATCATATTCATAAAAAATAATCATGATGAATCATACAATAACCTAACAGTGGAATATCTATTTAATGAAACTATGCGTATATACCGTACCGTACCGGCCTGCAGCATTTTTCCGCGCAACCCTTGGTTTGAAGGCCCCAAAAACCGTAAACCGTATGTCACTTACGGTACGGTGTGTGTGTTGTGTCAGACCAGATGTCCTTGTATCGCTCGGAGACCACAAAGGCTTACCACGGCCATTACAACGTCGGCTATGGGCCGTCGGATAAACCTGGTTTTTCACCAGAAATGCCAACTGGGTATGTAATGTACGCAGCATTACGACTCAATCTATCATAACTACTAACACCATTTGGGGTATAGATCTACACCAATGGCGGGTACTCAGACTATTTTAAATGACGTAGATCTATACAGTACGTCACAATCGGGGAATGTGTTATTTTATCCCATTTAGACCTGAGGCCGATTTTTTTTTTAAATGCTTCTAAATCCTAAAGGTTTTCCGAAAAACCTATGTTTCTATTGTATGTCAGTGGTGCTCAACCTTGTTCATGTCAAGGACCCCCAGAATTATCTGTATTTGGCCGCGGACCCCCATCTGAAAATATGTTGTTCCACGGACCTCCCCCAGAAGCAAAAATAATATTATATTCAAAGATTTGCACCACATTTTCATGATTTTTCAAAAATAGCAGATCTACAAGCTCATATGAGCTTTAGATCTGCTATTTTTCAACAGCTAAAGTATAACATAATGCTTAAAACACCAAAAGGGGATACTGTCCTGAATGGGTTATGCACAAAGTGGCACATTGCACCTACTGTATAATGACATGCCCAAAATGGGGATGCCAAGTTGAAAATGATAGATATTATACCTGTGTTTCCTCAAAACCAAATATGAATATTATTTTACTGACATATCTACTGTTTTTGAGTGGTGCAAACCACTCCAATAACCAGCTTTTGAGTGGTGCAAACCACTCCAATAACCAGCTTTGTCTGTATCTATGTGTCTATGTGTCTATGTATGTGTGTACCTGTACGTGGAGCCCAAAAGAATGAGCATGGTTACTATGGTCACTGACATTACGTCAGACCACAGCTGATCAGGCTATATAAGACCTTGCACAACTCAGTTCACACGGGTGTGATTTTTGATATAACCTGCAATGGAACTGAAACTAGGAGCAGCTGGTGAAACCAAACCATAAATTACTCCACAAATTAATTCCACTTCCATCTTTCTCTGCAGTTCTTTCTTTCAGCCTTTTTTTCAACGTGCCTGAAAAAAAACAAAAAAACAAAACAAAAAAAAACAGGCTAAGCTCAGAAGCATGTCCAAATATTTGGCACACGGATAACAGATCTTTTTAATTATTCCTCGCAATGAATTCATTTGTTTTCTCGCGGTCTATTGATGTCGCTTGGCTTCGAGGAACTAAGTGGGGGGAGTGCTTTGAAAACGCAGCACCCCACCTCCCCATCCCCTGGCGGAGAGCTATAATGCCCACATGGCTCCGAGTAATTGAAATGAATTCTCCTCAGCATTCCACTCAGTACGTCGTCTCAGTACATTCCACTCAGTACGTCGTCAGTACATTCCACTCAGTACGTCGTCAGCTGTTATGCTTTATAGGAAAGTATATGCAAATGCCGGTGGTGTGTCTTTCGTTCAAAGAAAATGGCGTGAGTATAAAACGAGGAGACGGCCTGCTGCACGTTTGGATTTTAACCCATTTTGAGCGGGAACCCCTTTTGGTGTTTTCAGTATAGAGGGTATGCGCGTGACGGTGACATCATCATCAAACCAGGAAGTTATGCAGGAACGCCTACTGAGTGGCAAAAAACTACTTTCTGGCCTTGACAGCCCATACATCCACACAGAAAAGTCATATCTGATTGCATTAAACAACATTAAACGATGTTAAACTCACTTTGCCTGTTGCTTTGCCACTCGATTTGCCACTCGATGTGCCATTCACTTTAAGCATGCGCATACTCTCTATAATGTTTTAGCTATTGAAAAATAGCAGATCTACAAGCTCATAGCGCGCCACCGAGTGGCGCACTACGAGCTTGTAGATCTGCTATTTTTTTAAAGTCGTGAAAATGTGGTGAAAATCTTTGAATATATATTTCAAAGCGAACATTTTTAACTAAAATATTTGCTTCTGGGGGGGGGGTCCCTGCCTGGAACACCATATTTTGAGATGGGGGGTCTGTGGCCCAATAGAGATAATTCTGGGGGTCCTTGACATGAAAAAGGTTGAGCACAACTGACATAGAAACATGGGTTTTTCAGAAAACTATTAGGATTTAGAAGCCTTTTTTTTCAGTCCAAAATGGGTTAAACATGAAACAGCCGAGCCGCCGCGGGCCATTCCTCAGAGCGCGTGCCTTCGCTTCCCGAAAAAACAACACACAGCTGCCTTTTTGTTGCGGGATGTTTTTTCATGTTGGACCCCTGACCAACGATTAAGAGTTCTCCTCGGTTTTGTTTATTTTATCCTATTAAATAAACAAGCTGCAGATTAACCCATTTTGACCTGAGATCAGATTCTAAAAATGTCTTCTACTGAAAAAGCTATGTTTCTATGTCAGTCGTTCTTCGATTTAAAAAAAATAGCAGACCTACAAGCTATGAGCTTGTAGATCTGCTATTTTTCAATAGCTAAAGCATAACATAATGCTAACACCAAAAGGGGTTCCCGCCCAAAATGGGTTAAAGGCTTGTTTCAAGCGTTCCTCAAGCTCGACACAATTTCCTATTCATTGAAGTTAAAATGTCTCTCTTCTTGCCAGTTGTGCAAGATGTGGCGTTGGGTTTTTTTCCCCCGTCTGACGCAGCTGTTCTTTGCTTTATCTTTACGCCTCAGAACTGTCTTCTGTTCATTTTGCACCGGGTTTAATCCACTGAGACCTGAGGAGCAGATTCTACAAAAATGTCTTCTTAAATCCTGACAGGTTTCTGAAAAACAGTTTTCTATATCGGTGGCCTTTTTCATGTCAAGTAGCCCCAAATATGATCTGTATTTGGCCGTCGGACCCTCACCTGAAAATATGTTGTTCCAGGGACCCTCCCCCCCAGAAGCAAAGATCTGAGTTAAAAACGTTCACTGTGAAAGAATATTAGTTTAGCGTCGCATGTTCACAATTTTTCAAAAATAGCAGATCTACAAGCTTGTAGCGCATTACCGAATGCAGCGCTACAAGCTTGTAGATCTGCTATTTTTCAACGGCTAAGGTTTCTAATAACGGTGGTTAAAAGCTATAAGGGAGACACAGATGCGTCCTCGGGTCTAAACGGCTTAACCCATTTTGACCTGAGATCAGATTCTAAAAATGTCTTCTACATCCTGACAGTTTTCTGAAAAAGCTATGTTTCTATGTCAGTCGTTAGATCTGCTATTTTTCAATAGCTAAAGCATAACATAATGCTAACACCAAAAGGGGTTCCCGCCAAAAATGGGTTAATCTGATTCCAACTCCCCCCCCCCTCACGCTGAAAACATCCTCAGTGGTGATTTAACTCTGGCGTGTACATAATGGGCCGTTTCTCTTACTCTCCCATGTTCACCATGTTAAATCTACACTGAGGATTTTCCGGTGCACCGAGCGCTCATTTCTTGTTCCCCCTTTCTCTCCCCTTCTGTTTGTCTGCTTGACTGCTCGTTAGAGTTCCACTTATTGTCTCGGTGTTTTGTGTGTGTGTGTGTGTGCGCGCGTGCACGTGTGTGTGCGCGTGTGTATCTAGTTCAGTGTTATTGGGGGGGGGGTTGTGTCGGGTGAGGCCTTGCGTGCTTTGAGATACACACATTTTTAACATGAGTGTTGCACTGAATCATAACACATTGTCCTTGTCCAATGTTTAAATAAGTCTGTTCTTTATATCATCCACTGTATCTGCATTGTGTGCTCAGTGTCCAACATTTCACACTATTATCACTATTCCAATATTCTTCACCGCTTTTCAGCAGTAATTCTAGATCTACAGTACCAGCTCACAACATGGCGTGTTAATTGTGAGCTTGACGGATGAAGGTCTAACGAACCGAAATGTCCAACTATTAAAGAGCAACAAGTTTCTGACAGTATGCGGTAGTGTACTTATTTTACTCCAGTGCATTTATTTGAAAACTTTAGTTACTATAGTTATTTTGATAATCGTTACAAAACATACATTAAACACTCTCAGCTCTATACATTTCGGCCCTTTGAAAATTGCAGCTCTACAAGCTCACAATGCGTCGCGTTGCGATGCATTGTGAGCTTGTAGAGCTGCTATTTAGAAAACTTGAAATGGCACATTCTGCATAGTGAGCAGTGAGTACTTTCTCCTTTTGGGACTTTAATTACATTTTGACGCCAATACTTTCACTCAAGTACATTTGGAATTCACGTATACTTTAGCTTGTACTGGAGTGTTTCTGTGTTGCAGCATTATTACTTTTTGAGTGTTGAAGCCACTCCAAGGAACAGCAATGTCCATCCCTGTGTCCCTATGTATGTTTAGGGTACCAACAGGGGGCGCTGTTGCACCACTCACTTCAGGTCTGATTTTACTTAAGACAAAACAATTGAACACTGGACTGGGCCGCAGTCGAGCGGTCCAGTCACCTAGCCTGACGATGTGTTCGAGTCCCGATCTCGACGACCTTTGGTGTGTGTGTGTGTGTGTGTGTGTGTGTGTGTGTGTGTGTGTGTGTGTGTGTGTGTGTGTGTGTGTGTGTGTGTGTGTGTGTGTGTGTGTGTGTGTGTGTGTGTGTGTGTGTGTGTGTGTGTGTGTGTGTGTGTGTGTGTGTGTCATCTCTCTCCCCCTTTCCTGTTGTAATACTGTACAAATCTATCAATAAAGGCAAACAAAGCCAAAAACATATCATAAAAAAAACAACAACAATGTAATACTTTTCCCCCACCACTGTCCACCACAGCACATGCTGCGTCAGGGCCGCGAGGCCGTGCAAGCCCTGCACGAGGTGGAGGTACTGACCACCGACTACGTGGGCGAGGAGGACACCCCGACGATGAGGTCCCCCCTCAACGTGCACACCCTTGTCCGGGGCCGGCTGCACGTGCGCACGGGCAACGTCGGTAAGTAAGCCTCGCCGAGCCACGAGGCCCATGTACGGCCAGGAGCCTATCTCCTGTTTCTGTTAGTGTAGCTCCTGTTTCTGTTAGCCTATCTCCTGCAGTTTCTGTTAGCGTATCTCCTGTTTCTGTTAGCGTATCTCCTGTTTCTGTTAGCCTATCTCCTGTTTCTGTTAGCGTATCTCCTGTTTCTGTTAGCGTACAGTATCTCCTGTTTCTGTTAGCGTATCTCCTGTTTATGTTAGCGTACAGTATCTCCTGTTTCTGTTAGCGTATCTCCTGTTTATGTTAGCGTATCTCCTGTTTCTGTTAGCCTATCTCCTGTTTCTGTTAGCGTATCTCTTGTTTCTGTTAGCGTATCTCCTGTTTCTGTTAGCGTATCTCCTGTTTCTGTTAGCGTATCTCCTGTTTCTGTTAGCGTACAGTATCTCCTGTTTCTGTTAGTGTATCTCCTGTTTCTGTTAGCGTATCTCCTGTTTCTGTTAGCGTATCTCCTGTTTCTGTTAGCGTATCTCCTGTTTCTGTTAGCGTACAGTATCTCCTGTTTCTGTTAGCGTATCTCCTGTTTCTGTTAGCGTATCTCCTGTTTCTGTTAGCGTACAGTATCTCCTGTTTCTGTTAGCGTATCTCCTGTTTCTGTTAGCGTGAGGCAGCTTGATGTACAAGCACACCTCCACATGCTAGTATGTCGCAGGGACCTCACCCCCAATCCAACCCTATGATGCTGACTTTGGGTAGTCTTTGGTATGACCTGGCCGGGGCTCGAACCCCCGAACTTCCAGTCTCAGGGCGGGCACTCTAACCACAAGGCTACTGAGCCGGTAAGGAGAGCACAGTTTTTCCTCAGAGACAAAAACTTAAACAAAACAAAACTGTATTGATCCCCGGAAGGGAAATTGCATGCATGGGTATTGTCGTCGTTTTTTATTTATTTAATGTTGATCCTGTGTGGATGTGTGCATCAGCACGTAGCAGTCGTAGCATGGGGATCACGTGAGACAGAGCCGAGATATGACAACAACAAGAAGAAGAAACGGGCGCAGCGCTGAATGGGACCTCTCTTGGGACGTAAAACAAAGGCGCACGTGGCCTTGACCCCGGTGGGCCTTATAGTTGTTGGCAGACCATCGACACGTTCCGCCTCATTGTTGTTTGATTGTTTGGAGGAGAGATTATTGATGACTAGTGACTTTAGTTTAAACGCAACAATACAAACGGAAGACGACGGGGAAGAGACAGTACTTCTCCGCCTGTGGTGCCTCTTGACTGATCACGGTGACAGTTCACAGCGCAGCCTGGTTGCTTTATGCTCTTCTCCAGCACCGACTTACAAAAAAACATTGGCAAAAAAAAGAAGGGAAGAAAGTGAAGCTTCAAAATTGTCCTCATTTTCCCATCAGTTTTTGACATTTGGGTTTGGCATTCTGAATGGGTGTGTGTGACACTTTCACTGACACGTACGTAAGGTGTTCCGCATGAGCGATCAACGGGCGGCGGCGCCGCCGGGCTCGGTCTAGGAATGACAACACTCAGCTGGAGATAATGGAGAGAAATGACACAACCTGGAGCTTTTCCAGGAGGCAAGCGATTTTTTTCCTTCTCTTAACCGTGCAATTGAGGATAATAATGGGTGGAAAGTTGGTGCCGTAAATGGTCTATGAATAGAAAGGCGTTAACCCATTTAGGCCTGACCTCAATTTTTATTTTATTTTCTAAATCGATTTTTCAAAAATAGCAGATCTACAAGTTCATAGCGCGCCACTCGGTGGCGCGCTATGAGCTTGTAGATCTGCTATTTTTCAATAGCTAAATTACAACACAATGTTTCAAACACCAAAAGGGGTTCCCGCTCAAAATGTGTTAAACTCAATAGGCCTGCTGATGGTTCCTATCTGCAGTGATAAAGGATATGAGTGGACGATCCCTTCACATTATGGATCTTGACATTGGCGACTGATGAACGAGCCCAATTTGATATACAGTATGAACCCACAGCCAGTGGAGGAAAAAGTAGTCAAATGTTTAACTTTAGTAAAAGTATCAATACTGCAATATCGAAGTATTCTGTAGGGATGTCCCGATCACGTTTTTTTTTTGCTCTGATTCCGATCATTTGATTTGGAGTATTTGCCGATATCGTTTTTTCCCGATCTGATCACACTTCCCAATAACTAAAAAACATTGCATAGATGCACCTGGGACGTATCCTCAGTGATGTATCCTGAGGTCAACGGGGTTTCGGGTCTCTCAACATCATACCCCTCACTCAGGCGACCCAGCCGGGAGTGATCAAGTCCCGACTTACAGTACGTCCCAGTAGCTACTCTCAATCAGTCCCACTAGGGAAAAACCAGGGCCACACAATCCGTTGGAACTACTCCAGAACTACTCTGCCAGGGCTGGGAGGTACACTTCTGGCGCATGGAGGGACTAGGCTCTGTGGGGTTGTCTCCTGTCCGGGCCCCTCCTACGTCTCACCAGGTCCACTCCTGCTCTCACCAGGCTCAAGACCTGTGCGTTGCACCAGAGTCCCAGCACCAGACAGTTCATTCAGGTAGTACAATATCCCAAATCGCAGATGATATCCAGTCTAATATCATGATATGGATATACAGTATTATTGATACTATAGGGATGTTCCGATCACGTTTATTGCTCCCGATCCGATTCCGATCATTTGAAAATGAGGTGATCAAACTAATACCAGAGAAGTAAAATGTATCAGAGGTGCCCAAGGATCACCAGAATTATCTGTATATTCGGGCGCCGACCCCCCCATCTGAAAATATTTGTTTCCAGGGATATCTATACAACGATTTGCGCCACATTTTCACGATGTCTCAAAAATAGCAGATCTACAAGCTCATAGCGCTGCACTCGGTGCTGCGCTATGAGCTTGTAGATCTGTATTTTTCAACAGCTAAAGTTTAAAATAATGGTTTAAGTGGCTAAAAGCTATATGAGGTGCCTTGCGTTACAGCCTAGCCTAGGGTCTTAACGTGTTAAGATACTGTATCTTGGTGTGCCTGTGCGCTCTCTCTCTCGCTCTCTCGCTCTCTCTCTCTCTCTCTCTCTCTCTCTCTCTCTCTCTCTCTCTCTCTCTCTCTCTCTCTCTGTCTCTCCCTCAATCGCTCTCCCGTCGCCTCTTCATCACCCAAAGCAGGCCGGGCGCGAGAGCGCGGTGAGTTATTAGGAGAGTATCTGGCATGTAAATTTCAATCAAGCAGTTAGATATCCATCAGGGCCCGGGCCCGCCCCGCGCCTGGCGCCTTCTCCAGCTGCACGACAGCCCCACAATCAATGCTGCCGCAGAGAGAGAGAGAGAGAGAGAGAGAGAGAGAGAGAGGCGGGTGAGTCGTTTCTCTCCTGTCTGTCACTCCTCTTTCACCCAAATTCACCTTCCCTCGCAGCCGCCCCAGTTTTAGTCTTTGTCTCTCTCTCTCTCTCTCTCTCTCTCTCTCTCTCTCTCTCTCTCTCTCTCTCTCTCTCTCTCTCTCTCTCTCTCTCTCTCTCTCTTTCTCTTTCTCTCGCAGATATTTTTTCTTTTTATTCATCTCTTTTTTTCTCCTGCTCACCTCTCTTGCACCTGCTCTACATACAGTATATATTGTCCATTTCCATCTCTCTCTCTCTCTCTCTCTCTCTCTCTCTCTCTCTCTGCCCGCCCACCCCCCATATACTGTCTCGTTGTCTGTCTCTCATCAAGGTGTAATGGATACAGGTGGTGACATTTGCAGAGCGGTGAGGGGATGTGAGGCTTCATGGTCATTAGTGTTTGCTGAAGAATAGCCTCAGGAATGAGGATTCTTTTTTTTTTACCAACGCTAAGACTGATTGCGCAAGAGAGTCTGACAGGGATTTGCTGGCCAAAACACACGCACACATTCACACAAGCACGCACGGCCGTCTTCGCGCACACACACACACACACACACACACACACACACACACACACACACACACACACGCGTACGCACACGCTCGTGCACACGCAAGCATGTCATGACTTGCATGCTTGTACTATTCACACACACACACACACACACACACACACACACACACACACACACACACAGAGGGGTTAGCAGACCACAGGCAGGTTGTTTCTATGGCGTGTGGATTGTGTTATGTTGAGCTATGAGCTCAAAGGACTATAGGAGAGAAAGAGGGTCGACCCTTCTTGGCAATGGCACGTGAGCAATAGTTACTGCAATTTACACTTATATCTCTGTTGCCAGGGTAAGACACTGAACCCTATACCTTGCCTCCAGTGGTTGCCACCGTTGGTGTGTGAATGTGGGGACGCAGGCGTTGACTGTTGACCGCTTCACCTCCCAATGTATGAATGAATGGACCATTGTAAAGCGCACTGAGTAAGCACAGAAGCATAGAAAAGCGCTATAAAAATGCAGTCCATTATTATTGTCATCATCGGGTTATAACCACTATTTGAACCACTTGGTTAGATTTTGTCATAAAGTGGTGTCGCGCGAAACCATAACGAAAATAGGCATACAATGTCATTCTTCTATTTGTCACTATTTTGTTGTTTTTAATATTGTCATGTATAGTAACAGAGACAGATAGACATGCCCAACACAGGGGATGCCACTGTGCCAGGTTGAAAATGGTTCATAAAAATGATTTCCCCCAAAAATTGGTTATATAGCTTTTTGAGTTTAATGTGTTTCGGCCATGCGTGCAATTAATCATGTCTGTACTTCGGCTCCGGTGGGAATTCATCAGAATTAGCCTTTATTGGAAACGGTGAGTGACGGATCATCATCGCCAGAACGACAAAGAGCGAAACACCACATAATATCCTTTTTAATTATGATGAGGTGGGATTGACATGTCATTAATTAAATGGTAATGATTTATGCCGTCAGGTCCTTTCAATCATTTTTTACATATATAAAAAAGCAACCATGCTTAATATCTTGAAAGGCACCATACTGTACCTGCATAATGTGACATTGTGGCATGCTGTGTTGGGTAAGGTTTCCCCCCCCCCCTAAAGAGAGAGGACTGTTCCTCCTACCTGACGAAGACCCATACAGGTGTAAAGTTGTATCTTTGATGTATTCATAAAGGAGCTTACATATCACTGATAAATCTGTATATTTGTGAGGGCCGCTATAGCCCCTCCTATATTCAGCTGTTAGTGTAGATTTTCGTTTTACAGAAAGATTAACTCATTTAGACCTCAAAATTAAATAAAAAAAATCTAAATCCTCCAGTTTTCTGAAATAAATATTTTCACGATTTTTCAAAAATAGCAGACATACAAGCTCGTAGCGCTACGAGCTTGTATGTCTGCTATAGATCTGCTTGTAGATCTGCTATTTTTCAATAGCTAAATTATAACAATGTTTAAAACACCAAAAGGGGTGCCCGCCCAAAATGTGTTAAATTCCCAGTGACAATGAATGGAGAATGTGACTGATGATGTACGATGATCAAAGCGCCCCTCACTTCACACAGGTGTGATTTTATTGATCGTATCCTACTGTTCTCGTGGTCGTCTCTTCCTGTGTTGCCTTGAGGCAATATTGTTTTAGTAGTCCAGATTGTCACTGTATGTGTGTCTTATCTATTGACCCGTAGGGTTACACAGGGACGGGTTTTAGTAGTCCAGATTGTTACTGTATGTGTGTCTTATCTATTGACCCGTAGGGTTACACAGGGACACTGTATGTGTGTCTTATCTATTGACCCGTAGGGTTACACAGGGACACTGTATGTGTGTCTTATCTATTGACCCGTAGGGTTACACAGGGACGGGCTGACAGAGAGAGAGCCTTTCTTATTTCGTGTTTATACTTGATCCTGTATAACATCTTCCTGGAGGGATATCTAAGGAGGGAACAGTGGTCTGTACTTTGAGCCACTACTGGGATTTCCCGTTGCTTCGATGTGCACGTTTTGACTCCTTACTTTAAGTAAGTCTATCGTACTTCTTAAGTCTGAATTCTTGTCTTGCCTCATTGTGTATATCATTTTTTATTTATTTTTTGCACAAGACATGACCTGATATGGTCTGTGTACTAAGGGGCTGAGCGACCATGCCCCTCCAAAAATATATACCTTTTTTTTCTTCTAATTTAAGGTATTCCTAAGCCACTGCTTGCTTCACAGATCCACAGATCCACACAATCTGCAAACCGGATGATTGAGGTGGCAATTAAAAAGAAAAAGAGGCTACAATTCAATAAAATGCATTGCAGTCTGCCACAATGCTCCAGTCTCATTAAGAGTTTCTGGGCTTTTGGGAAGTCTTAGCTTCAACACGACATTACATTGACGCGCTTTAATTGTGTTGGGGAGGGATTTCGGCATTTTGTTTAAAAAGGCTTTAGGACACATCACGCAGAGGAGGACAACTCCATGAAGTGAGACTCTGTGAACGCAGCAATTAAGTGGCTTTATCGGCCGTAAAGTGAGATCCCTGCCGAGTTGGGTGGGAGTCGGAGGGGAACTGAGGCAGCCTCCCAAGGCAGTCTCTCAGAGACCTAGACTCCTTTATCAACAGCCTGATAATGGGCAGGGAGAGGAATGAGGGAGCTTCTGTTGCCATGCAAACAGACACAGACAGCACAATTCTGCAGATTAATGGGCGAGGTGTCTGCCTTCCCTTCAACATCCATCTCCTGTCCCTCCCGACCGGTGAAGACGACCCAAATATAAATGTCACATTTGTTTGAGTTATACTCCCCGGTACTGCTGTGAAGACGTAACTTTTGCCACTGTATATAAACATCTCCGATCGATAACAAAGCTCATGGAGAGATCCCGATCACAGCGCCTAATTATTATGAGGCTGAAAGGCCTAAACTTCCGGTAGGACAGACACACATACTTTTTTATTATCGATGGATTCCGTCAATAAGCCTGCAAGAACGCGATGAGATAAGCACGTGTCACCTGACGCCCACGAGCAAACACAGTTGATGGACTGACTGACGTTGCAACCCCCGTAGTTCGGCGTGGCCGTTCAATCACGTTAATTAATTGACCAGGACTGAAATCATCGCATGGATCATGGGATAGCAGCGACTCAAGTGCCATCCCAGGTTGTCATGCAGGTGACTCCCTGCTCACTGTTCACCCGCTAACTGTTTAACCACATTTGCAGGTTGGTTATCCTCGCCGCTGAAATTTAAGCTGACATCCGGATTTGTGGTCTCAGGGGGGGGGGGGGGGGGGGGGGGGTCTTGGCACGGTGTGAGCGGACAGGGCAGGCCTAAAGCTGTCCGTCCAGAGCTGAGTAATTGTAAGAGGGAGCTGCCTGCCAGAGGGGCCAAACTATCAGATATATTGAGTAGCAACTCGCCGTTGTTTGTACTTTGTACTACATTACAGTATACTGTACCTCTCTTCCCCACACGATCCCTCTCATCTCTGCTCCGCTGGCAATACTCAGGGTTAAGGCCACGACAAAGCGCTGATTTAGTGGCTCCCAAAACAAACGTGAACACGTGCCAAGGGGCTTTTCGGAACGGTACGCAATATTCGATTTCTCCGTGCCTCCTGCACGTTCCAGGGCCAGCAACCTTTCAGAATAAGCAGATTCTTGCTCGTGCAGGTGTGGCCTGCGGCATAGCCTAGACGACCACAGCGTCTAATGAGTGCCACAGATTGTGCGTGCGTGCGTGCACCCTTCAGTGCGTGCGTGCGTGCGTGCGTGCACCCTTCAGTGCGTGCGTGTGTGCACCCTTCAGGCAAAAAGCATGTGGTCTTAATTTGCCTTGCCTAAAGTATTTTGTCAGGTGGATTTCATTTGATATTCCATTCCAATAGGTGTGCTCTGGACGCTATGCAGCAGCTGTGAGTTTCTCTGAGGCTTATCAGGCCACTGTGTGTGTGTGTGTGTGTGTGTGTGTGTGTGTGTGTGTGTGTGTGTGTGTGTGTGTGTGTGTGTGTGTGTGTGTGTGTGTGTGTGTGTGTGTGTGTGTGTGTGTGTGTGTGTGTGTGTGTGTGTGTGTGTGTGTGCGTGCGCGGCGCGCGCACACGGTAGGTATTTGGTATCTGTAATGGGATATATGCCCCTCATGGGGTTCCATGTTATTCTTTTTTGGATGTCAAGGTGGTAGTAGACAGTTGTCACTCCGAGCCGTCAATGGAACTGGATCACAAGAAATAAGGAGGGGTTGACATCTCCTCTAAGGAGGGGTTGACATCTCCTCTAAGGAGGGGTTGACATCTCCTCTAAGGAGGGGTTGACATCTCCTCTAAGGAGGGGTTGACATCTCATCTAAGGAGGGGTTGACATCTCTAAGGAGGGGTTGACATCTCCTCTAAGGAGGGGTTGACATCTCTAAGGAGGGGTTGACATCTCATCTAAGGAGGGGTTGACATCTCTAAGGAGGGGTTGACATCTCCTCTAAGGAGGGGTTGACATATCCTCTAAGGAGGGGTTGACATCTCCTCTAAGGAGGGGTTGACATCTCCTCTAAGGAGGGGTTGACATCTCATCTAAGGAGGGGTTGACATCTCCTCTAAGGAGGGGTTGACATCTCCTCTAAGGAGGGGTTGACATCTCTAAGGAGGGGTTGACATCTCCTCTAAGGAGGGGTTGACATCTCCTCTAAGGAGGGGTTGACATCTCCTCTAAGGAGGGGTTGACATCTCCTTTAAGGAGGGGTTGACATCTCCTCTAAGGAGGGGTTGACATCTCCTTTAAGGAGGGGTTGACATCTCCTCTAAGGAGGGGTTGACATCTCCTCTAAGGAGGGGTTGACATCTCCTTTAAGGAGGGGTTGACATCTCCTTTAAGGAGGGGTTGACATCTCCTCTAAGGAGGGGTTGACATCTCCTCTAAGGAGGGGTTGACATCTCCTTTAAGGAGGGGTTGACATCTCCTTTAAGGAGGGGTTGACATCTCCTTTAACCCATTTTGGGCGGGAACCCAACTTGCATATGTTGAGCAATTTTCATAATTGGCATAATATGTGACCATACCATTAACAACCTATAGAATGCAAAATATTCAAAATTTCATCATGCTTTATCTAGAATGTGACATGTCAAACTAGGGGGTTTTCATGATGCTGAATCCATTCCAAGCATTAGTTTTGCAAAAAAAACACTAATTGGGCTTAAAACAGCCATGCCCACTTGCCCAAATGTGCTGACATCATCAATTTGTGATGACGGCATTGGCCGTTTTAGCCCAATGAGTGTTTTTTTGCAAAACTAATGCTTGGAATGGATTCAGCATCATCATCAGTTTGACACATCACATGCTACATAAAGCATGATGACATTTTGAATATTTTGCCTTCTATAGGTTGTAATTGGTATGGTCACATATTATGCCAATTATGAAAATTGCTCAACATATGCAAGTTAGCATCCGGCAGTTTCTACATGCTGGGGTCCCATACTAAACATTTCTAACATAAAACCTTTGTGTACTCAACATGTCCGGGTTCACAATGGGGCTCTATGGGCTGGCTACTAGACTATTATGCTTTAGCTATTGAAAAATAGCAGATCTACAAGCTCATAGCGTGTAGGTCTGCTATTTTTGAAAAATCGAAGAACGACTGACAGAGACATAGCTTTTTCAGAAAACTGTCAGGATGTAGAAGACATTTTTAGAATCTGATCTCGGGTCAAAATGGGTTAAGGAGGGGTTGACGTCTCCTCTAAGCTCCATCACCACACTGTGGCTGGTGGAACGCCGCAGGCACAAGCATGACACCAGTTACTTAAGTAAAAGTATCTATACCGCAATGTAGAACTATACTCTGTTACAAATAAAAATCCGGAATTCAAAATGTAATTGAGTAAAAAGTACAAAAGTATACAGGCATAAAAATGTACCAAAAGTATAAAGAGTATTTCGGATTTTTCAGTACTTTTACTTCTACTCCGCTACATCTCAGAGGCAAATATTGTACTTTTACTCCACTACATACAATTATTTGAAAACGTTAGTTACTTTGCAGATTTTGATTATTATTATTATTAAAATAGAAACCATACATTATCCACCACCGGGTGGTGGGTTCTGGCCCCCTTCCTTTTTTTTTTAGAGTCTACACTCAGATTTAAGGCACACAATAACAGCAACTTGCCATTTCCAGAACTATTCAGATTATCTCCGTTGTGGCATGTGTCAGTGGACGGCCAAGAGATGGAGTACAGAGGACTGCTTAACCCATTTTGACCTGAGATCAGATTCTAAATATGTCTGTTTGAAAATGACAGTTTTCTGAAAAAGCTATGTTTCTATGTCAGTAGTTTTTCAAAAATGGCAGACCTACAAGCTCGTAGGAGCTTGTAGATCTGCTATTTTTCAATAGCTAACACCAAAAGGGGTTCCCGCCCAAAATAGGTTAACAGCTTTGTTCAGCGGTGCAAACAGAACCACCTGTCAAATTGTCAAAACCACACTGGCAAAAACAAAGGAGATGGTGGCGGATTTTTTTAGGAAGCAGCCCCCCCCCCCCCCCCCCCCCCCCCCCTCCCCCAGCCCCCTCCCCTCCCGTTTCCATCAAGGGAGAGTAATATGTGGAGGTGTGCCCGGGTGGTACGAGTAGCTGGGCGTGCAATTGGACAATAAACTTTATGACTGGACTGACTGCAGTGTTGATTTATAGGCAGCACCTTTTGATTTTAGTTTTAGTCATGTATAGTCTCTTGAATAGTTTTCATTTCGTTTTAGTCACATTTTTGTCACCTGGAATGTCTTAGTGTTAGCCTAGTTACAGTCGACTAAATTGTATTTTGGCGGGCCTTGATGCCGTCGTCATGACTGATTTTACACTTGCTGAAAATAGCAGCAGATCTACAAGCCCACAACGCGTCGTGCTACGACACGTTGTGGGCTTGTAGATCTGCTGTTAAGGAGAGTTTTTAAGCTCTCCTGAACAGTTAGTCTTGGCGCCATGACTGTCGACTGTATCAAAAAGAGTCTCATATTAACGTTTCTGGAGAAAGATATAGAACATCGTGAGCTAATGCTAACATTAGCTTTTTCTTCTTCTGCATTTCGGGAGATGGCGAAACGGAAGTGCATCGCAATAATCTAGTAGTAATCTGCCCGTATCCACATCGGCAGCGATGTGATATCACTAATGGGCAGCAAAAGTGCTAAGGCACACGTGTGTGGAATGGAGCTTCATATGATACTGGGTGATTATTCAATGGTTAGTGAAAAACACCAGCAGTCAAAGGGGGTTAAATATGAATTAATTAAGCATTTCAACTTTAGTCTTTGTTCGGCGCTGGAGAAGAGAGCTCTGCAATCGATCATCATTCACAGTCCGCCCAGAAGTGTTTACTCACCCACTGCTGGCCGCTAAGAAGTGTTTACTCTTCCACCACTACCACTGGCCGCTAAGAAGTGTTTACTCACCCACCACTGGCCGCTAAGAAGTGTTTACTCACCCACCACTGGCCGCTAAGAAGTGTTTACTCACCCACTACTGCCCACTAAGAAGTGTTTACTCACCCACCACTGGCCGCTAAGAAGTGTTTACTCACCCACCACTGGCCGCTAAGAAGTGTTTACTCACCCACCACTGGCCGCTAAGAAGTGTTTACTCACCCACCACTGACCGCTAAGAAGTGTTTACTCACCCACCACTGGCCGCTAAGAAGTGTTTACTCACCCACTACTGGCCGCTAAGAAGTGTTTACTCACCCACCACTGGCCGCTAAGAAGTGTTTACTCACCCACTACTGGCCGCTAAGAAGTGTTTACTCACCCACTACTGGCCACTAAGAAGTGTTTACTCACCCACTACTGGCCACTAAGAAGTGTTTACTCACCCACCACTGGCCGCTAAGAAGTGTTTACTCACCCACTACTGGCCGCTAAGAAGTGTTTACTCACCCACTGCTGGCCGCTAAGAAGTGTTTACTCACCCACCACTGGCCCCTAAGAAGTGTTTACTCACCCACTGCTGGCCTCTAAGAAGTGTTTACTCACCCACTGCTGGCCGCTAAGAAGTGTTTACTCACCCACCACTGGCCGCTAAGAAGTGTTTACTCACCCACTGCTGGCCACTAAGAAGTGTTTACTCACCCACCACTGGCCACTAAGAAGTGTTTACTCACCCACTACTGGCCGCTAAGAAGTGTTTACTCACCCACCACTGGCCGCTAAGAAGTGTTTACTCACCCACCACTGGCCTCTAAGAAGTGTTTACTCACCCACCACTGGCCGCTAAGAAGTGTTTACTCACCCACCACTGGCCGCTAAGAAGTGTTTACTCACCCACCACTGGCCGCTAAGAAGTGTTTACTCACCCACCACTGGCCGCTAAGAAGTGTTTACTCACCCACCGCTGGCCACTAAGAAGTGTTTACTCACCCACCACTGGCCGCTAAGAAGTGTTTACTCACCCACCACTGGCCGCTAAGAAGTGTTTACTCACCCACCACTGGCCGCTAAGAAGTGTTTACTCACCCACTACTGGCCGCTAAGAAGTGTTTACTCACCCACCACTGGCCGCTAAGAAGTGTTTACTCACCCACTACTGGCCGCTAAGAAGTGTTTACTCACCCACTACTGGCCACTAAGAAGTGTTTACTCACCCACTACTGGCCACTAAGAAGTGTTTACTCACCCACCGCTGGCCACTAAGAAGTGTTTACTCACCCACCGCTGGCCGCTAAGAAGGAGGGCGAGCGAATGGTTGGGGTGCTGCTTTTTTTGTCGGAGCAGGGAATGGAGACAGAAGAGGTCTGCGAGCCAAACGGAGCCTCTGGCTCGCGACTACCCGGATATGCCAAGGGGGGGCAGGTTCGAGGTAGATAGGAGCTCCATGCTGACAGCTTGGCTATTCGTACAAAGACAAACACAGTCAAAATCCTCCGTGGGGTTCCCAGTCAGCGTCCATTTGGTTCCATTTTGTGCACTTTTCAGTGTTACAAATGGATGAAATTAACACTCAGGGGTTTTGGGAGCTCCAAGCTGACAGCTTGGCTATTCGTACAAAGACATAGAGCCGCTTATACAGTCATTTGGTGCGATTTCCATATTCAAATTTACAAGAAGGGGCTTCCAATTGAATACAGTGTGGAGAGTTAGCACGTCTTCTTTGGCATTTCGTAATGGCGTGTGTTTTTTTTCCCAGGCTTGCCTGTGATGAGTTCCGCCTGATAACCTGAATTAACAGCTTCCGGTAGCACACTAAATCTATCATGTTTGCACTGTAAGCTGCTACTGTATATCTGCTGTTCTCCACACTGACCGCTCGGCCCAACAGTGACTATAGAAGTTGGAATGAGTACTCAATTGTTTTACTTAAGTAAAAGTATTGATACTGCAATGTAGAACTACTCCGTTACAAGTGAAAGTCCGGAATTCAAAATGTACTTGAGTAAAAGTATAAACGTATTGGCATCAAAATGTACTTAAAGTACACAAAGTAGAAAGTAGGCTACTCATTTCAAGTTTATCAAATGTATAATAATCTTTTGAAAATAGCAGATGTATATGTATGTATAAGATGTTCAGTATAGGGCTGACGTGGTATGTATGTTTTGTAATAATAATCAACATTTACAAAGTAACTAGTAACTAAAGTTTTCAAATAAATGTAGTGGAGACATGAAGTAAAAGTACAATATTTGCCTCTGAAATGTAGTTTCTAGTCAAAATAGAACGTTTGAAATACTCCAGTAAAGTAAAAGTACCTCAAATTTGTACTTAAGCCAAATCTAGCATGCATGTTTGCCCTGCATGTTTCCCCACACTGACCACTCGGCCAGACAGCGTCTACATTACAGCCAGCAGTAGCCATCAGTCAGCGTGACACCTAGCATGTTGCCAGCTTGCCCGTGTCCAAACCTTTCTAATGAATAGACCTGGCCGTGTCTCGGTACATTGATTCAGACCAAAAGGCTTTAAAGTCATTGATTGACCTGAACTTTCAGTTACAGCCCAGCTCGTCTGTGGCGGGGGGGTAAAAAAATGCACATTTTCAAATCTGGCCTGAAAGAGAGCTGCCCTTGGGCCATAAAATAAATAGATTTAGTTTCTAGTGTGAAATGGCAGGATCTGGCTTTCGATCCAACTCTGGCTTGTTACCTGAGGAGGTGCCACAGTATAAGCTGTATAAGTTGAAAAGGCCAGTTTGTCAAGGCCAGAGCATTTGAAACATGGCCACGCTGTGCCTTTGTAACAAAATTATACTTGTACAATGTATCATGGTGAATGCTTTCTTCAGCTGCAGGCGTCTATATACCTCCTTTCCACTGAAGTTAATAGAAGCATTGTTAAAGGGACACGGTGAACTTTTGAATTATATTTTCTCTGTTTTCTCAGTCATGTGGACGGGTCTCTGCATTAATGTTCTCAGCTCACCTAAAACCATCTTGTTCACCGTGTTGTAGGATGGTATAAACTCCAGTGGCAAAGCTACACCTCCCTGTTGTATAACCTACAGGTTCAAAGCTACACCTCCCTGTTGTATAACCTATACAGGTTCAAATCTACACCTCCCTGTTGTATAACCTATACAGGTTCAAAGCTACACCTCCCTGTTGTATAACCTACAGGTTCAAAGCTACACCTCCCTGTTGTATAACCTATACAGGTTCAAAGCTACACCTCCCTGTTGTATAACCTATACAGGTTCAAAGCTACACCTCCCTGTTGTATAACCTGCAGGTTCAAAGCTACACCTCCCTGTTGTATAACCTATACAGGTTCAAAGCTACACCTCCCTGTTGTATAACCTATACACCTCCCTGTTGTATAACCTATACAGGTTCAAAGCTACACCTCCCTGGACCACCAGAAGTATACCCAAAATTCCCCGTGATCAAGGCGGGCATCGTAATTTTAGGGCCTACCCAATAAAAGCCTTGATGCGGCATATGAATCCGACACGTTTCTTCAAGTACGTCTTGGAATAGTTAGTTTGGTAAATCCACATTTTATTCCAACTCGTAGCGACTGGCGAGAGTAAGAACAAACAGGGGGGACCAAAACAAAGCCATGCCGAAAGAGCCGGAAACCACAAACTGGAATAAGATTCCATTAGACCAGGAAGCACGCTGGCTGGGCCAGGCTATGGGGTTCACGTGATTCATTCGTGTCTCTCTTCTGTCTTCAGGATGCCCGATGGACCCCAAGCCGAGCGGTGGCAGAGAGCTGCCTCCACCGCGCTCCCACATCATCACGCCTCACGCTAGCACTGTGGGCTTCAGCGGGGGCAGCCTGGCGGGCCGCAGCACTGTCCAACGACGCAACGGTAAGAACCTGCTGACCCCACGCTGTGGTGGAAAGTATCTAATTCCAATGTCAGACGCATGTTAGGTTCTTCGCTTACGTATATGATTCTTTTTATTTTTTTTTATTTTTTTTTGTGGCTTTCGCCTTTATTTTATATTTGTTATGGAGGGACAGACAGTAGGCTGACAGGAAATGGGGAGAGAGATGGGGGGTGACATGCAGTAAAGGCCGTCGGGATCGGGAGTCGAACCCGCGGCACACTGCCAGACTGGATTACCAGCCAAGGTGCCTGGACCGCTGAGCCACGGCCCAGGCCACGTATATGATTCTTGATGACTACAGTATTTTTGTATGCATTTGATGTATTGTTCTTGCTTACTGTAAGTCACTCTGGGTTTAAGAGTGTCTGTTAAATGGACGCGTGCATGCAACTCCCACCCACTCCTGGCCAGGCCCACCCAAAACTTCAGTTCTGCCTTCGCTACAGCCGTGTACATGTGTACATTTAAATGTACAAATACTTGGTCTGTCTAGTAGTCTTTCAGCATATTGTATTTGAGTGTGCATGTGTGTGTGCCTCTGCCTTGATCAGCTCACCCAGATGTAGTGGATTTCACAATCCTGTCTGTTGGCTTCACCGCTGTACCACTCAATTTGCAACCTAATCGAGCCTGCAGGCGTGCGTGCGTGCGTGCGTGCGTGCGTGCGTGCGTGCGTGCGTGCGTGCGTGCGTGCGTGAGTGCGTGCGTGCGTGCGTGCGTGCGTGCGTGCGTGCGTGCGTGCGCCTGAGCATGCATGCAATTGTGTGCTTACACACAATTGGAGCTGTCAGCAGCACCCTCACATAATAGCTAAAGGACGGACTCAGGGAGACAGATATAAATGCTTCTAATGATGAGATTAAGTATGGGAGCACGGCCCACAATTACTCCACAGTGTGAGGTGTGGAAACAAACCTATAAGAAACACCTCACGTTTCAGCGGAAACATTTATTTACACTGCGCTATACCACGACCACATGTCAAATTATATCACCCACAGACATGTCATGAGCACGTGCAAACAGAATGCTTAGTGTTATTTTACATTTTAGAGTTATTTTAACTCTAAAATGTAATAGAGGGGGGCACGGTGGTGCAGTCGGTATAGGACTGTCGCCTCCCAGCTAGAAGGTCCTGGGTTCGATTCTCCCTGGGGACGCTGTGGGCGCTGGCGGCGTGTTCTCTCCTCCGCGTCACCAGTTCCCATACCTGAGGCGGGGTTGGTCGATACTGCCTTTCTGTGTGGAGTTTGCATGTTCTCCCCGTGTTATGGTGAGGTACCCTCACAAAAAACATGCATTAATCCTGGTCTCTAAACTACTTCCCCCTGGCCACCCGGGGCACCTGATGGAGGGGAAAGGAACTGGTTGGAATAACGTGTTCCTTCCACGCGCCCCATGCAGGTTGGCAGAGGGAGTGTAGGTGTGCAGGATTACATTTGATTAAAAAAAATGGGTTACAAAATTGTGGGATAAAAATAAACAAAAAAAAAGTTAAAGATCCAAACGGATGCAACAAACAGGAGCAGCTCTCACTGCAAACATGCCACCAGTACCACTGCTTGCTCTTGTGTTCTACATTACATGCAGCCAATCTGTACCCAGTTTAATTCAAAAGACTACCGTATATTATGACTAAACTAAAAATCTAAATTTGCTGTCGAAATCAACACCGTCTATAGGCTAGTTCGGTGTGCAACTCTAGCTATGCTTGCCATGACAGTGCACTCCACTCCACTCCAGTGACAGGGCCGCCTGTGGCTGTGGAAGTATATAGTGCAGTTTACCTGGACACTATCTGCTCAGGTGATTGGCAGCGAGCCCCAGTGCTTCTCTGATAAGGAATGGAAAAATGGTGGAGAGTGTCCAGAGAGGAAGATATAGCTGTGTGTGTGTGTGTGGGGTGGGAGGGGGAGACGTTGGCGGCTTGATGGGTGAAAGGGAGATGTACAGTATATGTGCGTGCGTGCGTGCGTGCGTGCGTGCGTGCGTGCGTGCGTGCGTGCGTGCGTGCGTGCGTGCGTGCGTGCGTGCGTGCGTGCGTGCTTGTGCACTGTGAGTGAGCAGGGGAGAAGTTTTCCAAGTCTTGCTTGGCTGAACTTGTCAACTGAGGACCAACAACACAGTCCAACTCTTCTGTTGTGTGTTCTGTTGGAAGAAGAGGGGAGAAGCTACAGTATATATCCTTCACACCATGAGGCCCACGTATCTCTCTATCTCCCTCTAAATGCTCTTCTCTCTCAGTTTTGCCCCCATGCCACGGTATCTCCCTCTAAATGCTCTTCTCTCTCAGTTTTGCCCCCATGCCACGGTATCTCCCTCTAAATGCTCTTCTCTCTCAGTTTTGCCCCCATGCCACGGTATCTCCCTCTAAATGCTCTTCTCTCTCAGTTTTGCCCCCATGCCACGGTATCTCCCTCTAAATGCTCTTCTCTCTCAGTTTTGCCCCCATGCCACGGTATCTCCCTCTAAATGCTCTTCTCTCTCAGTTTTGCCCCCATGCCACGGTATCTCCCTCTAAATGCTCTTCTCTCTCAGTTTTGCCCCCATGCCACGGTATCTCCCTCTAAATGCTCTTCTCTCTCAGTTTTGCCCCCATGCCACGGTATCTCCCTCTAAATGCTCTTCTCTCTCAGTTTTGCCCCCATGCCACGGTATCTCACCATGCCACGGTATCTCACCATGCCACGGTATCTCACCATGCCACGGTATCTCACCATGCCACGGTATCTCACCATGCCACGGTATCTCACCATGCCACGGTATCTCACCATGCCACGGTATCTCACCATGCCACGGTATCTCACCATGCCACGGTATCTCACCATGCCACGGTATCTCACCATGCCACGGTATCTCACCATGCCACGGTATCTCACCATGCCACGGTATCTCACCATGCCACGGTATCTCACCATGCCACGGTATCTCACCATGCCACGGTATCTCACCATGCCACGGTATCTCACCATGCCACGGTATCTCACCATGCCACGGTATCTCACCATGCCACGGTATCTCACCATGCCACGGTATCTCACCATGCCACGGTATCTCACCATGCCACGGTATCTCACCATGCCACGGTATCTCACCATGCCACGGTATCTCACCATGCCACGGTATCTCACTTCATCTATTGTTGCTTCCGTCCCGCTGAGATTATATTTGTGGCCACGTACAGTACGTTCACAGCCATAGTGATAACACGCCGTACGTTCACAGCCATAGTGATAACACACCGTACGTTCACAGCCATAGTGATAACACACCGTACGTTCACAGCCATAGTGATAACACACCGTACGTTCACAGCCATAGTGATAACACGCCGTACGTTCACAGCCATAGTGATAACACACCGTACGTTCACAGCCATAGTGATAACACGCCGTACGTTCACAGCCATAGTGATAACACACCGTACGTTCACAGCCATAGTGATAACACGCCGTACGTTCACAGCCATAGTGATAACACACCGTACGTTCACAGCCATAGTGATAACACACCGTACGTTCACAGCCATAGTGATAACACACCGTACGTTCACAGCCATAGTGATAACACACCGTACGTTCACAGCCATAGTGATAACACACCGTACGTTCACAGCCATAGTGATAACACACCGTACGTTCACAGCCATAGTGATAACACACCGTACGTTCACAGCCATAGTGATAACACACCGTACGTTCACAGCCATAGTGATAACACACCGTACGTTCACAGCCATAGTGATAACACACCGTACGTTCACAGCCATAGTGATAACACACCGTACGTTCACAGCCATAGTGATAACACACCGTACGTTCACAGCCATAGTGATAACACACCGTACGTTCACAGCCATAGTGATAACACACCGTACGTTCACAGCCATAGTGATAACACACCGTACGTTCACAGCCATAGTGATAACACACCGTACGTTCACAGCCATAGTGATAACACACCGTGTTAACACACCAGCCAATAGTCCCTCCTTTTAGTCTAATTTGTATTAGTCTGATAGTTTAAGTCAACGAAATCAACAGTGGTTTCGATCACAAGATTTTGGGGGGAAATAGTCAAAAACAGGTAATTGGCCGAGCCAAATGAATAATATTCATGACTGTGTGTGCGTGTGCGTGTGCGCGTGTGTGCGTTGATGCAGCGAGGAACGTGGCACGGGCGCAGAGGCTGGTGGAGGTCGACGGCGACCTCGTGGCTCTCCTCAACGGCGGCGGGATCAAAGACAGGTCCCCCCTGGTGGCCGACGGCCGTCACTCCGTGGACGAGCCCGACGAGATGCGCCGGCGCAAGCTGGAGCGCATGGCCGCCGTGCACCGGCAGGAGGCCCAGAAAGACGCGGAGGGCCAGGTCAAGACGGCGACTAGGGTCATGGTAAGGTCCGACTCCGTGTTCTTTAGGGTCTCTAGGGTCTTTAGGTTCTCTAGGGTCATGGTAAGGTCCGACTCCGTGTTCTTTTCAGCTCCTATCTCCAAAGCACAGCCGTTGCTATTTTGTCCATGCATGTGTGCCCTCTTGACTCACATTTGAAATGGACAACTAAGGCAAGTTAAACCATTAAGACCTAAAAAATAAAGTCTTCTAAATCCTCACAGTTCTCTGAAAAACTCAACCTTATATGTAATTGGCCACTAGCCCCAATCTGAACATAATGTTGTTCCAGGGACCCCACTCCAAAGATACGAGTTAAAAAACGTTCCCTGGGAAAGAATATATTAATTAAAGTTAAATAAAAACAATGATTTGCACATGCTTTTTTCACGATTTCTTTCAAAAATTGATCTACAAGCTCGTAGCGCGGCACTCGGTGCCACGCTATGAGCTTGTAGATCTGCTATTTTTCCAACAGCGAAAAGTTTTAAATAATGGTTAAAGAAGTGGTTAAAAGCTATAAGGGGACACCGATGCGTTCCAGGTCTTTATGGTTTAATCACGTCTATTCTGGTGCTCTGCATTATGAAATAATATATGTCTTGGGAGGGAGGCCCCTTTGATGTGAAGTGTCTCTCTCGGAGCTGCCAGCTAGGCTAGCGGTGGCAGAGAGCCTGTGGGGAACATGATGCCCCTCAGCCCCCCTCTGTGTTTGTGGCAAACCGAACAGGCAAGGTGTTCATTGTTCCACTGTACACCCCACGGGCACATCTTGTATTTGTACCCAACGGCGAGTGGCGACGCGTTGCTAAATGCAATTTTGGCTTTGGTATACGCGCCGCGGCTGTGTCACGTGTTCTCTCCCTTCTCTCTCGCTCTCTCTCTCTCTCTCTCTCTCTCTCTCTCTCTCTCTCTCTCTCTCTCTCGAGACGGGTGTTGTAGTGTAGTGTGTTCATGGCACTTTGCAACAGCCATCTCAAGGGGGAACGGCGCTGAAATATTCATGCCACAACTTCATGTCACGCAAAAGAATGATTTCACACTTAAAAGGTGGGAGTCCCGGCGTGACATTGCTTTGTCCCAGTTAGACTGCCCTACCTTAAGTGTTATACAATTAATTGGTGGTTGTTTATATATTTTTTTCCCCCCTCAATATTCCGCTCTCGTAGATTATTGTAGGATTAAAAAAAATAGTTAACCCATTTCGACCTGAAAACTGATTCATTCACTGATACAGTTTTCAGAAAATCAGTGGTTCTCAAACTATTTAATATCAAGAATCCCCAGAATTATTATGTAATTTCCTCCGGACCCCAATCTCAAAATAGGTTTTTCCAAGGGACGCCCCCCCCCCCCCCCCCCCCCGCTGGGAAAGAATAAATATTCAAACATTTGCAGCCACATTGTCATGATTTTTCAAAAATAGCAGACCTACAAGCTCGAGCTTGTAGATCTGCTATTTTTTGAACCGCTAAAGTTTAAAATAATGGCTAAAAGCTAAGGCGACACAGATGCGTGTCACTGTATGAAGCGTCCTACCTGGCACACCATGTCAGTGTTGATGGCACAGGCCCCTCGTCACACAGGCCTTATCACTGTATGAAGCGTACTACCTGACACACCATGTCAGTGTTGATGGCACAGGCCCCTCATCACAGGCCTTATCACTGTATGAAGCGTCATACCTGGCACACCATGTCAGTGTTGATGGCACAGGCCCTCGTCACACAGGCCTTATCACTGTATGAAGCGTCATACCTGGCACACCATGTCAGTGTTGATGGCACAGGCCCCTCATCACACAGGCCTTATCACTCTGTATGTACAGTTGGGTGCCACCGATATTGTCCCTTTTTTAAAAATCCTTCTAAATCCTCCAGTTTTCTGAAATAAATATTTTAACGATTTTTCAAAAATAGCAGATCTACAAGCTCGTAGCGCGCCACTCGGTGGCGCGCTATGAGCTTGTAGATCTGCTATTTTTCAATAGCTAAATTATAACAATGTTTAAAACACCAAAAGGGGTTCCCGCCCAGAATGGGTTAACTGTCCTTTTGCGCAGATCACGCAAACCTCAGCAAAAAGAAAAGGACAATATCGATGGCCTCCAACTGTATATGACAAGTGGCATGCACAAATAGACACTAGGCCCTTTGCCCTCTGGACAGCAATGTGCCATTTTGGAAAAAATAAATCGTTTGTACAGTGTACACTGTGTGTACAGTATGTGGATCATGGTGACATTGATCAATTATTGATACAAAAAAAAGCTAATATATTATTTATGTCACATTGTCACATTATTTATATCTCACACTAATAAGGCAACCGACCGGTTCCACGCGCTGCACAAGGTGCCCTTGTTTTCACTTGCCTGGTACATAGTCACTGTATATGACTATGTACAATACCACTGCTGCTGCACTGGCCCATGTGTACAATTATGAGACTATACGATTCTATATCTGCTGCTATTTTACAGTATATCTGCTGAAAATGCTGCATAATAAGTATTCATGCCTCATTTCATTTCTATATTAAAATGAAAATGCCTTGTTATATTCTGAATTTGACCTTGAGTCTTCTTCAGACTTTGTTTCCTTGTTTCTGTATAAACTGCACACTGCCATACATGTAATTTGATACTGTTTTCTATGTCTGAAAAGGGCTTTAGCATTAACAGTTTTATGTTGTTATTGGCGGTTTATTATGTTCATAGAAACAGGTCTGAAAGCCGATATTATAATATTATGCAAATGATGTAATTTGTATTAAAATGCTGTGCTGCACTGCATGGACTGCGTGAGTGTAGCCTTAAGCTCGTAGATATGTTGACACCCTTGCAGAATGCAGTATAAACCAGTCACGTGATGCACATATAGGTGTAATGGTATATGCAGTTGGCAGAGGGGATGTTAAATTTACAAGCGCAAGCAGATTGCTTATCTGCCTTGAATCTTTACGTTCAATTATGTATGGCTCTCGAAAACGTGTCCGTAGAGCAACGCTGGATTCAGGCTACAGTATATGCACCCAACATGTCGATATTGGCAACAAGACGCCACGTGAACGACGCACGTGAACAAGTGTGTGGGAACCTGATTAAATTTGAAGGTGATTGCCTAGTCAGGAACGGACCTTGTTAACACATTCCCCGCCTTTGGTGTAGTAGATCTACGCCAATTGAATTAATCTGTCCCATCACCATTAGCGTAGATCTAAGCCAATTGGTCTTTTATAGTGCTTTTGATCGATCAAAGTAGTGTGTTTAGTTACTGTAAGTACCTGTTTAGTCCAAGTGTTTACATGATTTTAGAAAGCCTAGATACTGTATAGCGCCAGCTTGCACATCCACTTTCTATGGTAATCAAGCCTCTCACGCACCTGGCTCACATCAAGTCTCTTAGATGAGATTTATGTATATTTCCAAACTTTTGAGCCTATAATGATGTTATAATTGAGTAAACTGTTAAAATAACTGGATGTAATCATTCGCCTCACTACACGGCATTATTGGATACCATAGACAGCCAATTCATGGTTTCCTAGAAACGTTGCCTTATCATAGCTAAATAGAATGTATCCTATGCTTCCTATTGTAATGACACAGTCCTAATTCGACATATTTCCTAAAAGTCGACCTCAGCTTCAACCTTGCAAATGAGACATTAACCTAAAGACCTGCAGTTGAAATGGCTTCTCTCCAGCATTTCATTACGTACGTATGTGTTTCCTAGTGAAACAGGGGCTGGGTTGCGTCTCTTTCACTAGGGATTCACTGACTGTATCAGTTAGCGCAACTGTTGTTCAACCAACAGTCCCATCCCCTCAGTCTATGGGATGCAAACTCCTACAGGCACTCACAGCTCACGAGTCGCACACTGCAACAAGATGAATATTTTCAGAAACAAATAATGTATACAAAATATGTTTCAATGCTGCGTCCGTCATCTTGCAGTTGGTCTATAAAGGCTGGCTTATAATAATGTTTAACCCATTTAGGCCTGACCTCGAAATTTTTAAAAAATCTTCGAAATCCACCAGTTTTCTGAAATAAATATTTTCACGATTTTTCAAAAATAGCAGACCTATGAGCTTGTAGATCTGCTATTTTTCAATAGCTAAATTACATGTTTAAAACACCAAAAGGGGTTCCCGCCCAAAATGGGTTAATTTATAGATTCCATGTCATAGTTCAGAAATGTGGAACTATTTCAATTTTACCCAATCCAAAACTTAGTGGTGAGGTGGACAGATTAGCTCTAATTGTGTTTGATTGATTGAACATTTTATTAACAGTTTGCAGATTAGTTAGTTATTGGGTACAGTTCAAGGAAATTACAAAATCTGAGGACTTGTTTACATAAGGGTCCTCCATTTTCAATTCATCAAAAACATTAAAAGACATACAAATATAGTTACACTTCTATGCAAAAATAAATGATCATATACACAGTTAGAAAAAAAGGAAAAGGTGTACAGACAGTATAGAAATAAAGAGGGACTTTTATGATTTTTTTATGAATTGCAACTTCGTAAGTGCTCTTTGAAAGCGGTTTTGAAGGAGTTTTGAAGGAGCACCTCTTTTCAACCCCCTTCCTAATCCATGCCTGCAACTACTCACAGTCACAGAAAACCTTCAGAAATGTATTTTTGAAAAGCTATGTAAAATAAATTATAGTTCATTATGTTGTCTGCCAACTTTTAGAAGTGGATGTTTTGCTACGATGCTAAAATCTTTAACCACAGCCTGGCATCGCTATTTTGAGGACTTTTGAAAATGTTTATTTTTTTTAATTATTATATTTTATTGACAAATGGGATTTCATAAACATGATGAGCAAGTGTCAATGTTATTTTTTACACAAGACAACACAAATACACAGAAGTGGCTCACAAGCGCGTGTTGCAAATTGTACTGGTAAAAGTAAAAAAAAAAAACGACAAACAGAACAGGAAAATAACAAAAAACTAAAAAGATATTCTGCAGAAATACAGAGAAGAGAAAACGGCAACAACCTAATAACGCACATGAGAAAGACTAATATGCAAAGACAAAAGGAAAGAAAAGAGAAATCAAAAACAGTGGAGTTCAGTTACCAGTGTGTGTTTGAAAATGTTTCAATTTCCTTTTTTTTTTTTAACATATCCAAAGTGCATAACGGCAACTTATAAACACATGCACTCAACACCAAAATGTCCTCCTCCATCTTGGCTCAGACTCGGCGGGAAGAGCGAGCCCGACTGGACAGGGACCTGCGCGTCATCGAGGCCTACCAGGACCGCAGCAAGACGGAGGGCATCGCCAACATGCTGAGCCAGGCCATCACCACCCAGCACGTGCTCTACGCCAGCCTGGGCATCGCCGAGTACATGGAGTTTGTGCTCAAGAACCCCTACAATGTTCCACAGACCATCCGGATCCACAGTGAAGACCCCGAACTCAGGTATAGTGCAGTGTTGCGTTGTGTGTGTTGCGTGCGTTGCGTGCGTTGAGTTGCGTTGCGTGCGTGCGTGCGTGCGTGCGTGCGTGCGTGCGTGCGTGCGTGCGTGCGTGCGTGCGTGCGTGCGTGCGTGCGTGCGTGCGTGGAACCCAGGTGTTCTGCATGAAAAATCATCTATGGCCGAGCCAAAGGGGACATTTTGCCCGGTCTCTTCTTTTTCTTTCATGTGTGCTTCATTTAATATTTAGCATTCAAATGGATTTCATTTGAGAACTTTCAGTTCTCTTGGCAACCACACTTTTAGTGCTGTGTTAATTCATGCATCTCACCTCACATGAGAGCGAGACGGAGATAATTTAGCTCGCTGCAGCAGTCCTGCATCGGTTCTCCTTCAACTGCATACTGTACGTGTGGCATGCTACTGAAAAGTGCCATTATTTGTTGAAAATAGGAAATATCTACAGTGTGAATGGTCTGATGTCACTTCTAATGTAACAGGAATGGTCCAGTGTCACTTATAATGTAACTAATAGTCCAGTGTAATTTATAATGCCACTAATGGTCCAGTGTAATTTCTAATGCCACTAATGGTCCAGTGTAATTTCTAATGCCACTAATGGTCCAGTGTCATTTATAATGTAACTAATAGTCCAGTGTCATTTATAATGTAACTAATAGTCCAGTGTCATTTATAATGTAACTAATAGTCCAGTGTCATTTATAATGCCACTAATAGTCCAGTGTCATTTATAATGCCACTAATAGTCCAGTGTCATTTATAATGTAACTAATGGTCCAGTGTCATTTATAATGCCACTAATAGTCCAGTGTCATTTATAATGTAACTAATGGTCCAGTGTCATTTATAATGTAACTAATGGTCCAGTGTCATTTATAATGCCACTAATAGTCCAGTGTCATTTATAAGGTAACTAATGGTCCAGTGTCATTTACAATGTAACTAATAGTCCAGTGTCACTTCTAAGTGTAATTTCTGCTGCATGTCTGGTTTGTGTGAGGTGAGCACACTTCATGTTGACAAACAATGGCTGGCCTGTGCTGTGCATGAATCACTGGTGCATTAGTCCAGCCAGCAGGGCCACCTGGGCTAATTGGGGAAGGGATTGAGGCACAGCTGTGCTACCAAGGCGACCGTGCTCTTTTCGCCCCCCCCCCCCCCCCCCCCCCCCCCCCCCCCCCGCTCACCAAGGTGTTGAAGCAACGGGATTTCACCAAACTGTGCTAAGGTCATCCGTAAGCATCCTTCGTTGGATATCTTTTTTTTTAGCTGCAACAGTTAACCAGTGGTGGAAAACACTCACATTACTTTACCTATAGTAAATGTATCAATACTGCAATGTAGAACTACTCCGTTACAAGTAAAAGTCCGGAATTCTAAATGTGCTGGAATAAAAGTACAAAAGTAGTGGCATCAAAATGTACTTGCAGTACTGAAATAGAAAGTACTCACTATAGAGAATGTCCCATTTCAGGTTTTCAAATTGTAAATTTGAAAATACCAGATCTACAAGCTCACAATGTGTCTCAAGTACAGTACTTAAGTAAATGTACGTATTACTTATTCATCCTGAAGCGTTGGATCTCTCTTTGGGGCTGCAACGGTTAACTCATTAACTGCCACATAGAATGGTCTGCCCACTGCCAGCGAGTTTTTGCATTTTTACTCATCTTTAAAGACGTAGCGAAATGAAACGTTTTTCACACTTCTAGAGCATATCTGTTGTCACCATATGGACATACATACCTAACAATAGATGCCAAAACAATGGGAAAATGTCCATTTGTGTGTATCTATTTTTATAGCAAAAGTTAAAGGTATATTCAGTGATTTCACTTAATTCAAATATGACTTATTTTTTTGTTTTGTTGTGATAATCCTCCCTACATAGAGTGTGCTGACCATATAAGGAGTTCCCCCCTGTCCCCAGTTAACCCCTGGGGGTCAAAAAACCTCAGGTTTCGTTTTTGGCTAGGTGGCCCAGCCTTCATCCAATCAGGATAGAGAGGGGCCTTCCGCCAATCATGATCGAGCGGGGGCGGGCCTTGGTGTGTGTGATGTTGGCCTGTAGCGTGTCCCCCCACTGTAGTGCGTGCATGTCAAATTTTAATTATTTCCTTTGAACGAAAACGTGATGCGTGATGATGTCGTGCCGAGTCCAACATGAATAAAAATGAATCTTGATTGCATTCACCTGTTTTATTCCCATTGCTGCGCGTCCGTCCAAGCACAGCTGATGTTGATTACAGAACTTCACTGTTTTTTTATCTCATTCAAGATGACATCCAGATGTTGTATTACTAATTTTAAACTTAATCAGCACGCTAAAACATGTATCTGAAAACATTATCGGTTAGAAATAATACATATGTATGTATGTATGTATTTATTTTTTTTACATGCTGACACCATGCTGAGGTGATGCTTCCAACGTGTTCCAGGCCAAAGTTATGATTAACCCATTTTGGGCGGGAAGTTCGGGAACCCCTTTTGGTGTTAGCATTATGTTATGCTTTAGCTATTGAAAAATAGCAGATCTACAAGCTCATACGAGCTTGTAGGTCTGCTATCTTTGAAAAATCGAAGAACGACTGACATAGAAACATAGCTTTTTCAGAAAACTGTCAGGATGTAGAAGACATTTTTTTAATCTGATCTCAGGTCAAAATGGGTTAATATTGCACTCCAGGAACAGCAGATCTACTGCTGTTTCTCAGCACACAACACCATTGTATGCCACCGTATGAATCACACTTCTTCCACACAAACAAAACCCATGGAGAAAAAAACAACTCCAGCTGTAACCTGATTTTTCTGAGCTCGGCCTTTGAGACTACTTAGAGACAGAGAGCTGGAACGGGTCGGAGAGTTCTACCTTTGATGTGCTGTGGCTTTTTTCTTTTCTTCCCCCGCCTCGCTGAAGAAACAGCGGGAAGCCTGAAGGCTGCTCCTACAGTAGAGGGAACACGTTCCATACCTGTTGCCATGCATTTTGCATGGCTGCGTTGGTGTGTATAATGCCTCACCGGAGCGGAGCGCCCCTTGCCTGCTATAGCTGGCGGCCAGCGAAGGGAAAAGCTGGGATGCACTGTGTATAGTTCCTCAGTGCAACGTCTCCAGCAACGATCGAGGCCATTTCTCTCTGTCTCTCTTCTCCCTCCTCTCTGGCTCTCGCTCTCTCCTATTCATGCTGTTGTTTCATTATCTTCCCCACTGCTCCTCTTACTGTTTTACTGTCCGTCCGTCCACCTCCCCCCCCCCCCATTTCCATCTAAATCTATTCATGCTCCTGCATGGCCTCTTGTGTTGTCGCTGTTGTCTCTGTCCATAAGCAGCACCTCGTGTCTTTTCTTTTGAGTTGCCCTTTACATTATCAGAGTACACTCTGGATTTCACTTAGACGTAGAATACGTCTCGTTGCATGGCATAAGCACGTACACACACACACACACACACACACACACACACACACACACACACACACACACACACACACACACACACACACACACACACACACACACACACGCATGCACACACACGCACACACACACACACAGACAAACAAAAAACGCATGCCTCTCTCTCTCTCTCTCGATACATGCAAAATGGTTTGCTGCAGCTTGGTAAAAATCCAAATAAGGTTCATTAAAATGACTCGTCTAGTCGCAAGGCTAATGTTGGCAAGGTGGGGTTCCTGAAAAATTCATACATTCTCCATTTGCTATTGCGTGAAATTCCCTTCTCCGTGCCCCCCGGGTGTGGACCCTTTGATGTTTAAAGTAGTCTGTGTCCCTTTATATATTTCTGTGTGAAATTCTCCCACTCGAAGAAAAGAGGAAAAGTGGAGTGCAAGGAGGAGGAGAGGGTTGAAAATGACTCCCCTCTCTGCCCAGTGTGTGTTATCTTTTTCCCTGTAACACTCTCCCTCGAAATCCATTTGATGGGGATTGGGGGACTATAGCATTGACCTCCATAGCATTGTATGAAAGCTGCCCGATGGTAATTGAAAGCCAAGCATTGTACTCGGCAGTATTGACTCTAGACCTTGGAAAGTCGCCCCACTTCTCCTTTGGACCAAATACTGTACAAATCACAGTAGTTGTTTATTGTTGTTTTTTTTATCAATATGCCTTTTGTGAACAAGAAAAACAATATTGTATTGCATAAAAAGGACATTACCACTAAAGGGCACCATTGAATGTGAAGGGAAGCTTCAGTTAACCACAATGATTTTTCAGGACCATTTCTGGTTTTGTTAATGTACTTTGGCTCTAACATTATTATGTGAGCAAATTATGTAAACACTTATTTTTTTCATCAGATTTTGATTTAGTCTTAGTCCTATTTAGTCTTCTGAAATTGTTCAGTCTTAGTCTAGTCTTAGTCGACTAAATATCAAAAACCTTTTCATCTTATATTCTTAGTCTTACTCAACTAAACCAGTAAGACGCCTGAGGGCAAGAAGTGACTTTGCCCTAAAGGGCGAGGTCGCGTGCACGCATACCGCCTGGGTGACAGCAGACTGCTGGGCGAGCGCTGGCGCTTTGGAATGGGGGGTCAGATCAACATATCATATGGAATGAATTCTGTACTGGCCATGTATGGACCATATAGGAATGTCAGAACAGGGAGGCAGCGGGGGCAGTGTCTTGAGTGTACAGGGTTTGATGTAGTCTGGCCATATATGGAGCGTGTCTTGAGTGTACAGGGTTTGATGTAGTCTGGCCATATATGGAGCGTGTCTTGAGTGTACAGGGTTTGATGTAGTCTGGCCATATATGGAGCGTGTCTTGAGTGTACAGGGTTTGATGAGGTCGGATCAACATATGGAATGTCGGAACAAGTCAGCTCCATATATGGAGATCTAAGGGTGGATCAAAAGATTTGTATACATTTGGAAACTCTATGGGATATCCTGCATAATGAGTACTTTCTACTTTTGGTACTTTAAGTACATTTTGATGCAGATACTTTTGTACTTTTTCTCAAGTACATTTTCAAGTCAGGAATTTTACTTGTAACGGAGTAATTATATATATTGCAGTATTGATACTTTTACTTAAGTAAAACATTTGAGTACTTTTCCCACCATTGCTCATAGGCAGAACCTAAAGATAGCCCTAACTTAACCCATTTTGACCTGAGATCAGATTCTAAAAATGTCTTCTACATCCTGACAGTTTTCTGAAAAAGCTATGTTCTTCGATTTTTCAAAAATAGCAGACCTACCACTCGGTGGCGCGCTATGAGCTTGTAGATCTGCTATTTTCCAATAGCTAAAGCATAACATAATGCTAACACCAAAAGGGGTTCCCGCCCAAAATGACCTAAACAGAAAATAAAATGATACAATATGAACCATGCAACTCAAACACCTACGCAAGTGGTTCCCAAACCTTTTCATGTCAAGGACCCCCAAATTGACACTAATTAGCCCACAGACCACCATTTGACAAGATATGCCAGGGACCCCCCATAAGAAGATTTTTACACCTCTAGCAGTTGATTCTCAACTGGTTTAATTTCAAGGACCCCCAATTTGACATGCATTAGTCTGCGGACCCCCATTTAATGGCAGTTCTATCTCCGAGACCCCAATTTGTATTGTAAAATCAATGTTATTTTAACTCCGAGAGTGTACAAATGGAACCAAATGGGGTCCATTTGGTTCCATTTGTACACTCTCAGAGTAACAGACCCATAAGTGTCCATTTGGTTTCAAACTATAATTTAGCTGGGGACCCCCTGGAACTCCCTCAAGGACCCCTGGGGGTCCCCGGACCCCACTTTGGGAACCCCTGTTCTACGCAACATAGTCTGTTCTCCTATACGGCAGTGGATGCTGGACCCTGAAGCCAACCCTGCAGAAGTCTAGATAGGTGCTACACCAGGATGTTGCATGCAGTACTTAACATCAGCAAGTATACACATGTTACCAACATCAATCTGTACGATGGAATGCCAACGGTGAGCCAGCCAAAATAGCATCCAGGAGACTGAGACTAGCAGGACACTGCCAAAGACACCAAGAGCTGCCAGCCAGCAAGTTAGTGCTGTGGGAACCAACACACAAGCACCGCTCACGAGGACGTCCCACACTAACACCCCAATTGCCCAGGACGAAGTTCACCGTCCTTTCTATTAGTAAAACCCAGCGCCCAGGACGAAGTTCACCGTCCTTTCTATTAGTAGCGCCCAGGACAAAGTTTTATCCAAAATACAAAGTTTATTGATATGAAAACCGATCGCATCGCTCTACAGCCTAGGAGCTCCTGTTGTGCAATCCTCGATGTTGCGTAACAGTGGGACGTCATCGGAAGTGTTCCCCCCCTGTTTAGCTGACGACAACGAAAATCTTAAAACGTCAATAACTCGCGATCTAAATCATCCCGTCCAATTCTAAGAAAAGATCCTAGCCCCCCCGCTGTCCAGTCGCTAGTCGCGTTAGATTTAATCATGCCTCCCGTTGTTGTCGGTCACATCGAGAGTGTTTTGGCTACATTTAGCTGCTCCAGCCACATCCGGTATAACTTCCGGTCCATCGGTAAAAGTGCTCTGTTGCTATAAATCGATTGGGCGCTATGATTTAATGGATTACATAACCCTGTGTTTAACATGTGGATGTACTCATGAAAGACGCAGGAGCGCAGGTGGTTTTAGGAGGAAACCACCTAACTCCATGTTTGAGGTTTTTGGTTTATTTCTTGTATAAATCAGTGCTATTGAACAACCTTTACATCTGTGTGTTGGTTAAAAAACAAACAAAAAAAACAATGAAAGGTAGTAAAAAGCGCTTTGGACTAAACCTCTTAACTCCATTGGACCCTCAAACTGTCTGCTAAAGCAACTACGTAACTCCACCTCTCCCCCTCTCATGCAAGCAATTGACAATATACTGTATAAAGCATAGAGTATATATATAATAGAGACTGAACTGGCGCGAAGCTCCGCCCCCCCAGCTATTCATGTCAGTGGAAGTTGCTCAGTGGCGTTTTGAAGCACCCGGAAGACTGCCGGAAGTCCCTCCCAGGACCTCAACTTTGAGGTCCTGAGTGACGTAGGGCAACTGAGCGCTCAACGTTAAAGCCCAGCTGCACGGGGTTTCCCGGTCATGAATCCACGGGTCCGCCTGTAGTCCCTCCTCCTACCACTAGGACCTAGAGCTTCAATGTTGGAAAGTCTGCCTGCCCCCTTGGTATAAAGTCACAACACCAACTTTGAAGAGGCAGTATTGCTTTGTGTTCAAACTGAAAAGTTATGCAGAGATACTGTATTAGCATGCGAAAGGTTGCAGTAGGTACAGTAGCTGTCTTACACCTATCTGGTTGCATCTGTTATAGTGCTTTGTTCTATGCAACACTCCCTGTGTTATTGATGACTTGGCTTATCAAATAAACACATATTTAATCCAGCATTTCTTACATTGAATTCATCATATTTGACATGGCATGACAGCATAACCTAGCCTTTCATTTTGAAGACATCTTGACCTGATGTGTTTCTCAGTATTTTGACTGAGGCTTTCAGTCAGCCTTGCCTGCACGCAAACCGGCTGATTCATCTCATTTCGGGGTTTCCATGGTTATTAAAAACACACTTTATTCCTAGACTTTTATGCTTCGTAATTGCTCAATTTTGGACCAAATAGAATGTCACATAAACCTAAAATCACAGGGGCAAATACACACAAACCTAGTGCATTCAGTCTGGAACAGTCAGTCTGAATTATGATGCTGATTGAAAATGAACGGTAGCAGCTGACCATTATTACAAGCCAATCCAAAACATACATATGCCGTTTATATTATTTCAGAGGGCACCATGTCTAAGTGATATGTCATGACTGAGTGAGGGAAGGAGACATATCTGATATGGCATGTAACTTAATGTTACCTAGTAGGGCTTGATAACATTCTGCAGACTCACTCCTTCGGATTCCGCACTTTTATCTACTCTTGACAACCATGCAGAGTAGACCTATATGAAAAGGTTAAGTAGCATGTTAGTTAGACAGACTAGAAGCTAGACCGGCCTGCGGACGGTCTCGCTCTAGCGCCACAGGGGGGAAAAAAAGTGTAACATAGAAACGTGTGGCCTGTAGAATGATGTTACCATAGGTGTGCGTCGCTGTTTGATGACGTTGCGTAGAGTGGTCCTAATGGGCAAAAGAGGTGGCTGAAATGTGCCTGAATAATGCGTTTTATAATAACTGTACAATATGTGAAGACATTGAGGGCGGGATAATAAGCCTAGAACCTTGGCAGAGTACTTATGGATAGTGTGTGGAAGTGTGGAGGCAAGTGGAGTGCTGGTAAGCTCGGCCCTAGCAACCAGACACCACATCGACTCTATTCTGATTCTGGTAGTGGGGTGCTAGGTACTGTATACATTGTTTACCTGGCATCCTATAGTTTCAATGTACAGCTTATTATTTTTGATAGTATGTTGTTTAGAGTGATGCTAGGTTATTTTCTTGGTTTACCCATAGTTTACTGAGACACTACACGGTTTCTGCATTTGATGCACAGTATGTGTGCATGCACCTTGCTTATTGTAAGGATCACTCTAGATAAGAGTATCTGCTTAATTCTATACATTGTAATTGTAAATTGTAACAACATATATTTTCCAACAACATTAACAATGTTTTCCAACAACATTAACAATGTTTTACAACAACATTAACAATGTGCTGGATCAACCGAGGGGTGGTGCATACTCTAATAGGCTCTATCTATGCACACAGAATAACTCTTCCTACTTCCTTCACAGGTGTTGCCGATGATACTAATTTAGCCTCTGTTCCATTCCAGTGTACAATGGTTCTCAAACTTCTTAATTTCAAGGACCCCCATATCTCTGAGAGTGTACAAATGGAACCAAATGGACAGAGTCAGTGTAACCAGTGAGCCAACACGCACAATAGAAGCACCCTGACTCTGTTGGAACGAGAACGAGAACGAGTTGGAACGAGAATGGAACAGATAGCCTTCATTAACCCATTTTGGGCGGGAACCCCTTTTGGTGTTAGCATTATGTTATGCTTTAGCTATTGAAAAATAGCAGATCTACAAGCTCATAGCGCGCCACCGAGTGGCGCGCTACGAGCTTGTAGGTCTGCTATTTTTGAAAAATCGAAGAACCACTGACATAGAAACATAGCTTTTTCAGAAAACTGTCAGGATGTAGAAGACATTTTTAGAATCTGATCTCAGGTCAAAATGGAGCTTTCCAAGGTGGCTGGTGTGTGCGCATATATAGCCCATTCTGAATTGGAACCTTCCCCATCTTTTCACACAGTGTGATCACCAGCACGGAGGAGTGGCGCTACTTCAAGGAGCTGACCAGATCAACTACCCCACTGGAGGAGGACATGTTCCACGTAGGGGAGGAGGATGAGTCGGCGCCTCCCCGTGTCTACCTGCGGCCCAAGGAGAGTGTCCACATACCCCTGAAGTACCAGAGCTTCCTGTGTGACCACAACATGGCCCCTCAGGTACAGTGTGTGTGTGTGTATGTGCACCTGAAACATGCACTCTCATTGATGGGAGCAGATATAGGGTGAATCAAGGAACTCAGAATCCATTCATGGAATGTACAAATTTACTCTTTTGTTTGAGTTTTGGAACTTGGTACATGGTGTGGTGAATGTCTTAATGAGGAAACTTACTGATTGCAGTGGATTGCAGAAGTCTTGCAAGGTCAAATGTGATATGAATTGTAATTTTGATCAATGTTTTGCCTCTTATCTCTGCTATCGTACTAGCCTCGGAAACCCAGACGTCTTTATTTCCAGGGAGAGAAAAAAAAGTCTGGGACCGAGTCCACTTAAATTTGGCATAGAGTAGCGCAGACGTCGATCACTCTCTGCTGATTTCTGATCGTCTGCACCTTTGTTAGATTGACGCGCGCACACACACTCCTCTCTCTCATGTCGTGCAGCTGTGTCTAGATTCTTCCGGCAGATCCTGCCGGGAGCAGATCCTGCCGGGAGCAGATCCTGCCGGGAGCTGCCTCATGCCATAGAAAGCATAGGTGGACCCCAGGCTACTATCGTACCAACATCAATACAGCATGGATTTGTGGACAAAATCTTATCCAACCATCCATCCATCCATCCATCCATCTTCAACCGCTTATCCGTAGTCGGGTCGCGGGGGCAACAGCTCAACCAGAGTGCTCCAGACTTCCCTCTCCAGAGCAACATTAGTGACTTCCTCCTGGGGGATTTCGAGACGTTCCAAGGCCAGTGAGTCGATGTATTTCCTCCAACTGCGCCTTGGTCTGCCCCGGGGTCTCCTCCCAGTGGGACCAACCATAACATATCCAACCATAACAAAATATATTATTTAGTTGTGGGCCTGAGAGGCTAATGGTGCTCTGTGGCTCAAATACCGAATACATAATGGGCCTTGACGTGAAAGAGGTTGAAAACCACTGCTCTAGCACCACAGATGTACTAAAATTAAAACTACAGACCTCCCAAAACAACCTATTCATTAGGGCGGCATATGGCTCAGGGTAGAGTACAGAAACCTTATGCAGACCGTGGCCATCTTGCCAGCAGGGTGCTAACTAGGTGCAACTTCCCCTTGACAGCCCATTCATTCAACGTCAAACTCACCAACATTGCAGCTGTGCGAAAAGCTTGAATTATCCTCTTTCTATCTTTGTTTCATAAATATCCACTGTAGACTTTGTTATGAGCTACTTCGTTTTTAGTAAAGCAACCTCATGCTTTATGTGCAAATTCAAAACGGGTGGTACGCATGCAGGGCTGTTGAGTGATATACAACGAGCACTCCCAAAATCTGACACTTAGAGAAAAAAATTATCTGCACAGAATTCCTTGTTTTCAGGATACTTAAAGGGGAAAACCACCCATTTTCAACATTTTACTATGTCATTAATATACCTTAGAGCTGTTGTGTGGAAATAATAAAAAAGTCCCCCCATTCTGTGTTTCCTAGAACTGTAATTATGAAAAGAATCATTAACATGGTGAATCACATCTTGATGACATCATCAAGATGTGTTTCACCATGTTAATGATTTTTTTCAGACCTCTAGTTCTAGGAAACACAGAATGGGGGGACTTTTTTATTATTTCCACACAACAGCTCTAAGGTATATTAATGACAGTAAAATGTTGTAAATGAGTGGAATGCCCCTTTAAGGGCCCATGTAGGCTACTGTACATGTCAAACTACTTCAAAAGAGTGAGAAACGCCCGGGTGCTTTGATGTGTTTGGTCCGACGTACTAACAGTCCAACAGGCATTAGTCCAACACCCTGCCCAAAACCCAACCCTAAACCTATAACCACACAGGAGGCCACAGGTTAGTTTTAACCTGCCACACATGTCGGGAGCCACGGGTGAGCTTTAACCGGCCACTGATGAAGACAGCATGTTAGCATAACGATAAGGACATTAATGAAGAATTTTCGCTGCAGCGAGTCGGTAATAAACTGGCGGGTTCTTAAGGATACCGTTCAATCAATCAAAAGAACGGACTCCAGTGAAAGCCTTACTGACTGCAGTGTAGTGCAGTGGACTGCCTGTACGGTGGAACGCCATCAGTTATCTCTACACTCATCCATATCTGCATTCTGTTGGCTTGTTTCTGTCATTATTTCCTGTGCAGCTGAATGTGCCCAATAGAGCAGGACAGCAGCACACTTCCTCAGTGTTCATTGAACTCAGAGTTAACCCATTTTGGACTGAGACCAGATTCTACAGACCTAAATGTCTTCTAAATCATGACAGCTTTCCCCCCTCCAGAAGCAATGTTTTGAGTTAAAACACGTTCGCTGGGAAAGAATCTATAATTATTCAAAGCCCACAGTTTAAAAAAAAAAGCAGATCTACAAGCTCATAGCACGGCAGTCGGTGCTGCGCTATGAGCTTGTGGATCTGCTATTTTTCAACAGCTAAAGTATAACATAGTCCTTCCCGTCCAGAATGCGTTAAATTAACATTGGGATGATTTTTTTACTTTGCAGGGTATTCCCTCTAAGCCTGCAGGGGGATAAGCACAGCTGATCTTTTTTTCCAAGGGCAAGTCATGCAAATGCAATATCAACCCCTGCACCCCAGGGTTAACCCATTCTGGGCGGGAACCCCTTTTGGTGTTTCAAGCATTGTGTTATACTTTAGCTATTGAAAAATAGCAGATCTACAAGCTCATAGCGCGCCACCGAGTGTCGCGCTACGAGCTTGTAGGTCTGCTATTTTTGAAAAATCATGAAAATGTGGCGCAAATCTTATATATATATTCTTTCAGAGCGAACGTTTTTAACTCAAATCTTTGCTTCTGGGGGAAACAACATATTTTCAGATGGGGGTCGGCGGCCAATTACATATATTCTTGGGGGTCCTTGACATGAAAATGTTTGAGAACGACTCATAAACATGGGGTTTTTCAGAAAACTGAATTTGAAGGCATTTGTATGAAAAAAAACGAAAATCACAACAAAAAAAAAATCAAGTTTATTTTAGTTTTTCTGCCTTTTCATTATAGGCGAGATGAGGACCATTTTGCTAGACCTGGTCACATTTGTAGAATCATCCTCAGGTCTAAATGGGTTAATTTGGTGCCGGCAGTGGTTCCGCAAAAACACAAAGAGGGACTGATGATAAATGTCATTTATAGAGGCTTTATTTGCCCTTATCTCTGCTGGATGACCGCATTCATTCAAATGTGTTTGGTTTTGTTCCGCCCCCTTGGTTTTGTTGCATGCTGAATTCTGCTGATGTTTTCCTTATCGTTCTCGGGTGCTTTCTAGTCGTCGCCCGGACAAGAAAAACGAACAAATCTAGCCCACGTTCAGGAGATGAATATCGTTATTTATTTATTTATTTTTTGGGGGTAGATAATCAGTTCCACTAACCATGCGGTTTCTTATCGAAATCTCACAGGGGCCGAGCTTCATCTCCGCGGGCGAAAGTGCACAGGTGGCCAAGCGGCATCCGTCCAACATCATGCCGGCCAAGTCCATCAAGGTAACGCAGTTCTGCCTCAGCTCACACTTTTCTATATATTTTCTTGTCCAATAATCTCCTCTCAAATGTCTCTGTGCAAACAAATCCCATTCCGTCTGTCTCCAGGGCTGGAGTTATGATAAGCTATGAATCTGGGTTGAAGATTGCACACGCACGCACGCACGCACGCACGCACGCACGCACGCACGCACGCACGCACGCACGCACGCACGCACGCACGCACGCACGCACGCACGCACACACACACACACACACACACACACACACATGCACACAATAAGAACAGTATCATTTCCCTGATTGAGTTCTTTGTGTTTTCTTGCCCCTCCTTCAGCCTGAGGAGAGTATTACTGCATTATACTGAACCACACCTACCTGCACCACATCCAAGTTTAGTTTTTTAGGCAGAGAATCCAAAATAATTGCATCCAAACTTCCGTTTTCTGCAGGCGTATGCATCGTGATCCGTATCTGTTTGCTGGGGTCTCTTGAATATTGAGCAGTATTAATTAACAAAGCAAACTTCGAATGCTCAACACACGTTGGAGGTTTTGTTTTTGAGACGCCTACAGTCGCTGTTTAGCTAATACCGCTTTCGATCAAGACACACCGCACGCACGCACGCGCGCACGCACGCGCGCACGCACGCACGCACGCTCATAAAACAAATACGGTACAAACTCTGGGAATTGTCAACTATATAAACCAAAGCAGTGGTGTAAAGTAACTATGTACATTTACTTGTGTACTGTACTTAAGTACAATTTTGAGGTATTCTTGAGTACGTCACATTTTCAGTACTTTTACTTCTACTTCTATTGTACTTTTACTCCACTGCATTTATTTGAAAACTTGTGTTTACTAGTTACTTTGTAGATGGATTGGATTATTATTATAAAACATACATTCACAACTACAGCCCTATATACATTTCGGCCATTTGAAATGGAAAAAATCCGGTCGTTGAGATGGACAGACGTGTTTCGTCTCGCTCCTGCGCCAAGTCACAGAATGTTGACAAAAAAGCGCATTTTCTCGCTCATTTTCTTTTCATACTCCTGTGGATTATGGATTTCTACTCCAATTCACCCTGGTTCTACCATCACGTGGATATGAGGAGAATTGATTACGAGAACAACACCAGCGTAAACAACGAAGAACACAGCACGTTCTATCTCCTCGGCAACAACAACAATGGATCGACCGGTAAACATCTCGGACACGGCGCGGCTGGAATCCACGCACTGTTAACCTGCAATCCGGCAAAAAGAAACAAACCCCTACTTGGCAAGATCGACAGACGCCTGTTCTGTTGTATATTCTTGTTAATGGCAGGAGACATCCAACCCAATCCTGGTCCTGTAATCACTAGACTTCAGGCGAAGAAACAAACTTGCCTGATGATCACGGACGCAAGGACAACAAAGGAGACGGTCGCGGCCACACAGCCAACTCAAGATACGGGCACGGAGCCACCTTGGGGATCCATCGCAAGGACAACGCATGAGACGGTCACGGCCACACAGCCAACTCAAGATACGGGCACGGAGCCGCCTTGGGGATCCATCGCAAGGACAACGCATGAGACGGTCACGGCCACACAGCCAACTCAAGGTACGGGCACGGAGCCGTCTTGGGGACCCAACGCAGATCTTACATCGGCGGCAGTCGAGGCAAAAGACACGGACAACACCACCATCTACAGGCGTGAAGAGTCTCCACATCCAACCAAGGGGGACAACGAGGCTGGAGACGGACACCGTGATACTTTACCTGCTATTTCTGCTGTTTCTCCGGTCGACACCATGGCTCAATCGGCCCCACCAGAGCCCTCGGGACCCCATCCCCCACTCCCGCCACCCCACGACGACCCCCACGCACCCCCCACCCTCCCCCCACGGCAACCCGCGGCTTCTACAGACAACAATGGCCCTCCGCTCCCCTATTTCGCCATGGAGGAGATAAGCACCATAGTCAGAGCCAACGGACTTCATATCTTTCACCTGAATGTCAACAGCCTTGGACCCAAAATGGCTGAAATCAGGCATATGTTTCAATGCGGTAAGGCGAACATCATTAGCTTCTCTGAAACCAAACTTGATGAGTCAACCAAAGACCCAGAAGTTGAAATAGAGAACTATTCTTTGATCAGAAACGACAGAAACAGGCATGGTGGTGGCGTGTGTATGTATATTCACAAAGACACTGAATATGTTACTCGTACTGACTTACAGCATGATGAAATTGAAACTGTGTGGGTTGAATTAATTTTCAAAAAAGCTAAATCAGTATTAGTGGGCACCGTCTACAGACCGCCTGACCAACATGGGTTCTATGATATACTTGAGGGGTGCTTAGTTGAGGAGGAATGTGTAGAGAAAATCCTGATTGGCGACTACAATACAGACATGCAACGAAAGGAAGCACCTGTGTTTAAGTCATTCAGTAAGTTCTGTGATCTACATAGTGTCAGTCAGCTAATTACCCAACCCACTAGAGTGTGTGATTCTACTCAAACTGTCATTGATCTCATTCTGTCCTCGGACAAATCCAGAATCTCCAAGAAAGGGGTTATTGTATGTGGGCTTAGTGATCATTTTATGATATTCTGTACCCGCAAAATACAAAAACTTAAGACCGGCTGCCACAAAACAGTCATATCAAGGGACCTCAAAACCTACTCTAGTGGGGTCTTTAACCAAGTATTGGAGAGTCTGGATTGGTCCGATGAGCTTAAATGCACACATGTCGAAGAAGCTTGGCTTGGCTTCAAAACCAAATTTACATCAGTACTGAACAACATGGCTCCTTTGAGAACCACCAGGGGCAAAACCCGCTCGGAACCATGGATGAATCCGGACATACTGGCTGCAATGAAAGCCAGAGACAAAAAATGCTCTGAAGTTCTAAAATGCAAGTCAAAGCTAGCCAAGCGCTTCGACAGTGTTCGCCAAGCTCGTTTGAACAACCTAAATACACAACGAATCAAACTACGAAACAGTGTAACTGCCATGACCAAATCAGCTAAAAGTAACTTCATTAATGATAAAGCTGAGGAAAACAAAAACAATCCTCATGAGCTCTGGAAGCTACTAAACAATCAACTAAGCTATGGTCAGAAACTAAAAACCAGATTTTCGAACATAAACATCAAATCTGACAACACTCTCATCACTGACAACCTTGATGTGGCCAACTACTTGAATATCTTCTTTACAAACATATCAACAACTCTGGTTAACAAACTGCCCTCCCACTCTGGGCTCTTTGGTGTAGAGCACATTACAACCTTCTACAAAAACCTAGGTGTTTGTAAAGACGATTTTAAACTAGTTATGGTAACAACTGATGAGGTAATTAAGAAACTGAGTGCCCTCCAACCCCACAAGGCCACAGGCCATGACAACATTCCCTCCAAATTTCTCAGAGACTCAGCCATCTCTATAGCTCCAATCATCACCCACATAGTAAACCTCTCCATCAAACAGGGACAGGTCCCCCAAGATTTCAAACTGGCCAAAGTAACCCCCTTGCACAAGAAAGGGAGTAAATTAGACCCCGGCAACTACCGCCCTATTTCTATTCTTAGTTCCATCTCGAAAGTGATGGAAAAAATAGTCTATGAACAGGTTGAAAAGTATCTTGCCACTAATAAATTATTGTACGAGTTCCAATCTGGCTTCAGAACATCCCACTCCACTGACACATGCCTCCTCTATTTGAGCGACCACATCAAACAAGAGGTGGACGCTGGCAAATACTGCGGCATGGTCATGCTGGACCTCCAAAAGGCTTTTGACACCGTGAACCACTCCATACTGGTTAACAAGCTAAAAGCAATTGGTTTCGATAGCACATCAGTGAGCTGGATGCAATCCTACCTGGAGGGGAGAGAACAGATGGTGGAAGTGAACGGAACACTGTCCCCCCCCCTCCCAGTGAGCTGTGGCGTTCCACAAGGAAGCATACTAGGGCCTCTACTGTTCCTAATATATGTAAACGACATGACTTCAGCCTGTGACTGCAACTTGTTCCTGTTCGCAGATGACTCAGCACTGCTGGTCTCGGACAGGGACAAACTGCAGGTTGAAAATGCCCTCAGCTCTGAACTCGGTAGAATCTGCACCTGGCTCGCTGATAACAAACTATCTTTACACCTGGGAAAAACTGAATCCATTCTCTTTGGCTCTATTAGTAATCTCAGCAAGGCAAATGGCTTCTTGGTTAGAGTGGGTGACAATGTTATCACACGTAAAGATGAAATTATCTACCTAGGTTCCATCCTGGAGGCTAATCTTTCCGGTGATAAAATGGCCACCAACGTAATCAAAAAAGTCAACCATAGAACAAGATTCCTCTACAGGATCTCCTCACTGGTCAACAAAAACACCTTGAAGACCTTAACAGGAGCCCTTGTACAGGGTTTCTTTGACTATGCATGCACCTCCTGGTACCACAGCACCTCAAAGGCCCTTAAAACCAGGCTCCAGACTTCCCAAAACAAACTGGTCAGGCTCCTACTTGATCTAGCCCCCCGAACCCACCTCACCCCTGCCCACTTCGACAGGCTGGAATGGCTTAGGGTCGACGACAGAGTACAGCATCTTGCAATGGGTCTGGTCCACAAGATTCGATACACCACCAAGATACCCATGTACCTGTCTAGATACTTCCTTAATGTTAACGAAGTCCACACCCACAACACCAGAGGGAGTGCAACGAACCATGTACAACCCAGATTCGGCACAAACAAGGGACTAAATTCTTTTCGCTCCTATGCCACCAAAATGTGGAACGCCCTACCAACTGTCATTAAGACATGCGAATCCCTTGACTCCTTCAAAACCGCTCTCAAAGGGCACCTACGGATGGCTGCAATTCGAAACTGGCCCCCGTAAAATCTGAATCCCCCCCCCCCCCGCCCCCCCCTTTTTTCCCCTCACTGTATATATTTCTTTTCCCTTTTTACCTCCTTTTTGATGAATTCTTTTTTGATGAATTCCTGTTCTGTCTATAGAAGTGTCTATTTGTACGTCTCTAAATGTTTTGATGATTTGAACATGGTGGACCCTGTTGGAAACAAGTGTAATGCTTAATTGGGTCGTCCACTCACAGTTAACAGCCTTTGTATTGAGTTTGTGCTTGAAATGTACTGTAATTCTGCAAACTGTTAATAAATTCTTCAATCAATCAATCAATCAATAATCTACAGTACAAGCTCACAATGCGTCGCATCTGCTATTTTCAAAAGATTTTTACACATTTGAAAACATGCAATTGGACATTCTGCATGATGAGTACTTCCTACTTTCCAGTACATTTTGATACCAATACTTTTGTACTTCTACTCAAGTAAATTCTGAATTCCGGACTTTTACTCGTAACAGAGTACTTCTACAGTGAAGTATTGATACTTTTAGTAAAAACTCAAAGTAAAAACATGTGAGTATACTTTTTCCACCACTGAATAAAAGTTGCACTCGTTAGACAAGTTTGCAGAGCACACATTATGTGCTGAATGTTACTTTTATCTTGGCGAACAATGTTTGTCTGCTGCTACTCCAACTGGCAAATGTTGAGCTTAACATTTTAAACTGGCTCCGACTGGAGGACAGCAGAGTGCATCTGGCTAATCTGCTTTAAATGAAGCATGCATTAATTACTCTGAAGCAATTCCTTTTTTTTTCCTTCTGTCCATTTCGTGCACTCGATCATCCGTTCATTATTCGCAACCCAGAAGCAGAGAGGCGGGAGGAACATCATTGTGAGCGTTCGTTCTCGCGGAGAGCAGCAGACGATGGCATGACGTGTCCTCATCTTTTCAAGACACGGGACAAAATAATTGATGTTCTGCAGCTCCTCGTGTGTCGACACAAGGCCAGCTCAGTCTCAACAATGCTCTTTAGATAGACAGACAGATAGTAGACCTTTATTGATCCCACGCGGCGAGGGATATTCAGTTGTCATAGCAGCAGCAGCGGAGCAGTGTGAAACACAGAGCAGATACAGATGGGAGAGTGAGGTCGGGTAGAGAGAGCTTCAACAGCAGGGGTCACCACCGTGTCCGTATATACAGATGGGAGAGTGTAGTCGGGTAGAGAGAGCTTCAACAACAGGGGTCACCACCATGTCTGTAGATACAGATGGGAGAGTGTAGTCGGGTAGAGAGAGCTTCAACAGCAGGGGTCACCAACATGTCCGTAGATACAGATGGGAGAGTGAGGTCGGGTAGAGAGAGCTTCAACAGCAGGGGTCACCACCATGTCCGTAGATACAGATGGGAGAGTGAGGTCGGGTAGAGAGAGCTTCAACAGCAGGGGTCACCACCATGTCCGTATATACAGATGGGAGAGTGTAGTCGGGTAGAGAGAGCTTCAACAGCAGGGGTCACCACCATGTCCGTATATACAGATGGGAGAGTGTAGTCGGGTAGAGAGAGCTTCAACAGCAGGGGTCACCACCATGTCCGTAGATACAGATGGGAGAGTGTAGTCGGGTAGAGAGAGCTTCAACAGCAGGGGTCACCACCATGTCCGTATATACAGATGGGAGAGTGTAGTCGGGTAGAGAGAGCTTCAACAGCAGGGGTCACCACCATGTCCGTATATACAGATGGGAGAGTGTAGTCGGGTAGAGAGAGCTTCAACAGCAGGGGTCACCACCATGTCCGTATATACAGATGGGAGAGTGTAGTCGGGTAGAGAGAGCTTCAACAGCAGGGGTCACCACCATGTCCGTATATACAGATGGGAGAGTGTAGTCGGGTAGAGAGAGCTTCAACAGCAGGGGTCACCACCATGTCCGTATATACAGATGGGAGAGTGTAGTCGGGTAGAGAGAGCTTCAACAGCAGGGGTCACCACGACCCACCACAGGGTTACCATGTCCGTATATACACGGACAAATGTGTCCGTGGCAAAGACTTGGTCTTTGTCCGTGCCAATGTTTTACATGCCATTATAATGTTCTCATTTTGATCCTAACACCCACTTACTGAATGTCAAGTCTCCAGGTGTTCTTCAGAATGTACACTAGTATGACACTTATTTACTACGACGACTCTAGGCACATTTAGAGTCCAACTAGTACTTAGTGGTTCTCAAATGTTTTATTTGCAAAGACCCCCTTAACTCTCTGAGAGTGTTCAAATGGAACCAAATGGACCCTTATGGGTCCATTTGGTGAACACTCTCAGAGTTACAGACCTGTTATGGTCAGTCAGGGCTGTCTATTTATGTGTTCTGGTAATATTATTGTCTCATTTTGTATGTCCGTGGCAAAAATGGAATGTTGACAAACAATGTCCACCACAAGCCAACATGGCCCCTGTTCAACAGATTATGAGAAGAAACAAGTGAACGGAGAAAACAAAGCTATTGGAGATTAACCCATCTTGGGCGGGAACCCCTTTTGGTGTTAGCATTATGTTATGCTTTAGCTATTGAAAAATAGCAGATCTACAAGCTCATAGCGCGCCACTCGGTGGCGCGCTATGAGCTTGTAGGTCTGCTATTTTTGAAAAATCGAAGAACGACTGACATAGAAACATAGCTTTTTCAGAAAACTGTCAGGATGTAGAAGACATTTTTAGAATCTGATCTCAGGTCAAAATGGGTTCAAAAACGGATCCATGGTGCATGAGGTATTAACAGCTACATGAATAAATAAAGAAATGTAGTCTAGTCAAAGTGTATTTGTACAATGTATCCCCAGTAGTGTGAGTAAATATGTACTGTGCAGTCAAACCTACAGTGGATACTGTGGATTTATGAATGCAATCGACTTTTATTCCACTCACAGGATCCAATCCTAGCATCATCCTCATCCTCTTATCTGCACAGCCGTTCTATTAGCCATCGAAACATCCAGAGCTCAATATCAGATTCCCTCTCTCAACAATCCCGCCATGTAAACCTGCGTTGCCATAATCCTGCCGTTGGTATTGGGCTGAGCACCCCGGAGCGCTCTTCCTGTTGCATGCGGTATAGCTGATGCAATGCTTGGCCAATCCGCCCAGCTGTGTGTGTGTGTGTGTGTGTGTGTGTGTGTGTGTGTGTGTGTGTGTGTGTGTGTGTGTGCGTGTGCGTGTGCGTGCGTGTGCGTGCGTGTGCGTGCGTGTGTGTGTGTGTGTCTAAATACTTCACTACCTACAGTATGTAGCTGTGTGCGCGTGCGTCAGTGGTGGAAAGTAACTAAGTACATTACTTAAGTACAATTTTGAGGTATAAGTATAATGTAAAAATGTCAGTAGGCCTACTTTACACTGCCCTATACACATTTCGGCCAAATAGCCGATGTACAAGCTTGTAGATCAGCTATTTTCAAAGGATTTGTATACATTTGAAAACTTGAAATTGGACATTCTGCATAGTGAGTACTTTCTACTTTTAGTACTTTAAGTACATTTTGATGCCAATACTTTTGTACTTTCACTCAAGTACATTTTGAATTCCAGACTTTACTCGTAACGGAGTACTTCTACAGTGCAGTATTGATACTTTGAATTAAGTAAAACAATTGAGTACGTTTTCCATCACTGGTGTATGTGCGCGCGTGCGTGCACCATGAGTGTGCGTGTGTGCACGTCTCTTGGCACTGTGGCTCTGAGCCGCTCCCATCCAGAGGTCATGTCGGGATCAAATAGATGAAACCTCTAAAACTGACAGGCCCCAATAGCCCTGCTGTCAGTGAGCCAGCGATGGATGTGCCTGTCAGTCCGTGCCTGTCAGTCAGGCACGCTGCTCCGTCCAGGGCCAGATGTACAGGCCGCTTCGCAACGCCAAACGGCCTGTACATCTGGCCTGTACATCTGGCCCCACGTGAGGCCTGCACGGCCTCACATGGATCTGGACATGTTATTTTTTACCTGGGGTTTGAGGGTTGTGAGGTGGAATTTTAAAGTATTCAACGATGTACTGTAATATGGCTATCGTGACCAATGACCATAGCCTATATTACAGTGTATCGCTGCATACATAGTGCAGGGTGGGCAACGTTATTTACACTATATTATTATTACTATATTACCACACTTACTCCAGCCATAGGGCCACTTTATTACCACACTCACTCCAGACAGAGGGACACTTTATTACCACACTCACTCCAGGGGGCCACTTTATTACCACACTCACTCCAGACAGAGGGCCACTTTATTACCACACTCACTCCAGGGGGGCACTTTATTACCACACTCACTCCAGACAGAGGGCCACTATATTACCACACTCACTCCAGAGGGCCACTATATTACCACACTCACTCCAGAGGGCCACTATATTACCACACTCACTCCAGGGGGCCACTTTATTACCACACTCACTCCAGACAGAGGGCCACTATATTACCACACTCACTCCAGAGGGCCACTATATTACCACACTCACTCCAGAGGGCCACTATATTACCACACTCACTCCAGACAGAGGGCCACTTTATTACCACACTCACTCCAGAGGGCCACTTTATTACCACACTCACTCCAGAGGGCCACTTTATTACCACACTCACTCCAGACAGAGGGCCACTTTATTACCACACTCACTCCAGAGGGCCACTTTATTACCACACTCACTCCAGACAGAGGGCCACTTTATTACCACACTCACTCCAGAGGGCCACTATATTACCACACTCACTCCAGAGGGCCACTTTATTACCACACTCACTCCAGAGGGCCACTATATTACGACACTCACTCCAGAGGTCCACTATATTACCACATTCACTCCAGAGGGCCACTATTACCACACTCACTCCAGGGGGCCACTATATTACCACACTCACTCCAGAGGGCCACTATATTACCACACTCACTCCAGAGGGCCACTATATTACCACACTCACTCCTAACATGAGGGCCACTATATTACCACACTCACTCCAGAGGGCCACTATATTACCACACTCACTCCAGAGGGCCGCTATATTACCACACTGACTCCAGAGGGCCGCTATATTACCACACTGACTCCAGAGGGCCACTATATTACCACACTCACTCCAGAGGGCCACTATATTACCACACTCACTCCAGGGGGCCACTATATTACCACACTCACTCCAGAGGGCCGCTATATTACCACACTGACTCCAGAGGGCCACTATATTACCACACTCACTCCAGAGGGCCACTATATTACCACACTCACTCCAGAGGGCCACTATATTACCACACTCACTCCAGGTGGCCTCTATATTACCACACTCACTCCATAGGGCCACTATATTACCACACTCACTCCAGAGGGCCACTATATTACCACACTCACTCCAGAGGGCCACTATATTACCACACTCACTAGAGGGCCACTATATTACCACGCTCACTCCAGAGGGCCACTATATTACCACGCTCACTCCAGAGGGCCACTATATTACCACACTCACTCCAGGGGGCCACTATATTACCACACTCACTCTAGACAGAGGGCCACTATATTACCACACTCACTCCAGACAGGGGGCCACTATATTACCACACTCACTCCAGGGGGCCACTATATTACCACACTCACTCCAGAGGACCACTATATTACCACACTCACTCCAGGGGGCCACTATATTACCACACTCACTCCAGAGGGCCACTATATTACCACACTCACTCCAGAGGGCCACATTGCATATTTATAGCCGATCTACAAGCTCAAAACGCGTCGCACTGCGACCCGTTTTCACCTTGTAGATCAGCTATTTGTGCTATAATTTGAATTGAAATTCTGAATTATTTTTTGCTATTGCTCAATTGGAATCCTGGTCTTCTGCTGAAGGGAAGAGAAGTGTATGATGTGATGTGGCTAGCATTTTGTGTGTGTGTGTGTGTGTGTGTGTGTGTGTGTGTGTGTGTGTGTGTGTGTGTGTGTGTGTGTGTGTGTGTGTGTGTGTGTGTGTGTGTGTGTGTGTGTGTGTGTGTGTGTGCGCGCGCGCGCACGTGCAGAGGCTAGCATATGTAAGGATGTAATTCGTGTATAGGCTATATATGTATTTACTATTTATATACACACACACTGTGTGTGTGTTTATATATGCATGCATTTGCGTTCATTCCACAGATCCTGAGGGCTGTTTTAATGCAGTACACTTCAAAGTGTATCCTATACTCCTATAGTATATATATGGGGTCTGGGGGCTTCAATGGAAGGGAGCGGGATCAGAGACGAAGGCAAGCGTAGCTTTATACCAAACCAGCATTCTAGCACATTCTCTGATGAATCTTTAAATAGAACTCCACTACTGAAAGGCGGCGTTCTCACCTATATTTAGACCTGTATTTAATAAGTGCGTAGAGACGAATGAAGGCACCTGAGAAAGGAAATGGCACCATGGCGATATCGCTTCATTTCATTAGCGGAGTTGGCCTATGTTTAAGAACGCAGCTGTCATCTTCCTGACTGTCTGACAAATGGTGATCATTAACCAAGATGTTGGCTCAGTCAGCGCAGGTCTAACATGAAGGGAATACGAACCCCGTTAGTTTGAAAAAAGGCAAATCGTGCTGACACAGTCGAAAGTTTTCCAACTCTAATTCTCATACTATATCTGAAGAAGATATATCTTCTTCAGAGAAGGGAGGATATTACCCTGTCTGTTCCGTTTCCCTTTTAGCCCGGTGCTCTGCCAGGTGTGGTTCTGTTTTCATCAAACCAGTCCAAGTTAGTCTGTCCATCATCTGTGGAAAACAACTGAGGAAAATACAGGGTGTCCTTGAAAGACCTGATTTATGCTCTGTTGTATGGCAGTGTCACGGTCCAGAAATAGGGGCCGCATACTGTAGGTTGGTCCGACATACTGACAGTCAGACACATGCATTGCTGGTTATAGACTCACCTGTGGTTCCGACATGCATTGCCGGTTAAGACACATGCGTCGCTCCGGACATGCATTGCCGGGTTAGACACATGCGTGGCTCCGGACATGCATTGCCGGTTAAGACACGTGTGGCCGGTTAAGACACATGTGTGGCTCCGGACATGCATTGCCAGTTAAGACTCACCCTTGGCTCCCGACATGCGTTGCTGGTTAAGACTCATGCATGGCCATATAGACTCACCCGTGGCTCCCGACATGCGTTGCCGGTTAAAGAGAGAATGTCACGCAAAAAGGGGGTAATACGGCTATTTAATTAGTTAATATTGATTGATACTGACGTCACGCAGCAAGCAGATACACATTTCTCCCGTGTCTTCTCTGTCTCCCCTCGGCTTGCTCAGCCTCGCACCACTACACAAGGAAGTGACTTTACATGGAAATGCCTTTAATTTCTAAATGCGTGCATATAGAATGTATATTTCCCCTCAAATGTCTTAGTTTTACCAACAATGTCCGTGTGAAATAGTTTGTTTATGCTTATTCATTGAATTTATGATATACGCTGTGGGTGTCCTGGTGGGCTGAGACAGTATTCTCACCTCAAACCGGGGTGATTTACGGGAGAAATACAGCGGCTGGCGCATTTCTCATGTCTGGTCGTCTCGAGCTAGTCGAAGATTTAGACTCTCGTAGGTGTTATTTTATCGATTCTGAAATGTCAGAATCGATTAAATACATCTACGAGAGTCTAAATCATAGGCTAGTCTCGAGCCAAAGTTTGACTGGCTGGTGGAACGCGCTGGTGTATGGTGGCTGCTGCTGCTGCCTCTGCCGCTGATAGCGATCAGCCTATTCTATAACCATATTCGTCGTACGATGGTGTTGTGCGTTGAATATATCAAATCTACAAGCTCACAATACGTCGCAAAGGCACCATGTTGTGAGCTTGTACAGTATGTCTGCTATTTTCGATGCACAACAGCACAGTCATACGGTGAAGCACACATCAAGCTTCTCCCAAACACACACCACACACTACAACTGCGGCAGATCTGCTCATAGTAGACGTACAAATGGCTCTGCTAGCCTTCACAATTTGTTTGGCTGTTATGATAGCCTGCCTTTATACTGATAACGTGGATTCGCTCTCGCTTCCTTCCCCGTTACATCATAGCGGGGGAGTAGGCGTGAGTGAATCCACGTTATGTGTCTGGCAAAGCCACAAACACCTCAAACCGGGGAGATTTACGGGAGAAGTGCTCTGGCTGGCGCAGTCACGAACATGATTATATATATATCCCACCAAATATTTTAGTTACACTAATATTGTTCATGTGAAGTAGTTTGTTTATTTTTTTTAATCTAAAGGATAAAAACTGCTGGTCATTCAGCCTATCCGTGGATGTCAGCATATATGTATGTCCGGACTCAGAGCATGTGATAGCAGGGACAGAGTGGGTGGGAGCAGCGGACAGACAGTCCGCACTCAGTGAGTACAGAGGGGGCTTAATTGTGACCGGGAGGAGACCGAGGGAGTGGGAGTCGAGTGGGATATATGCGCTTGTGCAACAGTTACCCTAAAAAAAACTCGTCAATTGCATTGAAACTAAGATATTCGATAGAAAATAATATTTTTATATTATCATATCTAGCTCTAGCACGAACCCAAATGTGCCATCTTAACGACTAGCCTAACCTGCTAGCCACCAAGCCTGCCTATAGTTGCTGGTGTCATGTTTTCAGTGAGGCCATGTGATGTACAGTATAATAATGATAATACTTTTGTACTTCTTTTACTCAAGTACATTTTTAATTCCGGTACTTTCACTTGCGACGGAGTATAGTTCTACATTGCAGCATTGATACTTTCACTTAACACTTACGACGCTGAAAACGTGTATACACGTCTTCTCTAATAAAACCCGGGATGTGCCTTAGACGTGTATACACGTCTTTTGGTCCTTTTTAATCATGTAAAACGGGATCGCCGTAATCTGTTTTTTGACAGATCCCGTTGCAGGCAACGCCTTGCTCTGAGCTCCCGGACATGTTTAGATTACATTTGATTAGAGGGAAAAATTGTTTTGCTCAGGTCAATGCATATAGGACAATACAATACATATACAAATACAATAAAACACCAACAAGTACTAGTAAAATAATAACACCATGAAACACTCCTTGTTTACAGGCAGACAAATCTTGCTATTATCTCTGAATCCACAGCGCTCTCCATGGTTTTGATCAGAACGCTGATGTTCTGACCTAATTTCTGACTTAACCAAGCATCTCGTTTGGAATATTAACGCTTCTAAAGAGAGATCAGACTTGACAGCGCGAGGTAGTTAGTAATGGAACATTATACCTCTCGGTTTTGGGGGGAAAATCTGCCTCATCTGCTGGGCGCCTTTATTCCGAGGAACTCTGGCAGAATCATACTGTAAGTGTTAAGTAAAACAATTGAGCTTGCTTTTTTCCCACCACTGCCTCCCTCCCTCCCTCCCTCCCTCCCTCCCTCCCTCCCCCGCAGGTGACGTTTTGGGCCGAGGACGGCAGGCCCCTGGCCGTGTGCCAGGTGACCGTGGAGCCCACGCCGCACGTCATCGACCAGTCGTTCCGCCTCTACCACCCCGAGCGCTGCTTCCTAAAGAAGGCCATCCGCCTGCCGCCGTGGCACCACAGCCCGCCAGGTGACTCCAATTAACCCCGTTACGCAGCAAACATGGCTCCCTCCCTCCCTGCCTCCACCACCACCACCCACCTGACTGTGTCTGTCTGGGCCTGCTATACGGATGTTAGTGTGTGCGTGTGTGCGCGTCCGTGTGCGCGCGCATGCGTGCGTGTGCATGCGTGTGTGGGGGGGCAGTGGTGTAAAGTAACTAAGTACATTTACTTAAGTAGGCCTACTGTACTTTAGTACAAGTTTGAGGTATTTGTACTGAGTATTTCCAATTTCCAATACTTTTACTTGTACGCCACTACATCTCAGAGTCAAATATTGTGCTTTTACTCCACTACAATTATTTGACAAGTTTAGTTACAAGTTACTTTGTAGATTCTGATTAGTATTACAAAACACACTAACCACTTCAGCAATATATATACACACACACGCACGCACGCACGCACGCACGCACGCAGGTGCACGCACGTGCACGCGCGCACACACACACACACACACACACACACACACACACACACACACACATATATTTCGGCTTTTTGAACATGGCAGATCTACAAGCTCACAAGAAGCTTGTAGGTCGGCTATTTTCAAACGATTTAAGTATGTTTAAGTATATTCTGATGCAGTTACTTCTGTACTTCTGTACTTAAGTAATATTTGTACGTAACCGAGTATTGATACTCTTACTTAAGTACAATTTTGACCAATCAACACTGTCGTACAATGAAGTATTACGTTTGGTTCATCAGATGTTGTGCTAACTTCCTCCTCCTCTTCTTCTTCCTCTTCCTCTTCCTCTTCCTCCTCCTCCTCCTCCTCCTCCTCTCACTCGTTGTGACGCAGACACACCTGTCTCGGAGCCAGGCGGCGGGCGTCACCTCTCCGTGCGCTGCAGTGACCCCAATGTCATCTGCCAGACAAAGATGTTGGTGAGAGAATTCAATTAAATATGAGGGGGAGAGAGGGGTTCAACTTCTTACTGTACTCGTTTATTAAATTCCCCCAAGCGATAAATGAGCAAGCACTGAATTACTGAACCAAGAGTTATTTTGAAGGAAACCTGCATTAGTTTTCTATTGAATGAGATTAAAAAAATTAAAAAACATTACAGGGGTATTGACTGGAACATAAGAACTTGCTCTTGCAACTTGCAGAATATTATTAATTTGATAGATCCCCTCAGAGAAAGAAATGCTATATTAACATAATGTTTTTATAAAAAGTATAACTTTCTTGTGATGCACATCAGGAGAAATACTGTACACACAGAGATAGAAAGCCCATAAATGTCACATCCGGTTTTAGCCCCGGGGGAAAGAAAATGGTCTCCATAGAGTTCTAATAGCGTACGAGATCCTTTGGATCACTTTTCAGAGTGATTGAAACTTTCTCTTTTTTTTGTCATCAAAGTTTTTTTATTGATTTTACAATATACAAAATAAACGTTCTCAAACTTTCCTTATTGGAAGGTTTGAAGACTTTTGAGTGGCTGGCCACAATTGGAGTGCCACAGGCTTTATTTCCTCCTGAATAATGATCATTGGGTATTATTGTTATATTATATGTCATGATTGTTCGTCTGTCACAAACTGTACTTTCACAGTAACGGCTCGTTCAAAATGCAGGAATTGACTTCATCCCCGAACACTTCCCCGTCTGTCTCCTTTGCTAAATGGAAACGGCAATCTTTTGTAAAGACTTCTTGTTTAGCTGTTTTCTATTGCCAAAGCTGCTTCACGACAACAAATTCAATGTCGGTGTAACTAATACTATTACCTTCAGAGTGATTACACAGATGTTCCACATTCTCCTCAGCACAGCACATCTCCTGGGTGTGTTGAGGGGCATTCAGGCAATCATTTATTTGAGTGACGTGATTCAATATTCAGTCAGTGTGATGCGGAGGTGCATCTGGAGTCCAGTCTGTTTCTATTCACCCATTTGACAGAGAAGCTTTCCGCTTACACTGTTAAAGCAAAGATACACACAGGGAAGACATCCTTGCATCTTTAAGCCACTTAGACCCCAGCACGCACCTGTGTCCTTTTACTAGACACGTTAACCATTATTCTAAACTTTAGCTGTTGAAAAATCATGAAAATGTGTGCAATTCTTTGAATAATATATTCTCATATCTCATATCTTTGCTTCTGGGAGGTCCCTGAAACAACATATTTTCAGATGGGGGTCCGGTGGACCAAATACCACGATATATATATAATATTTGGGGTCCTTGACATGAAATAGTTTGAGCACCACTGATTATAGAAACATAGGTTTTTCAGAAAACTGTTTAGATTTAGAAGACATTTGTAGAATCGTGTCCTCATGTCTTAATGGGTTAACAATTTCGGGAGTCGATTGTTGTTTCTCAAAAGAGAACTCCCACTGCTGGCTGGAAGAAGAGTGTAAGGCCTCACTCAGACCTTTACTGCATTGCTGTATGCTTGTTGGATGAATGTTGTGTAGTGTCATGGCTGCCCCAATGCATTTCCAATGGAAGTCACATGGTTTGTAGTCCACATTTTGGACTACAAGCTGTTGTATGGCTTTCGGCTGTGTTTCGACTGCGCCCCTCCCCCTCATACAACACAAATGTTGTGTCATTGGAAATGCATTGGGGCGGCCATGACACTACACAACATTCATCCAACAAGCATACAGCAATGCAGTAAAGGTCTGAGTGAGGCCTAACTCCACCTCTCATATCATGTCCTACTCCTCTGGAATAAGAATATCGTTTCAGCACAATTCCTAGAAGTGATTCTGTGATGCTTGGATAAAATGGGCCCAGGAAAGTGTTTCTTTTTTTATATAGAAATGTTCACATTCATTGCCAATAATGTATGTCTGTGTGCCCTAGGCTTCAGGAGAGCCCCAGGATGTGTACTTGAAAGTGCCAGGATGTCCCAGCCCGCAAGTCAAAATGTTCTACGTCATGGTTTACACGTAAGTAGTATTAATAGACGTGATGTAGGCAAGAAAAATTAAAACTATATAAACATACACATCAATCACTATTTACTAGTGTGCTATTGCACTAGCATTCTTTAAAAGTCATTAGTCTACATGATCTCACATCTCTACTGTAACGGACACCAATTTGGGCTGTAGCTGTCGGTCATTTTTCACGCTCATATATGGAGATTGCTGATGTTCAATATCATAAATATATGGGGAGGCCACATTTTGTGCCCTGACTGATTTGTTTGTGCCTGGTGCCATGACAACACATTGAAGGTTAAAGACACACACACACACACACACACACACACACACACACACACACACACACACACACACACACACACACACACACACTGTGACACACACACACACACATTTGGGCGTAGCTGCATTGTGAACTCCTCTTTGGTTGAGTCATAATGACGATGTGGCTTCGGCGGCCCGCCGGCCAGGCCTCCCACAAGCCTATTTTCATTTAAGTAACTATAATAGCAGACATCTTTCATTTTACAGTAGCTGCAGATGCTGCCATTGGCTAGTCATAAAGTTGTGACATTTTTACATGACCACACTAGGCTTCAGATTGATGATGGACGATTATTATAGCAATTTGACCGAATTGCAGTAATATAATCTGTGATTCACATATAATTAGTGCCCTACTGTGTTAATGTGTCCATCTGAGTTAGATGAACACTTTTACAGTGAGTGGATATACAGTACTGTAAAAGTATGTCTTTTTTTATGGCTATTGTTTTTCGGCCAAAGCCACAGTCTTCTAATTTGCTGTTTCAGCCTTTCCTGCCTGGAGGAACGGTCCACAGTCTAGTAGTACCTAAAGCTGTCAAATAATTGTAGTGGAGTAAAAGTACAATTAGTAGAAGTAAAAGTATTGGAAATACTCAAGTAAAGTACAAATACCTCACAATTCTACTTAAGCATGCTAAGGTACTTAAGTTACCCTGTTGCCTACGGTATATGCCGCCGCTCGAGGTTTGCAACACACTGGGTTATTGTCCCTACTGATGTTTTTGCCAGGTGCTTAAAAAGCATCCTGGCCTACAGTCACTACCACCTCTAGTAGCGACCGTATAGTAGACTCTTTTTCATGACTGGCTGCCTTGTCTCTAGGCTGCCTCTAAGCCAATGGGAGACTTAAGGCCTATTCATAGTCCAGTACAAACCACCGAAACGGTGTTTAGTAAAACGAGAGAGATGTGTTGTGTGAGCCGTGACCACCGCGACGTGACGTCATGTTGTAGTTTTCGGTGGTCACCTCTTCACCGAGAACTGGACTATGAATAGGCCTTTACCCATGCGTATTCTAGAGGCCTCTAAGCCAATGGGATATTTAAGGCTCATTCATAGTCTGGATTTTCGGTGGTGAGGTGACCACCGCTCCGGTGGTGAGGTGACCACCGCTCCGGTGGTGAGGTGACCACCGGAGCTGAAATAACGTTGAGCGGTGGTGAGTAAAAACAGAGAGAAGGGCTGGGGCAGTGACGGTAGTTTGCTCTTCACCGCGGCTCGTGACGCCATGTTGTAGTTCGGTGGTCACCTCACCACTGAAAATCCAGACTATAAATGAGCCTTTACCAATAAAACCCATAGTCTGTACGGACAGTACGGCATAAAAGCCATACTCTGAACGCCGCAACGTGAAGCCATGAGCTGATAGGCAGAGGCTGCGGCACACTAACTGATTATATGTTCATGAACGAGAGCTTTCTGCACCTGGCACTTCTGACTGGGTCATTCTTGTTTATTTCTGTAATCTTCGTCCCTCCGTATAGTGATAAGTGGCTGGCGGCGCCCGCCCAGGTGTGGCAGGTATACGTGCACTTCCTGGAGCGCGTGGACGTGAGCTGCGTGGCGGGCCAGCGCAGCTGTCAGTCGCTGGTGCTGAGGGGGCGGCAGGCCGCGCGCAAGGTCAAGTGCTTCTCGTCACACCCACGGGAGATCGAGGTACAGTACAGTATATCCTTTTCACTTCTCGCTGTGGCTTGTATCAATTAGTTAGCAGTGTTCATTTTGTTTAGTTTTTGATATTTAGTCGACTAAGACTAGAGTCACTAGACTAAGACTAAATCATTTCCAAAGACTAAATAGGCTAAATAAATAAGACTAAATGGTGTGTTATTCAAAAGACTAAGACTGAATCTTTTCTGGCAAAATTATCTTTATTGCATTAAGACTAAGACTAAAAGACTAAGATTTTGATATTTAGTCGACTAAGACTAGACTAACAATTTCAGAAGACTAAATAGGACTAAATTGTGTGTTATTCAAAAGACTAAATCAAAATCTGCTGAAAACATTAACACTAGGTGCGTTTCCATAAAGCCGTTTCTTTGCGCATTAAGGCTCTTGCGCAAAATCTCCTGGATGGAAACACATCAATATGCGAATAAGTCTCCATTTTTCGCAAAAACACTTTTTCGCTTGGAGGTTGCGGATTTAGGCTTTTTCGAAAAAAGGGAAATGCGCAAATAGTGTATGGAAACACTTGCGGAAAAGGTTTTTAATTAGAAAGCATTGAACTCGCATTATATCGCTTTTGAACAGTTGGAAAATAAAATAAAACAACGATGGGGAGGCAGTGGAGTGGACGGTGCATGGGGCGCTCCGATCATTTTGATATCTGGATCGCTACTGTATGGATGCAAGACACACACACACACACACACACACACACACACGTGGACTACGAGTAGTGTAGTAGACTAAACTTTTATATAACCTAGCTGCCTGGGTCCCTACTCCCTGCAGGCTATTCGATTTCGATCCATGCATATGCTTCATCTATTCTTATTATATTCATTGCATAAGATAAGCAACCTAAACGTGTATAGGCTATAGGCTATATAGCCGATGAAACAAGTTATTCACAACTGTTTGCAGCTGCAATCAATCAATTTACAGTATAAACGACCAGTATGCTCCAATCGAGTCCCGTGACATATAGGCTACATGTGCCCCGAATATATTAAGACAAGCATTACACAACAAATCGTTCTTTGTACGTTCTTTGACTGTAGGTGTCGTCAATACTGTGAAAGCAGCAGACGGTCGGTCAGCCGCTGACCAGGGATCAGATTACAGCGCAGTATATGGGGTTTCGTCCGTTAAACTGAGAGCACACATACAGCGCATCAAATCAATGGTGTGAACATCGATTAGGACTACTTTACATGAGCCTCACTTTACTGGCAAAACAGTGCAACCTACTTCACATTTCATGAACTTATTGCATATGCGCATTTTATCAGTTTAATGGAAACACAGACAATTCGCTTTTCTTTTTTCGACTTAATGAACATACGCTTCCTTTTTTCGCAAAGGCTTAATGGAACCGCACCTACTGTTACTTAAAGAGGGAGTGCCACAAGTTTTGTATTTTTCCAGTTTTTCATGTGTCTATGAGGTGACAGTACTTCATTAGACACCCTGGAGTCGTTTTTATGTGCAATGGTGTATTAACTTTGTATTTAGGTTGTCTTCCTGGAGGCTGGACCCTTGACAGTCAAACTGAAATAAACAGTAATATAGTGACATCACACTATCAGCCCCTCCCCTAACCCCTCCCCCTTTATCATACAACTACAGCTGTGGGGGCTTCAGTTCAGGTGGATCACCACCCATCACCACCCACCAGGCAAACCAGGCATACTTAATGAACTGGTGGGCGTGCCCACATAAAAACAACATTTTAACAAATACTGTACACTTTTTTGAAAAAAGTATACCTCCTTATATAACAATAAGACCTGCTGATCATGTTTTAGGGTGGAAAAAAATCGCGGCACTCCATCTTTAAAGGACCACTTCACCACTTTTCAACCTATCTTCATATAATATGTCACTCACTAATAATCATGATAAAATGGCACAATCTTTTTCTACTCAGTCTGTGTCTCATACGAGGGCTGTGGGCAGTTTAGAAACCTGTCCACCAGTGACATCATCGTTAGGCAGATTTCTTTATAAACAAGTTTAATTTACAAAAATGTTTCGATTTTTATTATCGTGAGAACGATGGCTTCCATTTTTGCATTGCAACTTTTCAGGACTAGAAAGCCTGCAGTTTCTATTAGCTTGGATTCCCCATCGATGATCTCACTGGTGGATGGGTTTCTGAACTGCCCACAGCCCTCCTATGAGACACAGACTCATAGGAGGAGGAGACTGGCATTTTATCATGATTATTAGTGAGGACCTATTATATGAACATAGGTTGAAAAGTGGTGAAGTGGTCCTTTAATAGCCGGTCTACAAGCTCAATGCAGTACGTTGTGAGCTTGTAGATATGCTATTTTCAGCACACACTTCACAGCTACAGCACCTGTCAGTATACTACAGTAAATCAGGCTTTACATGAATTTAGATTATCGATTTCACCAGGCGTAATCAGGTTTCGGCTAAATTCGACATACCTATTTTACTGTATTATGCATATGTAAATAAATCTAAAGAGTGCGCAGGAATCCTATTTCGTTTCAACCGTTTCCCAGATTAGAACAATCTCGTGGAGGTGTTAAATTTCAGTACTCGCCCTATCGTTTGAGTCGAGGTACAGTATTATAGAATTGTAACTGCACGTATAGATTTACTTTATTTCTTTTTGTCTCCCATCTAAATGTTTTATTCATACATTAAGCGTTCCCTGGAGCAACAATAGCAACACGTTTCCCAGCCGAGGAAAGAAGGCGATTTCACACTGCTCACAACTCACTTATATTATTCCAAAAAGCAATGGGGTGTTGGAGACGACGTATAGTATACAGTATATGATCCAAATGTGTTTTCTCCACCTCAAAGAAGTTATTGACTGGAAAACTCGATAGATGCAGTCTTATATTTTTCTTTTTTGCTTCCCGGGAGGATTTCACGTATATGTATGGGAGGATTCGTTTGATGTGCAGTCTGGCAGCCTGCAGGTCAGCCGTGCGTTGTGTGTGCCGGGGGAGCCTTAAAAGGGGGATAATGCTCACCCGCCACACGGCTTTTCTCTGCACACTGAAAGGGAGCGGTGTTCCAAATCCTGCTCTCACAGCCGCGCTCGCTCTCTCTTTACACTTCCTGTCATGCTCTTTAATTATCTACCTCTTTTCCTTTTTTATCTGGCCTTGTCCACCCCCCCCCCCCCCCCCCCTCTCTCTCTCTCTCTCTTTGCCCTGTCCACAGGTGGACCCTGCGGGCGTGTTTGTTTTGCCCCCCGGGGCGGTGCAGGAGCTGCGGCTGCGTGTGCAGGCGTGGCGCGCGGGCAGCCGCTTCCTGTACGTGCACGCGGTGGACGTGGAGCAGCGGAGGCTGGTGACGGCGTGGCTGCTCTGCCTGAACATACACAGGCCTGTGCTGTCCAAGGTAAGACGTGTGCACGCACGAGTCGCACGCACACACGCAACGTGTAGCACACACACACACGCACGAGTCGCACGCACACACGCACGTGTAGCAGAGTGGCTCAGAGCCTCAGCCTGATGGCCTCAAAAGTCTAGCCTCGGAAACCCAGACGTTTTTATTTCCAGGGAGAAAAAAAAAGGCTGGTTCCGAGTCCACTTCAATTCGGCATAGAGTAGCGCAAACATCGCTCACTCTCTGCTGATTTCTGATCGTCTGCACCTTTGTTAAATTGACACACACGCACACATGTACACACACACACACTCCTCTCTCTCTCTGTCGCTCTAAGTAATTAGTCTCATGTCGCGCAGCTGCGCATAGTTTCTCCCGGCGGATCCTGCCGGGAGCTGCCTATGCCATAAAAAGCATAGGTGAGTTCCAGGCTATCAAAAGTCTAATATCTAGCCCGATATCCTTTGGTCTAGTGGTTAAGATATTAGACGTTCACGTGGGAGACCCGAGTTCGAATCCCGCGGGGCGCTACACGCACACTAACCTCGCGTCACCATGCTTTCCACCTAGGAGGAAACCTTGGTCTGTCCCTCCTCCCCCCACCGCCTCAGGACGGGAACACAGAGTGCCGCGCTGCGAGCTTGTAGATCTGCTATTTTTTGAAAAATCGTGAAAATGTGGTGCAAATCTTTGAATATATATATTCTTTCACAGTGAACGTTTTTAAACTCAAGTCTTTGCTTCTGGGGGGGTTCCCTGGAACAACATATTTTCAAATGGGGGTCGGCGGCCAATTACATATCATTCTGGGGGTCCTTGATCTGAAACGGTTTGAGCACCACTGATATAGAAACATAGGATTTTAAGATGATTCAGAAGACATTTTGTAGAATCTGGTCCCAGGGGTCTCAATGGGTTAAGGCCAGGGAGCCATTCATCACATCACTGTCCTTGAGGACAGGGATAGAAAAAAACAGAGCCTTTATCGCCGGGCTCCGATAGAAAAGTCGGAGATTACCGTAGACGCCGGCGATGCTAGATAAAACACCCTATTTATGAGATTCTTTTTTTATTGCAAAGTTCTCACTGAGCGACGCCGGGGTTTGTCTATTAACAACACAGGCAGAGAGAGAGAGATGGTGAATGGAAGCCAAAAAAAAAAAGAAACCTTCCCCCGGTAATGACTTCCACTGCCATTTCTGAGTGTTTAAGTGCATCATTTGGAGGGGAAAAAACGGGCGGGACTGCAATGCGGAATGACATGCCGGTCTTTGTGGCTTCCCATCCGCACTGCGCCACCGTATGTTATTGGAGCGGATCGAGGGCCCCGGCCGTTTGAACACCTGAACCACTTGTCAGCCGGAGCCCAGTTTGAAAGAGCACGTCTGAGCCATTTATATTTCTCAGCGCGGGGTATTTATATTTCTCAGCGCGGGGCATTTATATTTCTCAGCGCGGGGCACTGAGGAAATGTCTCGCTGTTTTTCTCCAACCGTCTGTCTCTTTCTTCTTGCTTCCCCCTACATCCTTCTTTCCCTTTTATGTGTATTTTTTCCACTCTTGCCATTAACTGTAAGGGCCTGTGTGCTACCCAGCCAGACAAATGGGACACATTAGCCTGGATTGAGCTGCACTTCATGCTGTGTATAAGACTGGGAGCCAGGATTTGTGATGAGGGGTGTGTGTGTGCGTGGCCTGCGTACTTCTCTCTCTAGAGGATTTTTGTTTGGCCCCTTACTTGGCAAGAGGTTGTTCTAGGGTCAGGAACTTGGTTTTCGGGTTCAGGGATAGAAGTAGACTTGCTGTATGTTAAGTTCGGCAATGGAAGGGTTAGTACTGTATATGTTTCTTTTCCCTTTTTACCTCCTTTATGATGAATTCCTGTTCTGTCCTTTGTCTATATAGAAGTGTCTATTTGTACGTCTCTAAATGTTTTTGATGATTTGAACATGGTGGACCCTATTGGAAACAAGTGTAACGCTTTATTGGGTCGTCCACTCACAGTTAACAGCCTTTGTATTGAGTTTGTGCTTGAAATGTACTGTAATTCTGCAAACTGTTAATACATTTTTCAATCAATCAATCAATCAAAGTATCAGTCAACTGAGTCAAGGACAGGTAGGGTCAAGTCAAAAGTCCTGACATATAGCAGTACAATAGTCTGTGGTGTAAAGTAACTAATTACATTTACTCGTGTACTGTACTTAGGTACAATTTTGAGGTATTTGTACTTTATTTGAGTAGGTCAAGTTTTCAGTACTTTTACTTCTACTTCAGAGGCACATTTTACTCCACTACAATCATTTGACAACTTTAGTTACTTTGTAGATTTAGATTATTATTAATAAGCCCTACTTATATACATGTTGGCCATTTGAAACAAGCTCACAATGAGTCACGATGCAACACATGGTGAACTTGTAGATCTGCTACTTTCAAATGATTTTTACACATTTTAAAACTTAATTAAAATGGGACATTCTGCACAATCAATCAGTACTTTTACTTTTGGTACTTTAAGTACATTTTTATGCGTATACTTTTGCACTTTTAACTCGGGCACATTTTGAATTCTAGACGTTTAGGCTACAGTAGTTCTAAATTGCAGTATTGATACTTTGTCATTGGTCGAAATTACTAACCAATCAGGAAGTAGACAGGCAAATCGACCAATGATTTTCTAGGAAATTCTTTGAATGCAGATTGAATCAGAATCAGAATCAGAGAATCAATCTTTATTGTCACATCACATTACAAGTAAGGTGGGTGAAAAACTTGGTTGTGCAGGCTCATATTGCAGTTTAAGGTAGAGAGAGAAGAACATAAAGTGCATGACATAACAAAGTGAGTGCAAAATAAATAAAAGTTTGTCAGGTACTGTATAGGCTATAACAAAAAGAGTCCCTATTTGAGCATGAATCAGTTCAGTTCAGTGCGTCAAAACTTAGCTCTTGTTCAGCAGTCTGATTGCTGATAAGTAAAAGCTGTTCAAGAGTCTGGTAGTACAGCTCCCGATGCTCCTGAATCGCTTGCCTGGCCGTGGGTGCGGCAGCGGCTTGAACAGGCTGTGGCTGGGGTGGTGAATGTCCCTGATGATACTTTCCGCTTTAGCCACGCAGCGTCTCTCATGTATTCCCTGGAGGGGGGGAAGCTCCACCCCCACGATGCGCTGTGCTGTTCGCACCACTCTCTGCAGTGATCTGCGTTCCGCAGCGGTGCAGTTTCCAAACCACGCGGTGCTGCCACTTGTCAGGACACTCTCTATGGTGCTGCTGTAGAACGCTCTGAGGATGCGTGGGCTAACTCTGAACTTCTTCAGGCGGCGGAGGCAATAAAGTCTCTGTTGGGCTTTTTTCACCACTGTTTTGGTGTGTGTGGCCCACTTCAGGTCCTTGGAGATGTGTATCCCCAAGAATTTAAAGTCAGTGACCTGTTCCACTGCAACGCCGTCGATGAAGATGGGTGCATGCTCTCTCTCCTGTCTCCTAAAATCCACGACCAGCTCTTTGGTCTTACTGACGTTGAGAGCGAGGTTGTTTTCCTGACACCACTGTGTCAGTGTGTCAACCTCAGCTCTGTAGGCCGTCTCGTCATCGTTTTCAATGAGGCCCATCACTGTAGTATCATCTGCGTACTTAATGATGACGTTAGAGCTGTGTGTGGTCGTACAGTCATGTGTGTACAGGGAATAGAGGAGAGGGCTCAGCACACAGCCCTGGGGTGCTCCTGTGTTGAGGGTCAGGGGGTCCGATGTAATGTTTCCCATTCTCACCACCTGACGGCGATCTGATAGAAAGTTCAGTATCCAGCTGCACATGGCCGGGTGTAGTCCTAGATCCCTGAGCTTTGCGTCTAGTCTGGTGGGAATTATGGTGTTAAAAGCAGAGCTATAATCTACGAAGAGCATTCGGACACATCTGTTCTTGCCCCCCCTGTCCAGGTGGGTGAGTGCAGAGTGTAGCGCCAGGGCAACTGCATCGTCGGTGGATCGGTTCTGACGATATGCAAATTGCCATGGGTCCAATGTGGCCGGCAGCACAGAGCAAATATAGTCTCTCACCAGTCTTTCAAAACATTTGCTCACAATCGGAGTGAGGGCCACCGGTCTCCAGTCGTTCAGACACGCCACCTTGGAGTGTTTGGGAACCGGTACCACAATGGATGACTTGAAGCCAGACGGGACCACAGCTTGGGAGAGGGAGAGGTTGAAGATGGTCGTGAACACTCCTGCTAGCTGGGCTGCACATACCTTGAGCACCCGGCCTGGGATGCCATCGGGACCAACGGCTTTGCGGGTGTTCACCCACTGGAAGGCTCTGCGCACGTCAGCTTCCGAGATGGTTAAAGGGCTGGCCTCCGCAGTTAGTGCAGGCGGTGGGAGGTTGTGGCTCCCTGGGTTATGTTCAAAACGAGCATAAAAGGTGTTCAGCTCACCAGGGAGGGAGGCAGAGGGACTCTCTGCACATCTGGCTCTTCCTCTGAAGTCTGTGATGGTCCGAAGCCCCTGCCATGTGGTCCTCACGTCCCCGCTCTCAAATTGGTCCTCCAACTTGGCTGAGATTGCAGCCCCTAGATGTGTTACGAATCCAAAAAATAAATAAAAAAGTCATTAAAATGTTATATATTATTGCTTATAGCAGCTTTAAGTAAAACAATTGAGTACTCTTTCCACAACTGACAATAGTGTTTGTGCGTGCATGTGTGTCGTGCGTGCGTGCGTGCGTGCGTGCATGTGTCTTGCGTGCGTGCGTGCGTGCGTGCGTGCGTGCGTGCGTGCGTGCGTGCGTGCGTGCGTGCGTGCGTGCGTGCGTTTCTCCAGGCCTTCGAGGTGGCTGTGCCAGTGGGTGGAGGTAAGGGGAGCTCCAGGAGGCTGACCTACACCAACCCGTACACCAGCAGCAGGGACTTCACACTGCGCTCCGACCACCCAGATCTGCTCCAGTTCAAGGAAGACCACTTCCAGGTATACTGTTGTCCCGATTCGGAAATCGGGGGCCGATCACGTCATTTTCAGATGATCGAGAGAAAAAACAAAACAGAAAGTGAAATTAAGAAGTTCGCCCCGGACCCAAACTAGTAAAAATAGCCGATCTACAAGCTCACAACATGGCACGAAGCGCGGAAAAAACCAATATGCAAACCCTTTGCAAAGACAAATTTTGCTGCTCATACATGATATTTTAGCAGGAATTATGTTAAATATATACCGATCCGTCTTGTGTGAACGAGCAGGTCCATTTGGTTACACTGCCAAAGTTTAAAAAATTACATTATCGGCACGCGATGTGAGCGAAGGGACTTTTTTTTATTAAATCAACGCTGACCTGCGTTGACCAGCAGTGAAGCGATTGGAAACAAATGTATATCTTCAGGTTTGAACGCACATTTAGACAGCAGCCCATAACCACTTAAACCCTATTATTCTTAGTATTAAACGGACCTGATTTACAACTTTTCTCGTCTCGTCGCCAAAAATAGATTCTAAAACCGTGTTGAGTCTTGCATACAGTCTATCACAAGTATGTCTTCAGCCTTTTCTGTTCAGATGTTAATCCATTGAGACCTGGAACGCATCCATGTCACGTTAGCGTTTAACCACATTAACCATTAACCCATTTTGGGGCGGGAACCCGTTTTGGTGTTTTAAACATTGTTATAATTTAGCTATTGAAAAATAGCAGATCTACAAGCTCATAGCGCGCCACCGAGTGGCGCGCTATGAACTTGTAGGTCTGCTATTTTTGAAAAATCGTTAAAATGTGCCTCAAATCTTTCCGAAAATTGTCATGATTTAGAAAACTTTTTTTTTAAAATTTCGACGTCAGGCCTGAATGGGTTAATAATGTTCACAGGCACATTCAGTAATACCGCAAATTTATGTGGGCAAACAAGCGTTGGGCAAACAGCTTATTCAGCCTGCCTTCAGTGCATGCGTTATGAGACGGCTTATTTTATAAATGTTTGATTAGAATTAACATTCAAAGTGTTCTTGTGAAGTCAAGGCAAGGCCATCGTTTCTTTTCTCAAACCTTGATAGAAGGAATAAATGGACCCCGAAGATTTGGAATATTATCAGTTCCTTTAACCAGTCAAGCCCTGTTTTCAATTTTGGATATTAAAAAATAGCCGGCCTACAACATGCCGCATTCAGTAGCAACTTGTGAGCTTGTAGCTCGGCTGTCCTATATATAAAAACCACACTTGGGAAAGGAACTGGTTGGAATAACGTGTTCCTTCCACGCGCTACGTCCAAGCAGGGAAACTCCCCCCTGTCGGGTGTAAGAGAGCAACTTGGACACTCATGCATGAAGGAAGCATGAGTTCAAGTCCGTTGCTCTCCCCATGTCTCCCATATGTGGACTAGGTTGGCGGAGGGTGTGTGGATCACATTAGATACAGTAATTGACACAGGGGTGAAAAATGGGTTACAAAATCGTGGGATAAAAATTATTATTAAGTGAGGTGTGAAGTGAGGGGCACTCTTATCATCATAAAACAATGTCGTCATACATCACATTCCGTGCTCAGCCAATCAAATCGTCACAAATGTCATTCCAGCCAATCACTTTTGGCTTCTTCACTTTTATGCCCTCACTTTTTATCCTCAATATGTACTTATGCTCAGCCAATCAAATCATCGCTATGGAGCGATTTCTTTTTTTTGTATCATGACGATCATGGACCAGGATTTATATTGACCCACATGACGTCACACAATTACGTCACGTGACATAATTTGCCATTGACTGAACTGTACATGACGTCACGGGCGAAAAACAAAGCCAGACGTCGGAGGGGCTGCATGGCGCCCCTCAAAACAAATGGGCAAATGGGTTTGGCAAACATAGGTGAAATATAATGAAGCCATTAGTGGTGTTGATTTATTTTATGTTGAGCCATTAGCTTCAGTCTGTGATGGCATCTTTATTGACTCGTAAACAACCAACAGGCAGACATGATGATGTCACTGGTGTCACATTGCCCTGCATTTGCCTTGCATTTGCCAAGTTGTGAAATAAATGGGAAATCCAATGGAAATTGCAGCGTTTTAATCACCCGAAATACAGTACTTATCGCGGATAGCAAATCACCATCTGTTAGCTTGCAGATCAACATTTAAAGGTATATTCAGTGATTTGACTTAATCTAAATATCACTTATTTTTTCTTTTTTTCTGGATAATCCTCCCTACTATAGAGTGTGCTGACCATATAAGGAGTTCCTCCCTGTCCCCAGTGAGCCCCTGGGGTCAAAAAACCCTAGTTTCAGTTTTGGTGGCGGGTGGCAAAGCCTTCATCCAATCAGGATGAGAGGGGCCTTCCTCCAATCATGATCGAGTGGGGGCGGGTGGGTGCACATGCTGTTGGCCTGTTGCACTTCCCCCCACTGTAGAGCGTGCATGTGCACATTTTGTTACCGGGGCGGACTGGGTGGTTTTCCAAATCACTCAAATCACTGAATGCTCCTTTAAAGATTTATATATATATATATATATATATATATATATATATATACATACACATACACATACACATACACATACACATACACACATACACATACATGATGGTTACAACGGGTATGGGTGTGTTCGGATATAGCGCAGTGAGCACACTGGTCAATACAACCAATATCGCTTATCCGAGCACGTTATGCACCCTATGACTCAGGCATATAGATTTTTTTCTTTTGTAAATTCAAATACAAATAAGGATCAGGGTGCTGCTATTGTGCATGTTGGCTCACTGGAAACACTGCTACACCAGTGGGTCTCAAAGTGTCCTCGGGTGGGTTCCAAATGGCCCCATACGGGTGTGTATAAATGGAAACAAACGTTAAAATAGTTAGGAAGAGTTCCATGATTAAAGAAAAAGAGCAGGCCTGTGTTTATTCAGCGATGTCAAGATGCCACATTACATTCTCACTTGATCTCTAACATTACACCTAGCTACATGTTTAAGCATTTATTTCATATTTACATGTCGATTTCAGCTCTGACACTTATTTCAGACATGCTCTAGTATGTGAAGAGTCTGCCTGTGCTATTAACTCATTTTGAAAAAAATAATAACAATACGTTTTTCTCCTCTGGTGAAAAGCTGGAATTTGCGCGATGGCAGGCTCTCAGTCAAATCTGGTCACATATTATAACAAACATAGGTGAAAAATAATGAAGCCATTAGTGTTGATTTATTTTATGTTTAGCCATTAGCTTCAGTCTGCTTCAGATGGCATCTTTATTGACTCGTAAACAACAAACAGGCAGACATGTCACTGGTGTCACATTGCCCTGCATTTGCCGTCATTTGCCAAGTTGTGAAATAAATGGGAAATCAAATGGAAACTGCAGTGGTTTAATCACTTAAGCCCGAAATGCAGTACTTATAGCGAATAGCAAATCACCATCTGTTGCTTGCAGATCAACATTTAAATATTTTAAATTGTTCGAAGTCTGTGACATTTTGAAAACATGTTGTAATATTGTTCAAAGGTTTTGGAAATGTTTTTGCCTTTGACATGCCCAGAATATGGATGTAGATCAACATTTAAATGTTTACCATTTTTCAAAGTGTGTGACATTTGAAAAACGTTGTAATAGACGATTTTGGAAATGTTTTTGCCTTTGACATGCCCACAAATACGGATGGCATGTTGAAAGTGGTTCAATGAACACAGAAATGACTCGGAAATGAATTCTGTCCAGCAGAGAGGACACTGTTGCAAAGATAGTGGACACAGAGCACAACTACCGTCTTCTTTATCTTGTCAGCATGGCTCCAGGTGCTCAATAAAGAATTTACAGGCCTATAGCCTTAAGGAAATGTGTCGATGCGCTTTCCTTTTTTTTTTTAAAGTAACTGCTGCTGCCATAATAAAAGCAATTGTGTAGAGGCAAAGCAAAGGGAGAGAGAGATCGATTCAGCTTTGCTTTTGGGGCAGATTACAGCATAAATCCCCCAAATTGACCCATGTATCCTTTGCGGGCTATTAAAGAAAATACAGCCAGCGAAGTTTAGAGCTTATTGAAATGCTGTAAAAAAACGAGAAGAAAAGAAGAAAATAAACAGACTGAATGACCAAACAGAGACCCTTTGCTCACTTTAGAGACCTTAATAGCCACATTAGAAACTCTGTTAAGAGTAGTCTTCATTGCAGAAAGCCAAAGTTGTTAGAACAAAGTTTCTGCATTGTCAAGAGGAATAGAATATGCCACCATATTATGTTGTTGTACCAGAAAAATCTCATTAAATGTTGCGATTACTATAGAGGTGTACACATCACATCCTATGTACAAAGTTATACATTACATTTGTGTTATGTTCCCTATGCAGTGGTGGAAAGTAACTAAGTAAGTTTACTTAAGTACTGTACTTTACAATTTTGAGGTTTTACTTTACCTGAATATTTCCATTTTTCTGTAGCCTACTTTTACTTCTACTCCATTACATCTCAGATGTAATGGAAAATGAAAAATATTGTACTTTTACATTTATTTGAAAACTTTAGTTACTATGTAGTTACTTTGTAGATGTTGATTATTATTACAAAACATACATTACCCGCTTCAGCCCCACGTGCCCCACACGAAAACTGTACATTCTGCATAATGAGTACTTTCTACTTTAAGTACATTTTGATGCCAATACTTTTGTACTTTTCCTCAAGTACATTTTGAGACTTTTACTTGTAACTCTCACAACATTTGATGAATTGCCATGCCAATCATTAATATGACGGTGTGTGGTGTTGTTGGTGTGTGGTGTTGTTGTCTATAGCTCGGGGGAGGTGAGAGCTAGCCTGGCGCGGCCAGACTCATCGCAAGGGTTCACTGATGTTTCCTCCCCGCCTCGCTATGAGTCTGGCCGCGCCAGGCTAGGTGAGAGCTACACCATAGGACTGATGACTGTTCCCTATGTGTTGTTGTCTATAGCTCAGGGGAGGTGAGAGCTACACCATAGGACTGATGACTGTTCCCTATGTGTTGTTGTCTATAGCTCGGGGGAGGTGAGAGCTACACCATAGGACTGATGACTGTTCCCTATGTGTTGTTGTCTATAGCTCAGGGGAGGTGAGAGCTACACCATAGGACTGATGACTGTTCCCTATGTGTTGTTGTCTATAGCTCGGGGGAGGTGAGAGCTACACCATAGGACTGATGACTGTTCCCTATGTGTTGTTGTCTATAGCTCGGGGGAGGTGAGAGCTACACCATAGGACTAATGACTGTTCCCTATGTGTTGTTGTCTATAGCTCGGGGGAGGTGAGAGCTACACCATAGGACTGATGACTGTTCCCTATGTGTTGTTGTCTATAGCTCGGGGGAGGTGAGAGCTACACCATAGGACTGATGACTGTTCCCTATGTGTTGTTGTCTATAGCTCGGGGGAGGTGAGAGCTACACCATAGGACTGATGACTGTTCCCTATGTGTTGTTGTCTATAGCTCGGGGGAGGTGAGAGCTACACCATAGGACTGCGCTTCGCACCGTGCCACAACGCCGGCTCGGCCGAGATCATGGTGTACGTCAACGACCTCGACGAGAAGACGGAGGAGACCTTCTGCGTGAAGGTCATCTACTCGTGACCTCCTCCTCCACACACGTAGCCCACCTGTACGTGACCTCCATGGGACTATATCACCGGCACTAATGTTTGATACAGATCTGCAGCTGTTTATAGCAGTGGTTCTCAAACTCTTCCATGTCAAGGACCCCCAAATCGACATTTGATTAGATAAAAGATACGCCAGGGAACCCCGATAAGAGAGGATTTTTTTACGGCTCTAGTTGTGATTTTCAATCATTTTAATTTCAAGGACCGCCAATTTGACATGCATTAGGCTATACATGCCACATTTAATGGCATTTCTATCTCTGTGACCCGAACTTATATTGTAAAATCAGGGTCCAATAGGTTCCTAACTATCTCTAATTTAGCTAGGGACCCTGAAGTACCCCTAGGGGTCTCCGGACCCCACTTTGAGAACCGATGCTTTATATGACGTTTGGTTGTGTGCCATTTGGAGAATGCTTTTTGAAACATCTTAAGAGCTCAACAGTGGTGGAAAAAGTACTCACATTCTTTACTTACAGTAAGTAAAATAATCAATACTGTGTAGAAATGCTCCGTCACAAGTGAAAGTCCAGAATTCAAAATGTACTTGAGTAAAAGTACAAAAGTATTGGCATCAAAATGTACTTAAAGTACCAAAAGTAGAAAGTACTCATCATGGAGAATGTTCCGTTTCAAGTTTTCAAGTATATATAGAAATCTTTTGAAAATAGCTGATCTACATTACAAGCTCACAATAGCTGATCTACAAGCTCACAATAAGTAACTCGTAACTAAAGTTTTCAAATAAATGTAATGGAGTAAAAGTACAATATTTGCCTCTGAGATGTAGTGGAGTAGAAGTATACTGGGAATTGGAAATACTCAAGTAAAGTACAAATACCTCAAAATTGTACTTAAGTGCAGTACTTAAGTAAATGGTAGTTTATGGTAGTTACTTTCCACCACTGGAGCTCAACCGTGAGTTTCCAGAAGTAAACGTTCCATTATTATCCTCCATAGAGAATGATATCAGCCGCTATAGAGCGTCACAGTCCCGCCCCCTACCAGGGCCCAATAAATCATTCCCCGTTCATTTTCCTCATAGACATTTCAAAAAGTATTTATTTAAAGACCTTTTAAGCCTCGTACAAAGCCAACTCGAGTTGTGACAAATCATGACAACAAACACAATTCTTTGGGCTGAACAAATAATTAGAAAGAAGAAAAAAAACACTTTTTTGTTGTTTTACTTCTTTGTAATTATTTGTTTGGTCCAAAATATTGTGTTTGTTGTCATGATTTGTCACAACTCGAGTTGGCTTTGTACGACGCTTAAAAGGTCTTTAAATAAATACTTTTTGAAATGTCTATGGGAAAAAATGCATTGGGAATTATTTCCTGGGCCTGGCGTCGTCATGAAACGGGACTGCAACGCTCTATAGAGCGTCGCAGTCCCGCCCCCTTTCAGAAAGACACGCTGACCGGAAGAGAATTCCCCATTCATTTTTCCCATAGACTTTTTCAGAAAGTATTTATTTAAAGACATTTAAGCCCTGGACAAAGCCAACTCTCTCTTCTTTCTAATTATTTGATCGGCCCAAAACATTGTGTTTATTGTCATGAGTTGTCACCATCCGAGTTAGCTTTGTCCCGAGGCTTAAATAAATACTTCCTGAAACGTCTATGGGGAAAAATGAATGGGAAATTCTCTTCCGCTCGTCGTCATGAAAGGGAGCGGGAGCTACAATGTGTTCCTGTAGAAGTCACACAATCTGTATGCCATCTAGTTGGAGAAGCAAGTGGAACAACAATCGTTTTGGAGTAGTGATGCACCGAATATTCGTCCGCAGAAGATATTCGGCAGAAAATGTCTAAAAATGCATTTTCTGCCTATTCGGTGTCGGCCCGAATAGGCAGAAACTATATCACCGAATAGTATATGCAATGAATGCATTCAAAAGAGCTGAATAAATGTTTTATGGACCCATAATAGTGATTATTTTTTGCCATAAATCAGGTAGCTTTAAGGTACGACCATGACAGCAATGGTAGGAAAAAAGATCAAATTCGGATATTCGGTTTTCGGCCAACTGTTTCCTATATTCGGTATTCGGTTTCGGCCAAGAATTTCCCTTTCGGTGCATCCCTATTTTGGAGTGATGCATTGGAAAGGCATGCGCACATTCCGCAAAATGAATAGCTTATGGCAGAACTAGTTCCTTCATTTTTTAAATATGCTGTACTCCGTCTTGTACCCTTGCCTTTTTTTGTGTTTCCTAATTATATTTATAAAGTCAAATCGAATGTTTTATGGTTTCATGATTCATGTAGAGCCTGCAGCCTGGTTGCTTGGTTCCAGGCATAGACATCTTTATATGAGGATTTTCCTTAACACATTTTGGGCGGGAACCCCTTTTGGTGTTTTAGCTATTGAAAAATAGCAGATCTACAAGCTCATAGCGCGGCACCGAGTGCCGCGCTACGAGCTTGTAGGTCTGCTATTTTTGAAAAATCGAAGAACGACTGACATAGAAACATAGCTTTTTCAGAAAACTGTCATTTTCAAACAGACATTTTAAAAATCTCATCTCAGGTCAAAATGGATTAATGGGAAATGTCTCTCCCGGAAACAGTGCCATTGTAAATGTGGGAGGTCACTGTGGAGGTCCATTCTGGAGAGGGGAACATTTGCAGAACATTAGCACATCTATACAGTACACGCTCACAATGGGCCGCTTTGTGCCGTGTTGGAAGCTTGCAGATATGCAGTTTTCTGCGAAGAGATTTGGTGCAGACCGGGGGGGGGGGGGGGGGGGGGGGGAAGAGTTGACTAGGCCTGGGCCGTGGTTCAGCGGTCCAGGCACCTTGGCTGGTACTCCAGTCTGGCAGTGTGCCGCGGGTTCGACTCCCGATCCCGACGGCCTTTACTGCATGTCCCCCCCCCATCTCTCTCCCCATTTCCTGTCAGCCTACTGTCTGTCCCTCCATACAAAATATAAAATAAAGGCGAAAGCCAAAAAAAAGAGTTGACTAACCCATTGAGATCAGATTCTAAAAATGTCTTCTACATCCTGACAGTTTTCTGAAAAAAGCTATGTTTCTATGTCAGTCGTTCAAAAATAGCAGACCTACAAGCTCGTAAGCGCGCCACTCAGTGGCGAGCTATGAGCTTGTAGATCTGCTATTTTTCAATAGCTAAAGCATAACATAATGCTTACACCAAAAGGGGTTCCCGCCCAAAATGGACTAAGTGCAGAGCTGACTGAAGTTTAGTGTAGCCTAACTGAACCTGAGTAAGTGCAAATCAATGGCAATTTTGTATGTGGAATTGGTTGCTTTTTGGGATTATTGCAGTACATTACTTTAGACTTGAGTCACTCCATGTCTCCATCCTATTTTTTGTTAAATGTATTTTATATTACAGGTAAATGGTGTCATTTTGTTCAGTGCTGCTGTGTACGAGTCAGGATTTATTTCCTGTACCAGGTAAAGGTCCCTTTAACAATATTTACCTGGCCAATAGAGCGTCGCAGTCCTGCCCCCTACCATGGCCCAGGAAATGAATCCCAATGCATTTTTCCCATAGACATTTCAAAAAGTATTTATTTAAAGACGGTTACGCCGCGGACAAAGCCAACTCGAGTCGTGACAACTCATAACAACACAAACAATATTTTGGACCAAACAAATAATTACAAAGAAGAAAAACAACAAAAAAGTGTTGTAACCTGCCGTTTTTTCTTCTTTCTAATGATTTGTGACCACACGCGATATAGAGACTGCCATCGCGGGGGTGGCAACTGTCGAGGACAGCTGAAAAACTATTTTCTTTGTCCTTTTTTATTTTTCTGTCTAAAATAATCTGAAGCTATATTATTATTCATGTCATGTTAGAGCAGGTCTGAAATAAATGTCAGAGCTGATATCGACATATAAATATGAAATAAATGCTTAAACATGTCACTATGTCTAATGTTATAACCATTGGGTTAACCAATGCTAACTAGACATACGGCTTCCCTGCTAAAGTATGCAAATTCCGCTAAAATCCGCCTTTTTGTACACAATCGTTTTGGAAGATAATACTAGTCTTTTACTAACTGGCTAACAGAAATAGCACAGAAAGAAGTATTAACAACGATATTTTGTAAAAAGTGTGTTTATTTTGGTCCGCCTAAAGCTAATTCATGCTAATGTTCCAGCTGGGGGCACTGTTGACCACAACAATGGAAAATGCGGAAATGGCTTCTTATTTCCAATAGTAGAAGAAGAAGACTCGAATGAATGTATTGTAAACATTGTAACATTATGTCACCATAACGTGGTTATTATTAGTTGCTTTGGAATGTACCTGCCATGAAAATTAAGGTCATAATAACGCAGATCGCATCGATATGTAATATAGCGCGATAATGTACTTGTTTTAGCTACACGATTGATATCAATATATTAGATAAATGTAGCTAACGGCTATCATTGCGGGGTTGCCAGTTTCTGCGAGAGAAATAAGCAACCCGGTATATGAAAACAAGCCCAAAATAAGCGAAAATAGCAGATCTACATGCATACAAACACAAATCTTGTGTCTGGCATAAATTATTTACAGATGGGGGTCTGCAGACAAATAATAATAATAACAGGCTAATGAAACATTAAGAGAAGAGCCAAGAGGGCACAATTTGTGCTGGGAGGGTTTGAGAGCAAACTGTCCTGTTGTCTGTTGGTTACTGTTTTTTTAATTATGTGTCCATAATCAACTACACTTTAAAAACAAGCCCAAATAATCAACTACACTTTATTTTTGTCAAATACATTTTTATTAACAGGTTATAAATTATTATAAAATTGGTACAGTAGGCCTATGCATTATTTTTCTTTAGAAACAAGGCCAACTAATTATAATAAGCAGACATGGCAACACTGCTGGTTGACTAATGGAGGAATGAAGGGAAAACAGCGCCCCCTAAAGTCACAGATCACTGAACTAAAGCTTAGAAGTCCATTTTCTCTGCTTGGTCTTTTTTCCACTACTCCTGCAAGACATTTTTCTATAAGCCATATCTCCAAAACTGGTGGGTCAAACTGAACAACCAATATGTCAATTTGAAGCTATGATTCCCTGCTTTCATATGACAAAAACGAAAATTCTAAAAAATCCAATGGCAGTCCTTCGATCAAATCTAGTCACATTTGTTTGGCCCCAAAAATTGTGTTTGTTGTCATGATTTGTCACGACTCGAGTTGGCTTTGTCCGCGGCGTAAACGTCTTTAAATAAATACTTTCTGAAATGGCTATGAGGAAAATGAACGGAGAATAATTTCCTGGTCCATGGTAGGGGGCGGGACTGCGACGCTCTATAGAGTCGCCTAAACATTGTTACAAAGTAAAGCACATACAATATAAATTGAAACAATACAACTACAACACGATGCAACCGACTGAACACTGTTTCCAGTTGAAATGCAATACAAGGTGGAAAGCAGTTAAAATGCAAGTGACTGCAGTCTGTTTGGAAAGAACCTCCTGCTGTTCTCTTGCCCTAGATGACTCCCCACAAAAAATAGGACACCTTTCAAGAGTCAAACAACTTCTTTATTGAATGCCAAATGAGAACGCCCTGAAGAGCCACACACACACACACACACACACACACACACACACACACACACACCACAACCAATGTATGTGTGCGCTCTCTGTCTCTCTCTCACTCGCACACACACACTCGTAGGATGCCTTTGCTACTGCATATTTCATCAGTTTCAATTGAAACAGGCCTCCAGCCTCTAGAGGGCCTCGGGCCTCCCCACCTTTGCACCGAAGCCCTCTCTTAACCGGTTAAATGCCTAAGACATATTGGCCGAGTTAAATCTACCTTTGTCCAGGTAGCCACGGACGTACAGACAGCTTTTTTTTATAGCATCGTCGTTAGCCCCTCGCTAGCCTCCATGGAAGAAATGGGCAAAATACGTAATTGTCTGTTCACAGTGCTCGTGCACGCAGACTTTACTAACAGTATGGGGCAAAATGCGGCAAAATGCGATATTCGCGGCTTGATGAGACCCTAATTTGAGATCACACGATCAAAAACAGGGATCAGACGGACACAACAGAGCTCAGTGGCTGATCCAAAATGGCCGACTTATACTTCCGGTTCAAACGAAAAACAACAAGAGCTCATCCTAATTGATTATTTAGTTAATTTGTCTGGCACCCAGCGCCTATACCGCCCCTAGTGGTGCCTGGCACCCAGCACCTATACCGCCCCTAGTGGTGCCTGGCATCCAGCACCTACCGCCCCTAGTGGTGCCTGGCACCCAGCACCTATACCGCCCCTAGTCGTGCCTGGCACCCAGCACCTACCGCCCCTAGTGGTGCCTGGCACCCAGCACCTATACCGCCCCTAGTGGTGCCTGGCATCCAGCACCTACCGCCCCTAGTGGTGCCTGGCACCCAGCACCTATACCGCCCCTAGTGGTGTCTGGCACCCAGCACCTATACCGCCCCTAGTGGTGCCTGGCATCCAGCACCTATACCGCCCCTAGTGGTGTCTGGCACCCAGCACCTATACCGCCCCTAGTCGTGCCTGGCACCCAGCACCTACCGCCCCTAGTGGTGCCTGGCACCCAGCACCTATACCGCCCCTAGTGGTGCCTGGCATCCAGCACCTACCGCCCCTAGTGGTGCCTGGCACCCAGCACCTATACCGCCCCTAGTGGTGCCTGGCACCCAGCACCTATACCGCCCCTAGTGGTGCCTGGCACCCAGCACCTACCGCCCCTAGTGGTGCCTGGCATCCAGCACCTACCGCCCCTAGTGGTGCCTGGCACCCAGGACCTATACCGCCCCTAGTCGTGCCTGGCACCCAGCACCTATACCGCCCCTAGTGGTGTCTGGCACCCAGCACCTACCGCCCCTAGTGGTGCCTGGCACCCAGCACCTATACCGCCCCTAGTGGTGACTGGAATCCAAACAATAGAGGGTATGCGCATGCTTAAAGTGAATGGCACATCGAGTGGCAAATCGAGTTGCAAAGCAACATGCAAAGTGAGTTTAACATTGTTTAACGTTGTTTAATGCAATCAGATAGGACTTTTCTGTTTGGATGCATGGGCTGTCAAGGCCAGAAAGTAGTTTTTTGCCACTCAGTAGACATTCCTGCATAACTTCCGGGTTTGATGATGATGTCACGCGCATACCCTCTATATATAAGGTTTTCATCATTTCCTGACAAATGAACATTTTTAATTTCTTGTAAAATGAACATTTTGGAGTTTTTTCTTCCCGACAGCAGAGATATCAAACTGTAGATACTTGAAATTAAAGAGGCTGAGGAGGATGCACTGATCTGAGGCAAACAGCAGGTAGGGGCGCTGGGCGGCTCCCTTTACATAACAGCAGGTAGCGGCGCTGGGCGGCTCCCTTTACAGAATCATTTCACCAAAATAGGCTATACCGGCGTGGTCTTCGCTGGCGCTCCAGAGACGCGGCACATGTGTAATTACGTGTTACACACACACACACACACACACACACACACACACACACACACACACACACACACACACACACACACACACACACACACACCACACACACACACACACATCTCGTCAGTTCGCCCTCATTAACTCTTAAACCTTTTAGAGTCCCTTCATGTCCTCTCCTCTTCTCCTCGTCCATTGTTCCTCACTCTACCTCACGCTGCTTTTCAAATCTCAGGCACGCAGCGGTGGAAAGTAACTAAGTACTTTTACTTAAGTAAATGTTTGAGGTAATTGTACTTTACTTTACGTGCAGTACTTAAAACATCAGCAAGAGCGTACATGTTAACAACAACACCCTGTATGAGGGAATACCAAGGGTGAGCCAGAAAGTATAGCAGCCAGGAGAATGAGACTAGCAGGCCACTGCCAAAGACATCAAGAACTGCCAGCCAGCCAAGTTAGTGCTGTGGGAACCAACACCCGGGCATCGATCAAGAGGACGTCCCACATTAACATGTGGAGGTACTCAAGAAAGACGCAGGAGCACAAAGCACCAACCAGCTGGCCAGATGTATGGAGAACCAGGATGACTGGAAGCAACAATGGAGGGCTCGTCTGAGGACGACCTAGAGAGAGATGTCCAATTTCCTTGTACTTCTACTCCACTATATCTTGGAGGCAAATATTGCACTTTTACTCCGCTACACTTATTGGAAAACTTTAGTTACTAATTATTATTATTATTTTTGTTTTTTTTGTGGCTTTCGCCTTTATTTTATATTTTTTATGGAGGGACAGACAGTAGGCTGACAGGAAATGGGGAGAGAGATGGGGGGAAGACATGCAGTAAAGGCTGTCGGGATCGGGAGTCGAACCCGCAGCACAGTGCCAGACTGGATTACCAGCCAAGGTGCCTGGACCACTGAGCCATGGCCCAGGCCACTAGTTACTCATTATTACAACACATGGGCACTACACTTCCTCTACCAACCTGGGGGGCAGCGGACTGACCTCATGCTTCCTTCTATGCATGAGGAGTCCAAGCTGCTTCTTTTCACCGGACGGACGTAGCGCGTGGAAGGAACACGTTATTCAGGGGGAGGTAGTTTAGAGACCAGGATTACTGCATGTTTTTTGTGAGGGTACCTATAGGGGACACGGGGAGAACATGCAAACTCCACACAGAAAGGCCCTTTCCCACCTCGGGTATGGGCACTGATGACCCGGAGGAGAGAGCACACCCCCAGCACCCACAGCGTCCCCAGGGGAATCGAACCCAGGACCTTCTAGCTGTGAGGCGACATACCGACTGTGCCACCGTGCCCCCCCACAAAACATAATATACTAAACAGTTCAGCCCTATACATTTGATGCCAATACTTACGTACTCATGTATCAGGTACATTTTTGAATTCCGGAATTTTACCTGTAATACTTTTAATGGAGTAGTTCCACATTATTGCAGTATTGATACTTGTACTTGTAAAACATTTGAGTACCTTTTCCACCATTGGAAGCAGAGAGAGAGAGAGAGAGAGAGAGAGAGAGAGAGAGAGCCCTAGCTGGTACAGTCTGCCAACAAACCATGTCTTATGTAACACAGTTACACAACCCCCCCGTTCCTCCTCCTCCTCCTCCATCCTCGCTCTTCTCTCTCTCATTAGAATGCAGGCTGCAGAACAAGCCTGGGTGCAGCTCCGCAAAAGCTAATAAACAGAAGCTATAGCTACCCCTGCCATGGCTTCACAATTCCCCTTTACGCAACATCATCTTTGGTAATGGCATATAGATATTTCCAAGACGAGCCGCAAAGCGTGGCCCTCTTGCTTTGTTTATCCACTTAAGTGGCTTGTGCAAGCGAACGAGGAGGCCACGCGGCGAACGCAACCCTGCGTTATTGTCTTGAGCATATAGATGTATACGCGCGCCACAACCGCCTCTTGACTGTACTGTGTGCTGACAACAAACCCATTGAGTGGCCAAAATAATGGCTTTCAACACGGAGCCGACTCCACTCCCCTCCTCGCCATGCAGCTGTGAGGGGCAGAGCTCCTTTGACACCTTATTAAGGCCGCCGGCGCTGGTGTCAGTTCCCCCTGACGGAAGCTGCGATGCGGCGCTCTACAGCGTTGCTGTATAGCTATAGCCTGCTACGGAGCTCACCTTGTTAGAATGCTCCGTGTCTGGTTTAGCGGGCTGGCCGCTGGAGAAGCTACAGACCTTGATACGATGCCAGAGGAATGCCTGTTATTATTTCCCTTGAACTGACAAAAAGAAAGCCCAAAAGTCTCCCCTGTGTGTGTGTGTGTGTGTGTGTGTGTGTGCGTGTGTGTGTGTGTGGGGGGGGGGGGGTCGGCCTGGCCCATGTGTATGGCTGCCATTACGTGCCTGCCGACAAGAGCACACAAGGAAATTACGCTTGATTTAATTTATACTTGGCTGCGTGCCGGTGTTTCTCGCCGAAAAGTAGCAGATCTACGAGCTATCGCAGCGTAGCGGTGCGATGCCTTGTGAGCTTGTGGATCGGTTATGTTTGACCCGTGCATTACACGACACTGCAGGGCAACTAAGTGTAAATCAGGCACAAGAATTAAATTACTGCTGGAATATGCAGTGCATCCTCAGGTACACCAGACACCAGGGACTGCTGCTATACAGAAGAAAACGTGTCTAATTTGTGCGAGCTACATGTGCCTGTGTGTGTGTGGCCACGTTACACAACAATGGCCCATGTGCATTATGCATGTGTGAGCAAAAAAAGAAGACACAAAAGACAATGCAATGCACTGTACTGTAGCTTTGGGACAATGGGAGAGGGAAGCATTGAGATGAAAACGACGGAAGGAAGCAACAAAGGCAAGACAATGAGTTTGTGCTGAGCTACAGCAGCGGTGTCATTTTCTATCTGTGAGAACACTCGGGCCTGCTCACACTGGCAGTGTGGCAGTGTTGCTGAGGGAGCCTCTTAACAAACCCGAAATTCAATTACCGTGCTGGGAGTTAGCGCGTTGCCTCCTCTCAGCAAGACCTAACCTCAGCCGTGGCTAGTATCAAATGCAAGGGAAATGTGTTCGGGCTGAGAGTACATCTCTCGCTCCCCTCTTCTACAAACACACACATTGCTCCACTTTGAAGGCAGTTCTCAGTAGATGGCAGCCTTACATGGGGAACAAACTCCCTCGCTTCTATCTCTCTCTCTCTCTGTCTCTCTGTGTCTCTGTCTCTGTCTCTCTCTCTCTCTCTCTCTAGCTCTCGCTCTCGCTCTCTATCTCTTCCTTTCCTTGTGCTTGATGTTGGAGGTTCAAAGTACAAATGGATGTGAGCTTTTTGCTGTAGATTGTGGAGTCTGCAAAGCTGAAAGTGAATGTGTTGCACTGTGTATTACTTTACTAACTAGATTTAGTTTGTATTTGGATTATTTTTCATACTTTATTCGTAACTGTATAGCAGGATATACCTGTAATGTATGCTTTAAAAACAGAATCTGGTGTGTGTGTACGTGTAAGCCACAGTTTGGCAGTAGGACATAGTATACATTGATTGTAGTATTGGCAGTATTATTGTTATTATTCAATCACATATCATGAAATCCCTTCTACATACAAATACTTTGATCGAATTAAACAGCGCATCAGAGCAGTATGATCAAAGACAAATGGATGAAATACTAAACATAATGAGTGAGGCTCACATAATGAGTGAGACATTATCATAGTTCACTTTAATATTATCATATATTATGTATTATTAGACTCCATTTTAGCCCGTAGCACTTGCCGTAGCACTTCCCCTATACCTCAGGATGCAAACCTATGCAAAGGCTAAATTTAAGTAACTTAGATAGCATGTTATGTAGACATAGCACCCTGTAGTGTATACTTATAGCTTCATTATATAGATTCCACTGTTAGGTTCTTAGCTTACGTATGATTCATGATGACTATTTTTTATGTATTACCATGTTTTTGTTCTTGCTTACTGTAAATATTTCTTGTGTAGGACAGATTTTGTGTAGGCCAAGGAAGCACTAGAAACGTAGTGAGTCAAAAGTACAATATTTCTTTGAAATGTAGTATCCTAAAATGCAAACGCTCAAGTACACTCAAGTTCAGATATGCAAGTACGAGAAAACAAAGGGAAATTAATTGCTGGTAAGGTGTGGTAAAGTACGCCTAAACACTTTAGTGCCTCTCTATGCCCTCTCTCGATTTATTTGTTGTGCATTTGAAATGAACCCTACTTAGCTTTTAGTCTCTTTAGTTTCTAAACACAGCGTTGTACAATTATACTCTACCGAAGACGCACCGATTGCTGGTTTCACAAGACATTGCAATTATATCGAGAGAACATAATGGGGACATGAGTGAATAGGGACAACGGGAGCAGATTATTAGCGCCAATGAATAATTAAAATGCACAAAGGCAACCTCAATTCTCTCATCATGCCCCTTTCAATCACATACAGAATTAGAGGGGCAAGTAAATTGAATTAGAAGCAGTATAATACATGGTGGATTGAGATGTTTTGATTGGCAAACCTAGTCGGGTATATTTTATCGTGAACAAGGTCACATGCGGGCTGTGGTTGAATTGAAATGCAATGGAACGACGTATAGTTGAGGTCCAATTATTCAATCTGTTTAACCGATCTCAACTAGTCAAACAGTAGAAGGGATTTAAATGACTTAAGTGTTGCCCTGTTATGAATTTTAAATGGGACATCATTGTACTATTTCCTGAAATTAATCAAGTCTCTTTGAAAATTGGGCAATGCGAGTTTCTGGTTTAATGTGCTGTCAGGAGCGAGTCGGGGACATGAAATATGGGTTCCTGATTGGGGCGTCACTGCACAGTTCCGTCTGTCAGCAGAATGGCACGGTATAATTATCCCATTTTGGGCGGGAACCCCTTTTGGTGTTTTAAACATTAATTTAGCTATTGAAAAATAGCAGAAAAGTGCGCCACCGAGTGGCGCGCTACGAGCTTGTAAGTCTGCTATTTTTGAAAAATCGTGAAAATGTGGCTCAAATCTTTGAATGTATATTCTTTCAGAGCGAATGTGTTTAACTCAAATCTTTGCTTCTGAGAGGTTCCTGGAACAACATATTTTCAGATGGGGGTCGGCGGCCAATTACATATAATCTTTGTGGTCCTTGACATGAAATATTGAGCACCACTGATACAGAAACATGAGGTATTTCAGAAAACTGTCAGGATTTAGAAGACCTTTTTTAAATTTCGATGTCAGGCCTAAATGGGTTATAGGAAGCGGCGGCACAATGGAATCAGCACTCGCTGTGTTCAAAGCCAAGTGCAGCTTTACTGCTGTTCCAGCGCTCTCCACTCCCACCCCTACCGCCCTCCACACTGGCAGCCCTCATGGGGTTTATCTGTTTAGGCTTTTGACCTCCATCCATGTCTCTACAGACAGACAGACAGACAGAACAGCCACTGGGGGCCTGGATGTAAGGAAACATAATCAGTCCCAACACAGAGAAACGGCCAATTCACCCAGCAGCAGTGAGTGGTTTTCCCGCAAACATTCATTTTCCACCCACGTCCCCTTCCTGTGTACACCTAGTCCATGCCTATTTCAGACCACAGTGTTCTATCAGGTCGGCTGCTGCTTTGTCTCCCTGCACAGAGTGGAAAAGTTTAACAATTCTCAACTGTGCCACATCACCTTTTTACTTGCTGCACAGCGGAAATGGTGGCGACCACTTCTCACCAAATAGACAACACATGGAAGTAGTGGAACCTTTCATGTAACCTCACCACTTTCCGGGGGCGTGCACACGAGGTAGTGCTAGTAGAGAGCACCTGCCCTTTTGCCCTCTGGACAGTCAGCAATGTGTCCTTTTGAAAGTTAGTTTTTTGTACAGTTTGTTCATTTTATTTTGGTTTCAAACAGTGCACAGTATGTGGCATATGGTCGACCAATTCTGGATTAAAAGCTAATATATTATTTATGACCCAAAATCTATAAATCTCACGCACTATTAACACGCTCCCTGCGGAGAATTGATCACCGTGATATAAGGTTCACTGCAGGGATTTAGACTAACCTGAAGCATTGCCCAGTCTCGCATGTACTGTACGTCCGTTTCACGAAAATCCGCCTGAAAATACTCCCATAGTTTGTGTTTGAGTCGGGGAACGCACCACTGCTGCGATGCGATCATCATCAACACGGAACAGATCAAGCAGGAAGCAGCCGACACGCACCGTAGACAATGCATTGAGCCTCAACTTCCCAGAAGCCCTCCCAGCCAGCACGCCCACTTGGGGCCCATGTGGTTTCAATGCGGGATACATGGGTACCAAGTGGGAATGGGCTTGAACTGGGCAAATTATGAGGGTCCCACGTGGTCTACACGTGGGTTAACTGGGCATGGGTTGGAAGTGGGCAAGCCCATGTAGGTCCCACATGGTCTGCATGTGGGCTAACTGGGCATGGGTTGGAAGTGGGCACGCCCATGTAGGTCCCACATGGTCTACATGAGGGCTAACTGGCATGGGCTGGAAGTGGACAAGCCTATGTAGGTCCCACATGGTCTACATGTGGGCTAACTTGCATGGGCTGGAAGTGGGCAAGCCCATGTAGGTCCAACATGGTCTACATGTGGGCTAACTTGCATGGGTTGGAAGTGGGCAAGCCAATGTAGTTCCAACATGGTCTACATGTGGGCTAACTGGCATGGGTTGGAAGTGGGCAAGCCCATGTAGTTCCAACATGGTCTGCATGTGGGCTAACTTGCATGGGCTTGAAGTGGGCAAGCCCATGTAGGTCCAACATGGTCTACATGTGGGCTAACTTGCATGGGTTGGAAGTGGGCAAGCCCATGTAGGTCCCACATGGTCTACATGTGGGCTAACTGGCATGGATTGGAAGTGGGTAAGCCCATGTAGGTCCCACATGGTCTACATGTGGGCTAACTTGCATGGGTTGGAAGTGGGCAAGTCCATGTAGTTCCAACATGGTCTACATGTGGGCTAACTTGCATGGGTTGGAAGTGGGCAAGCCCATGTAGGTCCCACATGGTCTACATGCAGGCTAACTTGCATGGGTTGGAAGTGGGCAAGCCAATGTAGGTCCCACATGGTCTACATGCAGGCTAACTTGCATGGGTTGGAAGTGGGCAAGCCCATCTACAAGCTCACAGAACAGGTCACAATGCAAAGAGCCCTGGGCCCAGTACAAAGCCCTGCATTGGAAGTTGGGAACCCCGGTCAAGAAAGTATACAGCTCAAGTTCTACAGACAGGCCGGCAGGCAGGCACTGCTAGCAGAAAGGACCCATATAGATATTTATTAAATTAAATCTATTTAACACATAGTGACACATATAGTAAGGGTCTGTCTGTTTGCCTGCCTGTACAATTACAATATTTACCTCTGAGATGTGGAGTAGTAAAAGTAAAAGTATTCTCTCTCCCCATCTGGTGCCCGCTGACAAGCCCACTTGAGGCCCATATAGTTCAGCCCACCTTGAAACCATAAGGGACCCATGTCAGCCCCACATAAATTGCCAAGGTGGGGCCCACCTAGGACCCAGGTAGAACCCACTTAAAGCCCACACGGGCTAGCCCAGATAGGACCCACTTGGGTCCCACATAAAATTGGCTAGTTGGGGCCCACCTAGAGCCCAGGAGGTAGAACCCACTTAAAGCCCACGTGGGAATCCCAGTTAGGACCCACTTGGGTCCCACATAAAATTGCCTAGTTGGGGCCCACCTAGGGCCCAGGTAGCACCCACTTAAAACCCACATGGGAAACCCAGGTGAGAACCATCTGGTGCCCGCTGACATTTCTATATGGGTCCCATATGGTTATCCCACCTGGCTCCCACATAGGTAGCCCACCTCTAAACCACATGGGACCCACGTAGGGTTGGGATTCGTTAGGATTTTAACGGTTCCGGATCCTTCCCGGATCCCTCTTAACGGTTCCGGTTCCTAACGGTTCCCTTAACGGATCCTAATATTATTTTTTCTGACATAGATTATGCTTATATTATAACTAACCTAACCAAGTACATAATAAACACACATTCATTAATTCAATTATTGAAAATACACTTTACAATTATGAGGTGGCAGTGTGGCACTATTATTTAAACTTCACCACCACCACCACCAGCTAGACACCACAACAATATCATTGTTGCAATTTGTACTGTATATTGCAATTTGTACTGTATATTAAATATAGCCTACAGTACACATTGCAATAATGATATTGTTGTGGTGACAAATGTTGTCTTTAATGTTCAGATTAATTTAATATTAAGGACCCCTTACCCTAATGGAAACAAGCCATAGTGCTTTCTTGGATTATAAAATCGTTTTAGCAGACCTTGTATTGAACTGTAGGCTACGTTCCTGTGATTTTTTTCTGCAAACTGTTCATAAAGTAATCAATCTATGGAGGTATGCACCTAAACGCTGGGCTCTCAACAGCCACGCGATTAATTTAGAACCAAATCAAAAGCAGTTGAGTTGCTTATAAGTGCAGACAAATTGATTTGGCTCTATACTATAGTTAACGTGATTCATAAAATATCAGACAGAAAGACGTCGAGTCATTGGCGTTCTAAATTAACACCATTAACAACAGTTGTACAATACGCCGCGGCCTAATGAAAAGCTCTGTAGACGACAGTAGTTTTTATTTTCTATTACGTTACTAGCCTGGGGAAAGTGAACGAGCCTTGCATCATCCTCGTCCCCCGCCGGCTAGCTGTGGTGGAGTTGCGGGGAGAGCGGGCACGGCTTTCCGCATGGCTCACTGACGCGATGTGCCTAGATTATTCTCGTGAGTTGTGGACTCGTGTAGGCATATTGATTTTGAGATGTTTCCTCAATGTGGACGTGGTGCAAAACTGCAACTGGTACAAGTTGCAACAACCTTTGCAGCCAGGGAACTATAGCATCGCATTTATTGCACTTGCGTGCTCAGCCTCAGAGTAATTTCCCTCTCTGTTAACCACACTTTGGAGATCTCTTCAACATACTGTCCCAGTCGCTCCGCGGCGGTCGCTGAATGCACAGAATAGTGGGCGTATCCTCCCCGACCCCACTAACTCACTCATGTAGGTTGGGTGACGTCACCCCAGTAACTTGGCTCTGCTTGCATGCATGCACAGACACAGCGGAGCTAAATGACGACTGATGAGATCCGTTTGGGGAACCGTTAATAAAAAAACGATGGAACCGGCTCCGGATCCGCAATGTCGGAACCGGGTCTGAAATGGACCCGGTTCCGAATCCCAACCCTAGACCCACGTTGGCGTGCTGGCTGGGCTAGCAAGCCAGTGACTCATCGATTTTCGCTTACGTCATCACTCTGTCCAAGGAAAACCTTGCAAGTCTTAAAAGTTATCAAAACACGGCGAATTAAACATATAAAACAAAAGGCGGGTTTAGCGTGTTCAGCAGGGAAAGGCAATGGGAAAAAAGACGGGTTTATTGTGATCCGCAGTCATACTGTTAAGGCAGCCGGCGCGGTTCCACGCGCCACACAGGGTGCCCTTTTTTCACTTGATCACCTGCACCTCAACATGTCTGTGCACGGCAGCCGCTGCCACTTTCTCAGAACGTGGAATACCGCTGCTGGCTCAGTACAACCTCACAACGTTGTCGCCATGTAATGCGTCGTGAGCTTGTAGATCTGTTTTTTTTGTTTTATGATTAAGTATATATCAGGCTTCATTCAGTAAAGTGAAGCACTGCATTTCCTTTCACAAAGCGATAGAGGGAGAGAAGCTGGTTATTATAGTCGGGGATTATCTGCCAGCGTATTTCTATTTAGATCACTGCTGGAGAATTCTCTAGCCACCTACTGTACCAGATTAGGCCATTCTGGGCGGGAACCCCTTTTGGTGTTAGCATTATGTTATGCTTTAGCTATTGAAAAATAGCAGATCTACAAGCTCATAGCGCGCCACCGAGTGGCGCGCTACGAGCTTGTAGGTCTGCTATTTTTGAAAACTGGATGTATAATTTTTAGAATCTGATCTCAGGTCAAAATGGGTTAGGCTGTATCACACAGAGAACTTTTGGTGCTCACATTGACTGCAAAGCCCAATAGTCACATACTGCTCTTTTCAGATTCAACTTTGTGACATCACAGATGTAAAAAAAAAAGAAAGAAAATAAAATGGGTCAGACTGTGCCGTACAAGCTCTCATCAATTGCAGTTTGCCAAATGACGAGAATCTCTGCATATACTAAACCGCCTGTGCCAGATGACGAGAAACTCATCATTATTTTATTTATATTAATCCAGAATGCATGAATGCTCTTATATTTAACATGTTTTGGCTTCACTGTCGCTATGGCAACGCTTGCTTCCGCGGCTCTGATGTCATTGAAATGTATCCGCTCCGTGCGCCGCGGTCTTTAGCTGCTTTTTTCTTGGAATTGGGGCTCAGATTGGGGTGATATGCGGTTGCAGCAGTTGAGGGACGATGTTAGGAGCTCAATAAACAATCCCTGCGACCTCGCAGTTAGCATATTATTAGTAGGGATGGAGCTCGAAACCCGATTCCCGAAAGAACCCTATAATAAGCTTATTGAGTCCCCGGTATCGATTAGCTTTGGGCTTATCAAGCCTGTTATGGAGCATATCGGCCCATGATGTCATGTTGAAACAATCACGACAAGAGGCGATCAAGAAATAAATCTAATCTCACGTTGGCACAAACATGCCGGTCTAAAAGTGTATTGATACCTGCCAACCAGCGCTGTCCAGGTAAACACAGTTAAGCTTTTACAGTGACGGTACACACACACAAAAAAAGGATTCTGGTTCTGTTCGGAATTTATTGTCGTGTACTGACTTTCCACAAAAAATAGAAAATGCTCAATAGTGGGTTTAATAACAACCCGGCTCGATAGATAAGCCTGATTGATAAAGTGCTCGTTGTCGATACAAATTAACGAGCTCCATCCCTACATATTAGCGCTTCCCATGACGCTAGCAAAGGGGGACCCACGGTGGCATGAAAATGGAAGATTACTACTTCCGGTTCGCGGGGGAAGATCACGTGGGGTCGTCTTCGCGGCCTTTCCCGTGCATTTTGTTGGCACTAGCGGCCACAGCGCCAGAGTTCTCGATAAGCCTTTTGGATTTTAACTTCTCCTGCACAATATTAATATGTAGGAATTTCTTTTTCCTGTTTTTAACCTTTTTTATGTGCGAATAAATATAACCTAAAACCTAAACCATTCAGTTCATGGTGGCATCAAAAGAGTTAAGAAAGAAAAAAGAAAGTAGTGAAGAATAGAGAAAGAAATAAACAAGGAAAAACAGAATGTCAAATATACTAACAGGTGCATTTTTTCAGAATAATTCATTTAAAAGAAATTGGAGGTAATAACGGTGTCTTATTTGTCCTCAACCAGCTCAGTGGCCTTGTGGTTAGAGTGTCTGCCCTGAGACTGGGAGGTCGGGGTTCGATCCCCGGCCGGGTCATACCACCACCGCTTGACACTCAGCATCAAGGGTTGGATTGGGGGTAAGTCCCTGCGACATACTCGCGTCATGTCCAGAGGGTGTACTTGTACATCAAGCTGGCTCACACTACAGAAACAGGAGATAGGCTCCTGCCCCTATGGGCCTCATGGCTCGGCAAGGCTACTTATTTGCCCTCATGGCCGCCTTCGTCCTATCAGGAAGAGTAGCATCGCAGGTCATTTCATGGCCACAGACTGGAATGCTGCGTGGCTTCACGTCACTTCCTCATTTCCTGCTGTCCATGAAGGCTCATTAAAGTGAAGAATACAAAGTAGCAGACAGCAGCCCCCAGGGCGAAACCGCTTCAGTGCTCCGTTCCCACCCGCCCTAGAAGAAATACCACCTGTCAATATTGTCCATTAGCGAAACTATCGGATTGCAATTTCCCCTGCCAATTCCGTCAAGGCCATGCAGTAATAAAGCTTCCCGTCACAGAGTCACAAAATGCGTAGAACAGTTCAATATAAATACACTGTCCTGTCCTGTCTGAGGACTGATAAAAGTGAAACGGAAAATAAAATAATGCTGTTTAGGATTCATAGTGTGTTCTTTTCTCAATATGTTCTGAAATCTCTCAAGCGATAAAAATGCTGAAATGTCATGTGATTGCACTTTATATTTTTCAATAATGTATTTGACGCATGATCAAGGTCTGGATTACTTTGACGCATGCTTGAGCCTAGTTCATGCCATGGGGAGCAAGAACAGCAAGAACAAAAACTTGGTAATACAAATAGTCATCTTGAATCTTACTAAGCTAAGAACCTAACATTGGAATATATGAAACTATGCGTATACACTATAGAGTGCTATGTCTACATAAAATGCTATCTACTGTATGTTACATAAGTTGCTCAACTCTGCATACGCCTGTAAGGTCGTTGAGGCTACGGGCTAAGATGGAGTCTGAAGAGGTGGGTTTTCATACTACGGTGGCCCGGCGGAAGATTTGGAGTCAGTGAGTCTGCTGTTCTGATTGCAATGGGAAGTACATTCTGTTTTGCTACATCGTTCAAACCCTTGCCTCACAGAGTTAGTGCATGTTAATTTCACACCTTATTATCCCGAAGGAAGAAAGAAACATTAGAATGGATAGCACGGTGTTTAGCAATGTTGCCTGACAGGTCAGTGGGTTCGAGGCCCACTGGGGGCCTTTAACGTGTGATGTATGCTTGATCTTCTCGTGTACACGGTGGCGTGGGAGGTTCCCCTCCCACGCCAAAAGACATCATGTTAATTACATACAGTACTCCTGCCACTACCCTGGACCAAAAGGCACTAGCCTTGAGCTGGAGCTGATTCCCAGATGCTGCAGATACCTGCCCACTGTTACTACTACTTGTGTATGGGCAGGTTTAATGCAGAGGACAGTCTCCAGTGTGTGTGCTGTACTGAACTGTACATTGACAAGTAAATGCAATAAGTAAACGGGGATGATTCGTTGCTGTGGGGCAAAAAAGTATGCCTCAGTGTTTACAGTACTTAAGTAATAAAGTATCAATACTGCAATATAGAACTACTCTGTTACAGGTAAGAGTCCGGAATTCAACAAAGTATGGCTTCAGAATGTACTTAAAGTACCAAAAGTAAAAGTACTAATTATTGTTAGGGATGTCCCGATCAATTGCTCCTCATAGTTTTATCCTGCAGTTTTATCCTGTAGTTTTATCCTGTAGTTTTATCCTGTAGTTTTATCCTATAGTTTTATCCTGTAGTTTTATCCTGTAGTTATATCCTATAGTTTTATCCTGTAGTTTTATCCTGTAGTTTTATAAAAGTGTGACGAAAAAGCGTGACGCTTTAGTACTTTAGTCCATGGACTACATATAGTCCATGGACTATAGTCTATGTAGTTATGTAGTATAGTCTATGTAGTCTCATGTAGTTTTATCATGTAGTTTTATCCTGTAGTTTTATCATGTAGTTTTATCCTGTAGTTTTATCCTGTAGTTTTTTCCTATAATTTTATCCTGTAGTTTTATCCTGTAGTTTTATCATGTAGTTTTATCCTGTAGTTTTATCATGTAGTTTTATCATGTAGTTTTATCCTGTAGTTTTATCCTGTAGTTTTTTCCTATAATTTTATCCTGTAGTTTTATCATGTAGTTTTATCCTGTAGTTTTATCATGTAGTTTTATCCTGTAGTTTTATCCTGTAGTTTTATAAAAGCGTGACGAAAAAGCGTGACGAAAAAGTGTGACGAAAAAGCGTGATGAAAAAAACGTGACGCTTTAGTACTTTAGTCCTCGTCCATCCAGAGACATTGGATGCCCAGGGCCTCGGGCGCAAGGCCAAGGCTCGGGGTCACTGCATGGCTGTCTGTCTCTCCAGTGGCTTTTCAGGATTAATCCACTGTTTAAGCAGCTAGCGCTCACATTCCACTCACGGCTGCAGCCTGTGTGTTCATCATACATACACAGTGAATCGGACTCGGAGCGTGTACGAATTACGGGTCAATTTGTTTCCATTCGTACACTCTCTGAGTTACATGATGCAAATTAAATGATAAATTAACACACTACAGCATGCAGTTTCTATCTCCTTTTGGAAACTGAGCCTGATAATAAAATTGACTTAAAGGAGAATTCCGGACAAGCTGTTTTTGTTTTTTACCTTAAAACCTATTCTGGGCGGGAACCCCTTTTGGTGTTATAACCCTTCTGGACGAGAACCCCTCTTGTGGTTCTGTACAGTATGTTCAGTCTTGTTATCGCTAAATATAATTCAAAATGGTGGGATATCTGAAATGAAATGAAATGAAATCTATATTTACCCAGGGTATCTGGGCTAAGCTCAAGAACTTGTTTCCAGCCAGGCCCTGCTCATAGAACACATTTCATCGTAGTGGTTGATGCCTTGTTCAAGGGCATTTCAGCGGTGGTAATTTTAACGTGTCGGACGGCTGATTCGAACTGGGAACCTTCCGGTATCTAGACCGCGCCGCTATCCGTTCGGCCACCGCTGCCACGTGGCCGCGGTCAGAGGTTGAAAGTTAGACCACGGAAGTTGTTTGGCGTGAGATTCGGCACACACACACACACACACACACACACACACACACACACACACACACACACACACACACACACACACACACCAAGACACAAGACACAAGACAAAGCACAGGCATGGAGCTCCTGGTTTACTGGGATGGGGTTCAATTCCCTACTGTGCCCTAAACATTGTGTTGGCATTTACATTTTCATTTAATTGTTACATCTATTAAACTGGCATATGAAGACACTGCATCCAGCTGTAGCAGCTTTCCTGAATTGAAAAGTATAACAACGTATAATAGACTTTCCAGGTTCGACTTTTCCAAGTCGAGAGCATGTTCATGTGGAAATAGTGGTATGGAGCTCAGATTCGTATGTAGACATTAGACAGTTCACATTGTAAGTACATGTTCTTATATAGACAAGACGGCATAGCCTACAGTACCACAACAATAGTCATACAGACGTAGCAGAAGGCATAGCTGAAACCCATAACTATGTAGTTATTTGAACAGATGAAGAACATTTCATTTTTCTAAAATTAAAAGGTGTCAATATATAATAGGAGCCAGCTTAGATGGTTCGGGCATCTGGTTAGGATGCCTCTCGAGCGTCTCCCTTGGAAGGTCCTCGGTGCACGTCCAACTGGGAGGAGACCCCGGGGCAGACCAAGTCGCAGTTGGAGGGATTACATCGACTCACTGGCCTTGGAACGTCTCGGGATCCCCCAGGAGGAAGTCACTAATGTTGCTCTGGAGACGGAAGTCTGGAGCTCTCTGGTGGAGCTGTTGCCCCCGTGACCGACTACGGATAAGCAGTTGAAGATGGATGGATACTAATATAATGTGGAGACAGTTTGTCTCCACCCCTGAAGATAAAATCATAACTGTACAGGGAGGCAAATGGACACAGAAAACCGTTTTTTCATGTTTTTCATCATTTTTTAAAATCCTCCTTAAATTAAATAACTCAGAAACTACAAAACAATTCAAAGTAAAAAGTTCCAGCATGTGTCTCCATAGTCAGCTGAATTGTAAAAAGTGTGAATGGAGTTTCTAGGTGAAAGTGACTTTTTGACGTGCCACTATCTGCCATTGAGCCCCATTATAAATGTCTCAAATTTGAAAGCACTATATTTCTAAAACTATGAAACATTTCAAAGATTCCTTTTCAGGCAAACATGTCCACCGTAAGATTAACCTAAATAGGTTTGAATGTGGTTTCTAGGTGTAAGTATGTAGGACTAGTAGCATGCCAAGGTTTGTGCTATTGCCATTGAGAATGCATTGGGCGTTTAAGTTAAATAACTCAGAAACTACAAAAGATTTCAAAGTAAAAAGTTCCAGCATGTGTCTCCACAGTAAGCTGAATTATAAAAAGTGTGAATGGAGTTTCTAGGTGAAAGTGCTTTTTTGACGTGCCAATATCTGCCATTGAGCCCCATTGTAAATCTCTCAAATTTGAAAGCACTATATTTCTAAAACTATGAAACATTTCAAAGATTCCTTTTAAGGCAAACATGTCCACCGTAAGATTAACCTAAATAGGTTTGAATGGGGTTTCTAGGTGTAAGTATGTAGGACTAGTAGCATACCAAAGTTTGTGCTATTGCCATTGAGAATGCATTGGGCGTTTAAGTTAAATAACTCAGAAACTACAAAACATTTCAAAGTAAAAGGTTCCAGCATGTGTCTCCACAGTAAGCTGAATAATAAAGGGTGTGAATGGAGTTTCTAGGTGAAAGTGCTTTTTTGACATGCCAATATCTGCCATTGAGCCCCATTGTATATCTCTCAAATTTGAAAGCTCTATATTTCTAAAACTATTCAACATTTCAAAGATTCCTTTTCAGGCAAACATGTCCACCGTAAGATGAACCTAAATAGGTTTGAATGGGGTTTATAGGTGTAAGTATGTATAGGACTAGTAGCATGCCAAAGTTTGTGCTATTGCCATTGAGAATGCATTGGGCGTTTAAGTTAAATAACTCAGAAACTACAAAACATTTCAAAGTAAAAAGTTCCAGCATGTGTCTCCACAGTAAGCTGAATTATAAAAAGTGTGAATGGAGTTTCTAGGTGAAAGTGCTTTTTTGACGTGCCAATATCTGCCATTGAGCCCCATTGTATATCTCTCAAATTTGAAAGCTCTATATTTCTAAAACTATTCAACATTTCAAAGATTCCTTTTCAGGCAACCATGGCCACCGTAAGATGAACCTAAATAGGGTTGAATGGGGTTTATAGGTGTAAGTATGTAGGACTAGTAGCATGCCAAAGTTTGTGCTATTGCCATTGAGAATGCATTGGGCGTTTAAGTTAAATAACTCAGAAACGACAAAATATTTCAAAGTAAAAAGTTCCAGCATGTGTCTCCACAGTACATGGCACATGCCGTTTTTCATCATATTTGAGGATTTGAAAAAAAGACGAAAATCACTCCGAGACCATGGGCTATAGCCCATGGTCGCGGACGGCATACTATAGCATGCCGTTTTTCATCATTTTTGAGGATTTGAAAAAAAGACGAAAATCACTCCGAGACCATGGGCTATAACCCATGGTCGCGGACGGCATACTATAGCATGCCATTTTTCTTCATTTTTGAGGATTTTAAAAAAGGCAAAAATCACTGGACTATAGCCCATGGTCTCGGAGTGATTCTCGTCTTTTTTTCAAATCCTTGTTTTTCATCATTTTTGACCATCGGCGATAGCCCATGGTCTCGGACGGCATACTATAGCACGCCGTTTTTCATCATTTTTGAGAAAGACGAAAATAACTCTGAAACTACAAAACAATTCAAAGTAAAAAGTTCCAGCATGTGTCTCCATAGTCAGCTGAATTGTAAAAAGTGTGAATGGAGTTTCTAGGTGAAAGTGACTTTTTGACGTGCCACTATCTGCCATTGAGCCCCATTATAAATGTCTCAAATTTGAAAGCACTATATTTCTAAAACTATGAAACATTTCAAAGATTCCTTTTCAGGCAAACATGTCCACCGTAAGATTAACCTAAATAGGTTTGAATGTGGTTTCTAGGTGTAAGTATGTAGGACTAGTAGCATGCCAAAGTTTGTGCTATTGCCATTGAGAATGCATTGGGCGTTTAAGTTAAATAACTCAGAAACTACAAAACATTTCAAAGTAAAAAGTTCCAGCATGTGTCTCCATAGTCAGCTGAATTGTAAAAAGTGTGAATGGAGTTTCTAGGTGAAAGTGCTTTTTTGACGTGCCAATATCTGCCATTGAGCCCCATTGTATATCTCTCAAATTTGAAAGCTCTATATTTCTAAAACTATTCAACATTTCAAAGATTCCTTTTCAGGCAAACATGGCCACCGTAAGATGAACCTAAATAGGGTTGAATGGGGTTTATAGGTGTAAGTATGTAGGACTAGTAGCATGCCAAAGTTTGTGCTATTGCCATTGAGAATGCATTGGGCGTTTAAGTTAAATAACTCAGAAACTACAAAACATTTAAAAGTAAAAAGTTCCAGCATGTGTCTCCATAGTCAGCTGAATTGTAAAAAGTGTGAATGGAGTTTCTAGGTGAAAGTGCTATTTTGACGTGCCAATATCTGCCATTGAGCCCCATTGTATATCTCTCAAATTTGAAAGCTCTATATTTCTAAAACTATTCAACATTTCAAAGATTCCTTTTCAGGCAAACATGACCACCGTAAGATGAACCTAAATAGGGTTGAATGGGGTTTATAGGTGTAAGTATGTAGGACTAGTAGCATGCCAAAGTTTGTGCTATTGCCATTGAGAATGCATTGGGCGTTTAAGTTAAATAACTCAGAAACTACAAAACATTTCAAAGTAAAACGTTCCAGCATGTGTCTCCACAGTAAGCTGAATTATAAAAAGTGTGAATGGAGTTTCTAGGTGAAAGTGCTTTTTTGACGTGCCAATATCTGCCATTGAGCCCCATTGTATATCTCTCAAATTTGAAAGCTCTATATTTCTAAAACTATTCAACATTTCAAAGATTCCTTTTCAGGCAACCATGGCCACCGTAAGATGAACCTAAATAGGGTTGAATGGGGTTTATAGGTGTAAGTATGTAGGACTAGTAGCATGCCAAAGTTTGTGCTATTGCCATTGAGAATGCATTGGGCGTTTAAGTTAAATAACTCAGAAACTACAAAACATTTCAAAGTAAAAAGTTCCAGCATGTGTCTCCATAGTCAGCTGAATTGTAAAAAGTGTGAATGGAGTTTCTAGGTGAAAGTGCTTTTTTGACCTGCCAATATCTGCCATTGAGCCCCATTGTATATCTCTCAAATTTGAAAGCTCTATATTTCTAAAACTATTCAACATTTCAAAGATTCCTTTTCAGGCAAACATGGCCACCGTAAGATGAACCTAAATAGGGTTGAATGGGGTTTATAGGTGTAAGTATGTAGGACTAGTAGCATGCCAAAGTTTGTGCTATTGCCATTGAGAATGCATTGGGCGTTTAAGTTAAATAACTCAGAAACGACAAAACATTTCAAAGTAAAAAGTTCCAGCATGTGTCTCCACAGTACATGGCACATGCCGTTTTTCATCATATTTGAGGATTTGAAAAAAAGACGAAAATCACTCCGAGACCATGGGCTATAGCCCATGGTCGCGGACGGCATACTATAGCATGCCGTTTTTCATCATTTTTGAGGATTTGAAAAAAAGACGAAAATCACTCCGAGACCATGGGCTATAGCCCATGGTTGCGGACGGCATACTATAGCATGCCGTTTTTCTTCATTTTTGAGGATTTAAAAAAAAGGCAAAAATCACTGGACTATAGCCCATGGTCTCGGAGTGATTCTCGTCTTTTTTTCAAATCCTTGTTTTTCATCATTTTGACCATGGGCGATAGCCCATGGTCTCGGACGGCATACTATAGCACGCCGTTTTTCATCATTTTTGAGAAAGACGAAAATAACTCAGAAACTACAAAACATTTCAAAGTAAAAAGTTCCAGCATGTGTCTCCACAGTAAGCTGAATTATAAAAAGTGTGAATGGAGTTTCTAGGTGAAAGTGCTTTTTTGACGTGCCAATATCTGCCATTGAGCCCCATTGTATATCTCTCAAATTTGAAAGCTCTATATTTCTAAAACTATTCAACATTTCAAAGATTCCTTTTCAGGCAACCATGGCCACCGTAAGATGAACCTAAACAGGGTTGAATGGGGTTTATAGGTGTAAGTATATAGGACTAGTAGCATTCCAAAGTTTGTGCTATTGCCATTGAGAATGCATTGGGCGTTTAAGTTAAATAACTCAGAAACTACAACATTTTTCAAAGTAAAAAGTTCCAGCATGTGTCTCCATAGTCAGCTGAATTGTAAAAAGTGTGAATGGAGTTTCTAGGTGAAAGTGCTTTTTTGACGTGCCAATATCTGCCATTGAGCCCCATTGTATATCTCTCAAATTTGAAAGCTCTATATTTCTAAAACTATTCAACATTTCAAAGATTCCTTTTCAGGCAAACATGGCCACCGTAAGATGAACCTAAATAGGGTTGAATGGGGTTTATAGGTGTAAGTATGTAGGACTAGTAGCATGCCAAAGTTTGTGCTATTGCCATTGAGAATGCATTGGGCGTTTAAGTTAAATAACTCAGAAACTACAAAACATTTCAAAGTAAAAAGTTCCAGCATGTGTCTCCATAGTCAGCTGAATTGTAAAAAGTGTGAATGGAGTTTCTAGGTGAAAGTGCTTTTTTGACGTGCCAATATCTGCCATTGAGCCCCATTGTATATCTCTCAAATTTGAAAGCTCTATATTTCTAAAACTATTCAACATTTCAAAGATTCCTTTTCAGGCAAACATGACCACCGTAAGATGAACCTAAATAGGGTTGAATGGGGTTTATAGGTGTAAGTATGTAGGACTAGTAGCATGCCAAAGTTTGTGCTATTGCCATTGAGAATGCATTGGGCGTTTAAGTTAAATAACTCAGAAACTACAAAACATTTCAAAGTAAAAAGTTCCAGCATGTGTCTCCACAGTAAGCTGAATTATAAAAAGTGTGAATAGAGTTTCTAGGTGAAAGTGCTTTTTTGACGTGCCAATATCTGCCATTGAGCCCCATTGTATATCTCTCAAATTTGAAAGCTCTATATTTCTAAAACTATTCAACATTTCAAAGATTCCTTTTCAGGCAACCATGGCCACCGTAAGATGAACCTAAATAGGGTTGAATGGGGTTTATAGGTGTAAGTATGTAGGACTAGTAGCATGCCAAAGTTTGTACTATTGCCATTGAGAATGCATTGGGCGTTTAAGTTAAATAACTCAGAAACTACAAAACATTTCAAAGTAAAACGTTCCAGCATGTGTCTCCACAGTAAGCTGAATTATAAAAAGTGTGAATGGAGTTTCTAGGTGAAAGTGCTTTTTTGACGTGCCAATATCTGCCATTGAGCCCCATTGTATATCTCTCAAATTTGAAAGCTCTATATTTCTAAAACTATTCAACATTTCAAAGATTCCTTTTCAGGCAAACATGGCCACCGTAAGATGAACCTAAATAGGGTTGAATGGGGTTTCTAGGTGTAAGTATGTAGGACTAGTAGCATGCCAAAGTTTGTGCTATTGCCATTGAGAATGCATTGGGCGTTTAAGTTAAATAACTCAGAAACTACAAAACATTTCAAAGTAAAAAGTTCCAGCATGTGTCTCCATAGTCAGCTGAATTGTAAAAAGTGTGAATGGAGTTTCTAGGTGAAAGTGCTTTTTTGACGTGCCAATATCTGCCATTGAGCCCCATTGTATATCTCTCAAATTTGAAAGCTCTATATTTCTAAAACTATTCAACATTTCAAAGATTCCTTTTCAGGCAAACATGGCCACCGTAAGATGAACCTAAATAGGGTTGAATGGGGTTTATAGGTGTAAGTATGTAGGACTAGTAGCATGCCAAAGTTTGTGCTATTGCCATTGAGAATGCATTGGGCGTTTAAGTTAAATAACTCAGAAACTACAAAACATTTCAAAGTAAAAAGTTCCAGCATGTGTCTCCACAGTAAGCTGAATTATAAAAAGTGTGAATGGAGTTTCTAGGTGAAAGTGCTTTTTTGACGTGCCAATATCTGCCATTGAGCCCCATTGTATATCTCTCAAATTTGAAAGCTCTATATTTCTAAAACTATTCAACATTTCAAAGATTCCTTTTCAGGCAAACATGGCCACCGTAAGATGAACCTAAATAGGGTTGAATGGGGTTTATAGGTGTAAGTATGTAGGACTAGTAGCATGCCAAAGTTTGTGCTATTGCCATTGAGAATGCATTGGGCGTTTAAGTTAAATAACTCAGAAACTACAAAACATTTCAAAGTAAAAAGTTCCAGCATGTGTCTCCATAGTCAGCTGAATTGTAAAAAGTGTGAATGGAGTTTCTAGGTGAAAGTGCTTTTTTGACCTGCCAATATCTGCCATTGAGCCCCATTGTATATCTCTCAAATTTGAAAGCTCTATATTTCTAAAACTATTCAACATTTCAAAGATTCCTTTTCAGGCAAACATGGCCACCGTAAGATGAACCTAAATAGGGTTGAATGGGGTTTATAGGTGTAAGTATGTAGGACTAGTAGCATGCCAAAGTTTGTGCTATTGCCATTGAGAATGCATTGGGCGTTTAAGTTAAATAACTCAGAAACTACAACATTTTTCAAAGTAAAAAGTTCCAGCATGTGTCTCCATAGTCAGCTGAATTGTAAAAAGTGTGAATGGAGTTTCTAGGTGAAAGTGCTTTTTTGACGTGCCAATATCTGCCATTGAGCCCCATTGTATATCTCTCAAATTTGAAAGCTCTATATTTCTAAAACTATTCAACATTTCAAAGATTCCTTTTCAGGCAAACATGGCCACCGTAAGATGAACCTAAATAGGGTTGAATGGGGTTTATAGGTGTAAGTATGTAGGACTAGTAGCATGCCAAAGTTTGTGCTATTGCCATTGAGAATGCATTGGGCGTTTAAGTTAAATAACTCAGAAACTACAAAACATTTCAAAGTAAAAAGTTCCAGCATGTGTCTCCATAGTCAGCTGAATTGTAAAAAGTGTGAATGGAGTTTCTAGGTGAAAGTGCTTTTTTGACGTGCCAATATCTGCCATTGAGCCCCATTGTATATCTCTCAAATTTGAAAGCTCTATATTTCTAAAACTATTCAACATTTCAAAGATTCCTTTTCAGGCAAACATGACCACCGTAAGATGAACCTAAATAGGGTTGAATGGGGTTTATAGGTGTAAGTATGTAGGACTAGTAGCATGCCAAAGTTTGTGCTATTGCCATTGAGAATGCATTGGGCGTTTAAGTTAAATAACTCAGAAACTACAAAACATTTCAAAGTAAAAAGTTCCAGCATGTGTCTCCACAGTAAGCTGAATTATAAAAAGTGTGAATAGAGTTTCTAGGTGAAAGTGCTTTTTTGACGTGCCAATATCTGCCATTGAGCCCCATTGTATATCTCTCAAATTTGAAAGCTCTATATTTCTAAAACTATTCAACATTTCAAAGATTCCTTTTCAGGCAACCATGGCCACCGTAAGATGAACCTAAATAGGGTTGAATGGGGTTTATAGGTGTAAGTATGTAGGACTAGTAGCATGCCAAAGTTTGTACTATTGCCATTGAGAATGCATTGGGCGTTTAAGTTAAATAACTCAGAAACTACAAAACATTTCAAAGTAAAACGTTCCAGCATGTGTCTCCACAGTAAGCTGAATTATAAAAAGTGTGAATGGAGTTTCTAGGTGAAAGTGCTTTTTTGACGTGCCAATATCTGCCATTGAGCCCCATTGTATATCTCTCAAATTTGAAAGCTCTATATTTCTAAAACTATTCAACATTTCAAAGATTCCTTTTCAGGCAAACATGGCCACCGTAAGATGAACCTAAATAGGTTTGAATGGGGTTTCTAGGTGTAAGTATGTAGGACTAGTAGCATGCCAAAGTTTGTGCTATTGCCATTGAGAATGCATTGGGCGTTTAAGTTAAATAACTCAGAAACTACAAAACATTTCAAAGTAAAAAGTTCCAGCATGTGTCTCCATAGTCAGCTGAATTGTAAAAAGTGTGAATGGAGTTTCTAGGTGAAAGTGCTTTTTTGACGTGCCAATATCTGCCATTGAGCCCCATTGTATATCTCTCAAATTTGAAAGCTCTATATTTCTAAAACTATTCAACATTTCAAAGATTCCTTTTCAGGCAAACATGGCCACCGTAAGATGAACCTAAATAGGGTTGAATGGGGTTTATAGGTGTAAGTATGTAGGACTAGTAGCATGCCAAAGTTTGTGCTATTGCCATTGAGAATGCATTGGGCGTTTAAGTTAAATAACTCAGAAACTACAAAACATTTCAAAGTAAAAAGTTCCAGCATGTGTCTCCACAGTAAGCTGAATTATAAAAAGTGTGAATGGAGTTTCTAGGTGAAAGTGCTTTTTTGACGTGCCAATATCTGCCATTGAGCCCCATTGTATATCTCTCAAATTTGAAAGCTCTATATTTCTAAAACTATTCAACATTTCAAAGATTCCTTTTCAGGCAAACATGGCCACCGTAAGATGAACCTAAATAGGGTTGAATGGGGTTTATAGGTGTAAGTATGTAGGACTAGTAGCATGCCAAAGTTTGTGCTATTGCCATTGAGAATGCATTGGGCGTTTAAGTTAAATAACTCAGAAACTACAAAACATTTCAAAGTAAAAAGTTCCAGCATGTGTCTCCATAGTCAGCTGAATTGTAAAAAGTGTGAATGGAGTTTCTAGGTGAAAGTGCTTTTTTGACCTGCCAATATCTGCCATTGAGCCCCATTGTATATCTCTCAAATTTGAAAGCTCTATATTTCTAAAACTATTCAACATTTCAAAGATTCCTTTTCAGGCAAACATGGCCACCGTAAGATGAACCTAAATAGGGTTGAATGGGGTTTATAGGTGTAAGTATGTAGGACTAGTAGCATGCCAAAGTTTGTGCTATTGCCATTGAGAATGCATTGGGCGTTTAAGTTAAATAACTCAGAAACTACAAAACATTTCAAAGTAAAAAGTTCCAGCATGTGTCTCCACAGTACATGGCACATGCCGTTTTTCATCATATTTGAGGATTTGAAAAAAAGACGAAAATCACTCCGAGACCATGGGCTATAGCCCATGGTCGCGGACGGCATACTATAGCATGCCGTTTTTCATCATTTTTGAGGATTTGAAAAAAAGACGAAAATCACTCCGAGACCATGGGCTATAGCCCATGGTCGCGGACGGCATACTATAGCATGCCGTTTTTCTTCATTTTTGAGGATTTTAAAAAAAGGCAAAAATCACTGGACTATAGCCCATGGTCTCGGAGTGATTCTCGTCTTTTTTTCAAATCCTTGTTTTTCATCATTTTGACCATGGGCGATAGCCCATGGTCTCGGACGGCATACTATAGCACGCCGTTTTTCATCATTTTTGAGAAAGACGAAAATAACTCAGAAACTACAAAACATTTCAAAGTAAAAAGTTCCAGCATGTGTCTCCACAGTAAGCTGAATTATAAAAAGTGTGAATGGAGTTTCTAGGTGAAAGTGCTTTTTTGACGTGCCAATATCTGCCATTGAGCCCCATTGTATATCTCTCAAATTTGAAAGCTCTATATTTCTAAAACTATTCAACATTTCAAAGATTCCTTTTCAGGCAACCATGGCCACCGTAAGATGAACATAAACAGGGTTGAATGGGGTTTATAGGTGTAAGTATGTAGGACTAGTAGCATGCCAAAGTTTGTGCTATTGCCATTGAGAATGCATTGGGCGTTTAAGTTAAATAACTCAGAAACTACAACATTTTTCAAAGTAAAAAGTTCCAGCATGTGTCTCCACAGTACATGGCACATGCCGTTTTTCATCATATTTGAGGATTTGAAAAAAAGACGAAAATCACTCCGAGACCATGGGCTATAGCCCATGGTCGCGGACGGCATACTATAGCATGCCGTTTTTCATCATTTTTGAGGATTTGAAAAAAAGACGAAAATCACTCCGAGACCATGGGCTATAACCCATGGTCGCGGACGGCATACTATAGCATGCCATTTTTCTTCATTTTTGAGGATTTTAAAAAAGGCAAAAATCACTGGACTATAGCCCATGGTCTCGGAGTGATTCTCGTCTTTTTTTCAAATCCTTGTTTTTCATCATTTTTGACCATGGGCGAGCCCATGGTCTCGGACGGCATACTATAGCACGCCGTTTTTCATCATTTTTGAGAAAGACGAAAATAACTCTGAAACTACAAAACAATTCAAAGTAAAAAGTTCCAGCATGTGTCTCCATAGTCAGCTGAATTGTAAAAAGTGTGAATGGAGTTTCTAGGTGAAAGTGACTTTTTGACGTGCCACTATCTGCCATTGAGCCCCATTATAAATGTCTCAAATTTGAAAGCACTATATTTCTAAAACTATGAAACATTTCAAAGATTCCTTTTCAGGCAAACATGTCCACCGTAAGATTAACCTAAATAGGTTTGAATGTGGTTTCTAGGTGTAAGTATGTAGGACTAGTAGCATGCCAAAGTTTGTGCTATTGCCATTGAGAATGCATTGGGCGTTTAAGTTAAATAACTCAGAAACTACAAAATATTTCAAAGTAAAAAGTTCCAGCATGTGTCTCCATAGTCAGCTGAATTGTAAAAAGTGTGAATGGAGTTTCTAGGTGAAAGTGCTTTTTTGACGTGCCAATATCTGCCATTGAGCCCCATTGTATATCTCTCAAATTTGAAAGCTCTATATTTCTAAAACTATTCAACATTTCAAAGATTCCTTTTCAGGCAAACATGGCCACCGTAAGATGAACCTAAATAGGGTTGAATGGGGTTTATAGGTGTAAGTATGTAGGACTAGTAGCATGCCAAAGTTTGTGCTATTGCCATTGAGAATGCATTGGGCGTTTAAGTTAAATAACTCAGAAACTACAAAACATTTCAAAGTAAAAAGTTCCAGCATGTGTCTCCATAGTCAGCTGAATTGTAAAAAGTGTGAATGGAGTTTCTAGGTGAAAGTGCTTTTTTGACGTGCCAATATCTGCCATTGAGCCCCATTGTATATCTCTCAAATTTGAAAGCTCTATATTTCTAAAACTATTCAACATTTCAAAGATTCCCTTTCAGGCAAACATGACCACCGTAAGATGAACCTAAATAGGGTTGAATGGGGTTTATAGGTGTAAGTATGTAGGACTAGTAGCATGCCAAAGTTTGTGCTATTGCCATTGAGAATGCATTGGGCGTTTAAGTTAAATAACTCAGAAACTACAAAACATTTCAAAGTAAAAAGTTCCAGCATGTGTCTCCACAGTAAGCTGAATTATAAAAAGTGTGAATAGAGTTTCTAGGTGAAAGTGCTTTTTTGACGTGCCAATATCTGCCATTGAGCCCCATTGTATATCTCTCAAATTTGAAAGCTCTATATTTCTAAAACTATTCAACATTTCAAAGATTCCTTTTCAGGCAACCATGGCCACCGTAAGATGAACCTAAATAGGGTTGAATGGGGTTCATAGGTGTAAGTATGTAGGACTAGTAGCATGCCAAAGTTTGTGCTATTGCCATTGAGAATGCATTGGGCGTTTAAGTTAAATAACTCAGAAACTACAAAACATTTCAAAGTAAAAAGTTCCAGCATGTGTCTCCACAGTAAGCTGAATTATAAAAAGTGTGAATGGAGTTTCTAGGTGAAAGTGCTTTTTTGACGTGCCAATATCTGCCATTGAGCCCCATTGTATATCTCTCAAATTTGAAAACTCTATATTTCTAAAACTATTCAACATTTCAAAGATTCCTTTTCAGGCAAACATGGCCACTGTAAGATGAACCTAAATAGGGTTGAATGGGGTTTCTAGGTGTAAGTATGTAGGACTAGTAGCATGCCAAAGTTTGTGCTATTGCCATTGAGAATGCATTGGGCGTTTAAGTTAAATAACTCAGAAACTACAAAACATTTCAAAGTAAAAAGTTCCAGCATGTGTCTCCATAGTCAGCTGAATTGTAAAAAGTGTGAATGGAGTTTCTAGGTGAAAGTGCTTTTTTGACGTGCCAATATCTGCCATTGAGCCCCATTGTATATCTCTCAAATTTGAAAGCTCTATATTTCTAAAACTATTCAACATTTCAAAGATTCCTTTTCAGGCAAACATGGCCACCGTAAGATGAACCTAAATAGGGTTGAATGGGGTTTATAGGTGTAAGTATGTAGGACTAGTAGCATGCCAAAGTTTGTGCTATTGCCATTGAGAATGCATTGGGCGTTTAAGTTAAATAACTCAGAAACTACAAAACATTTCAAAGTAAAAAGTTCCAGCATGTGTCTCCACAGTAAGCTGAATTATAAAAAGTGTGAATGGAGTTTCTAGGTGAAAGTGCTTTTTTGACGTGCCAATATCTGCCATTGAGCCCCATTGTATATCTCTCAAATTTGAAAGCTCTATATTTCTAAAACTATTCAACATTTCAAAGATTCCTTTTCAGGCAAACATATGGCCACCGTAAGATGAACCTAAATAGGGTTGAATGGGGTTTATAGGTGTAAGTCTGTAGGACTAGTAGCATGCCAAAGTTTGTGCTATTGCCATTGAGAATGCATTGGGCGTTTAAGTTAAATAACTCAGAAACTACAAAACATTTCAAAGTAAAAAGTTCCAGCATGTGTCTCCACAGTAAGCTGAATTATAAAAAGTCTGAATGGAGTTTCTAGGTGAAAGTGCTTTTTTGACGTGCCAATATCGGCCATTGAGCCCCATTGTAAATCTCTCAAATTTGAAAGCTCTATATTTCTAAAACTATTCAACATTTCAAAGATTCCTTTTCAGGCAAACATGTCCACCGTAAGATGAACCTAAATAGGGTTGAATGGGGTTTATAGGTGTAAGTATGTAGGACTAGTAGCATGCCAAAGTTTGTGCTATTGCCATTGAGAATGCATTGGGCGTTTAAGTTAAATAACTCAGAAACTACAAAACATTTCAAAGTAAAAAGTTCCAGCATGTGTCTCCACAGTAAGCTGAATTATAAAAAGTCTGAATGGAGTTTCTAGGTGAAAGTGCTTTTTTGACGTGCCAATATCGGCCATTGAGCCCCATTGTAAATCTCTCAAATTTGAAAGCTCTATATTTCTAAAACTATTCAACATTTCAAAGATTCCTTTTCAGGCAAACATGTCCACCGTAAGATGAACCTAAATAGGGTTGAATGGGGTTTATAGGTGTAAGTATGTAGGACTAGTAGCATGCCAAAGTTTGTGCTATTGCCATTGAGAATGCATTGGGCGTTTAAGTTAAATAACTCAGAAACTACAAAAAAATTCAAAGTAAAAAGTTCCAGCATGTGTCTCCACAGTAAGCTGAATTATAAAAAGTGTGAATGGAGTTTCTAGGTGAAAGTGCTTTTTTGACGTGCCAATATCTGCCATTGAGCCCCATTGTATATCTCTCAAATTTGAAAGCTCTATATTTCTAAAACTATTCAACATTTCAAAGATTCCTTTTCAGGCAACCATGGCCACCGTAAGATGAACCTAAATAGGGTTGAATGGGGTTTATAGGTGTAAGTCTGTAGGACTAGTAGCATGCCAAAGTTTGTGCTATTGCCATTGAGAATGCATTGGGCGTTTAAGTTAAATAACTCAGAAACTACAAAACATTTCAAAGTAAAAAGTTCCAGCATGTGTCTCCACAGTAAGCTGAATTATAAAAAGTCTGAATGGAGTTTCTAGGTGAAAGTGCTTTTTTGACGTGCCAATATCGGCCATTGAGCCCCATTGTAAATCTCTCAAATTTGAAAGCTCTATATTTCTAAAACTATTCAACATTTCAAAGATTCCTTTTCAGGCAAACATGTCCACCGTAAGATGAACCTAAATAGGGTTGAATGGGGTTTATAGGTGTAAGTATGTAGGACTAGTAGCATGCCAAAGTTTGTGCTATTGCCATTGAGAATGCATTGGGCGTTTAAGTTAAATAACTCAGAAACTACAAAACATTTCAAAGTAAAAAGTTCCAGCATGTGTCTCCACAGTAAGCTGAATTATAAAAAGTCTGAATGGAGTTTCTAGGTGAAAGTGCTTTTTTGACGTGCCAATATCGGCCATTGAGCCCCATTGTAAATCTCTCAAATTTGAAAGCTCTATATTTCTAAAACTATTCAACATTTCAAAGATTCCTTTTCAGGCAAACATGTCCACCGTAAGATGAACCTAAATAGGGTTGAATGGGGTTTATAGGTGTAAGTATGTAGGACTAGTAGCATGCCAAAGTTTGTGCTATTGCCATTGAGAATGCATTGGGCGTTTAAGTTAAATAACTCAGAAACTACAAAAAATTTCAAAGTAAAAAGTTCCAGCATGTGTCTCCACAGTAAGCTGAATTATAAAAAGTGTGAATGGAGTTTCTAGGTGAAAGTGCTTTTTTGACGTGCCAATATCTGCCATTGAGCCCCATTGTATATCTCTCAAATTTGAAAGCTCTATATTTCTAAAACTATTCAACATTTCAAAGATTCCTTTTCAGGCAACCATGGCCACCGTAAGATGAACCTAAATAGGGTTGAATGGGGTTTATAGGTGTAAGTCTGTAGGACTAGTAGCATGCCAAAGTTTGTGCTATTGCCATTGAGAATGCATTGGGCGTTTAAGTTAAATAACTCAGAAACTACAAAACATTTCAAAGTAAAAAGTTCCAGCATGTGTCTCCACAGTAAGCTGAATTATAAAAAGTCTGAATGGAGTTTCTAGGTGAAAGTGCTTTTTTGACGTGCCAATATCGGCCATTGAGCCCCATTGTAAATCTCTCAAATTTGAAAGCTCTATATTTCTAAAACTATTCAACATTTCAAAGATTCCTTTTCAGGCAAACATGTCCACCGTAAGATGAACCTAAATAGGGTTGAATGGGGTTTATAGGTGTAAGTATGTAGGACTAGTAGCATGCCAAAGTTTGTGCTATTGCCATTGAGAATGCATTGGGCGTTTAAGTTAAATAACTCAGAAACTACAAAACATTTCAAAGTAAAAAGTTCCAGCATGTGTCTCCACAGTAAGCTGAATTATAAAAAGTCTGAATGGAGTTTCTAGGTGAAAGTGCTTTTTTGACGTGCCAATATCGGCCATTGAGCCCCATTGTAAATCTCTCAAATTTGAAAGCTCTATATTTCTAAAACTATTCAACATTTCAAAGATTCCTTTTCAGGCAAACATGTCCACCGTAAGATGAACCTAAATAGGGTTGAATGGGGTTTATAGGTGTAAGTATGTAGGACTAGTAGCATGCCAAAGTTTGTGCTATTGCCATTGAGAATGCATTGGGCGTTTAAGTTAAATAACTCAGAAACTACAAAAAATTTCAAAGTAAAAAGTTCCAGCATGTGTCTCCACAGTAAGCTGAATTATAAAAAGTGTGAATGGAGTTTCTAGGTGAAAGTGCTTTTTTGACGTGCCAATATCTGCCATTGAGCCCCATTGTATATCTCTCAAATTTGAAAGCTCTATATTTCTAAAACTATTCAACATTTCAAAGATTCCTTTTCAGGCAACCATGGCCACCGTAAGATGAACCTAAATAGGGTTGAATGGGGTTTATAGGTGTAAGTATGTAGGACTAGTAGCATGCCAAAGTTTGTGCTATTGCCATTGAGAATGCATTGGGCGTTGGCCCAGGCGGTGGCGTAACCGTCTGGGCACCCGACTGGTAATCCAGTCGCAGTGTGCCGCAGGTTCGACTCCCGAGCCCGACACGGCCTTTACTGCATGTCTTCCCCCATCTCTCTCCCGTTTCCTGTCAGCCTACTGTCTGTCCCTTCAAAAAAACCAATAAAAGGCGTAAGCCGCAAAAAAATATCTTAAAAAAAAAAAAAAGAGAATGCATTGGGCGTTTAAGTTAAATAACTCAAAAACTACAAAATATTTCAAAGTAAAAAGTTCCAGCATGTGTCTCCACAGTACATGGCACAGGCCGTTTTTCATCATATTTGAGGATTTGAAAAAAAGACGAAAATCACTCCGAGACCATGGGCTATAGCCCATGGTCGCGGACGGCATACTATAGCATGCCGTTTTTCATCATTTTTGAGGATTTGAAAAAAAGACGAAAATCACTCCGAGACCATGGGCTATAGCCCATGGTCTCGGACGGCATACTATAGCATGCCGTTTTTCATCATTTTTGAGGATTTGAAAAAAAGACGAAAATCACTCCGAGACCCATGGTCGCGGACGGCATACTATAGCATGCCGTTTTTCATCATTTTTGAGGATTTGAAAAAAAGACGAAAATCACTCCGAGACCATGGGCTATAGCCCATGGTCTCGGAGTGATTTTCGTCTTTTTTTCAAAAAAAAGACGAAAAAAAGTATGCCGTCGCGGACGGCATACTATAGCATGCCGTTTTTCTTCATTTTTGAGGATTTGAAAAAAAGGCAAAAATCACTAGACTATAATATACTATATTCCTTTTCAGGCAAACATGTCCACCGTAAGATGAACCTAAATAGGGTTGAATGGGGTTTATAGGTGTAAGTATGTAGGACTAGTAGCATGCCAAAGTTTGTGCCATTGCCATTGAGAATGCATTGGGCGTTTAAGTGATTTTTTTGTTTTTAATCCTCCAAAAACATGAAAACGTCATACTATAGGGCAGGCTATGTCTTCCGAAACCATGAAATGGCAGATTTTTGCACATAAAAGTGCCTACCCCTCCCCAGTGTCTCCCCAGTGCCTCCCCAGTGCCTCCCCAGTACCTCCCCAGTGTCCCCCCAGTGCTCCCCAGTGCCTCCCCAGTACCTCCCCAGTGCCTCCCCAGTGTCTCCCCAGTGCCTCCCCAGTGTCCCCCCAGTGACACCCCAGTACCTCCCCAGTGCCTCCCCAGTGTCTCCCCAGTACCTCCCCAGTGTCCCGTCAGTGCCTCCCCAATGCCTCCCCAGTGCCCCCCCAGTGGCATTTGTTGTTGTTTGTTTTTGTTCTACATGAAAACAACACCAGAGCAGGATGTGTGCCGCCTCGCATACTGTACTGCCAATGGCGCCTTATCCAACATATGTCACCTCACTGCCTCATGTCTCTCTCCTCAACTCATCTCTCTCTTCCCACGTCGTTATAGGTGGTAATGTAAACCGTGAATTAGTCACACTCACTGCACGTGCACGGTGCATTGTGAGCTTGTAGATGTGCTATTATCGCTGTGCGACATGGTGCACAACCTAGTCTTTCATAATGTGTGGGTAATCGAGATTGGGTAAAAGGGAGATGATGGGGCACAAAGTACAATGCCATACAGACATTTTCTGATTAATGCTTCATAAGACACCTGCTTCGGAGACAACCCATTTAGGCCTGAGGCCGATTCTAAAAACACATCTAAATCCCGACCTAAGTTTTCTGAAAAACTTCAAATCTTTATATAGCAGCATAAATTATTTTACATTTTTGACTATAAAGAACGCCTGAAGGGGTAAAACACCAAAAGGGGTTCCCGCCCAGAATGGGTTAATAGTGTTAAAATAGGGATTTGCATTTAGAAACATACACTAGAGTTTGCGCTATTACATTTAAATTGAAGTTGTTTTGAGTAGTTCACGACACATTTCCATCAATGGAACTAGCATTAAGTTGGTATCACAATGACAACTCATTTTTCAACGTTGTAAAGAAAGAATACCATCACATCTTTTAAACAAACATTTTTAATTATTGTTACTGTATATTACCAACAACATTTTAGCCTTTTGCCAAGTTGGGGGACCACTTGCAATACACACGGCCCACAGGTTGAGAATCCCTGTTCTAATCTAAGCAGCCTAGGGTGTGATTTTTATTGGAGAAATACTCATTGAATTATTGAAAACACTCACATGAGATCACAATAAAAACAGAAATGCAATAAGGCTGAAATCGGATGTAATTTCGTTTTTCATAGTTGGACCAACAGAAAACTGTGTTGCCAAATATGTGTTTGTGATTTTTTGTATTATTTATTTATGCAGAGCTCCATCTGTATATTGGTATATTTATCCATTTCCACACATTAGTGTAGCAACATTGACTCTTAAAGTGATACAAAGTGCATACTGATCCCCAGTATAGTACAAAATGACATTATAAAGCTGCAATCTTTATTATTTGAATGATTGGTAGTTTGTTCATACAATATATAACAAGTATATCTGCAGTGGTTGAAGTTGACAGTGGTTTTCAACCAGTGGTCCAGGGACCACCAGTGGTCCTTAAAGGGGCATTCCACTCATTTTCAACATTTTACTATGTCATTAATATACCTTAGAGCTGTTCTGTGGAAATAATAAAAAGGTCCCCCCATTCTGTGTTTCCTAGAACTGGAGGTATGAAAAAAATCATTAACATGGTGAATCACATCTTGATGATGTCATCAAGATGTGTTTCACCATGTTAATGATTTTTTTGTTAATGATTTTTCTAGGAAACACAGAACTTTTTTTTATTATTTCCACACAACACCTCTAAGGTATATTAATGACATAGTAAAATGTAGAAACTGAGTGGTATTCCCCTTTAAGGGTTCCAGGTGGGCCCCAGCTAAATGATTCAGAGTTGGTAACCAAATGGACCCATATAGACCTTTAACTCTTGTTAAAGGTGTGTGTAAAGGAGTGTGTAAAATGAAACCAAATGTACCCACTCTCAAATAGTTACATTATTGTTAAACATCTGCATCACTTAAAGGACAACTTTAGTTTTTTCCAACCAAGATTCATGTTTAAGGTTGTTATTAGAGAAACTAAAAGATGAGTGTTAATTTTTTTTCATTTGCTGCTTTCTTTCGTTTTAGAGATTTTAGCTGTTTTTGACAGGGGGGCGGGGGCATTCGAGCATGGGGCTAAATATGTATTTATTTACCAAATTGTATAGCGATTTCTTTTCTTATTATTTACTATAGTCCTACTAGACCCCAAGAAATTACATCTGGCCACAAAAGATCACAGGATCTACTGAATGTGAAGGTAGCCTACTGGGGGGAAGCCACACTGTGGCCCTCATTTATCAACCGTGCGTACGCCAAAATATGGGTGTACGCCGAAATTACCATTTACGATTTGCGCCAAAGATTGAAAATGATCTTGTGCCCCGACAAAACTCACGTCTGGTCGGGAGCTGTCGTACGCTTTGTCCTCACCTGTTTTTCTGTCGTAGAACAGCGGAGCAGCATTGTTTGACCAGCTGAGAGGCTGTCACAGGCATCTAAACATATGTATTCACTCCTAAAATGTTTATATAAAACTGTATAGGTATATATGGGCTAAATACATATAAGATGTGTCTTTGTGTCATATGAAATTAGTAGGAGATTTCCAACTTTACAAGTAATTAAAATCGCGCAATTAAAAACAATGTTGCAAGTTAGATGCTTAAGCCATTTAAACAGTGTTTTGCATGAGCGCATACATGCGAGGATTTGGGCTGTCTGTGCTGAAATATTTCCATGACGGGACGTTGGAGAGTACTATAGGCTAGTGCAGTGCTGCAGCTGCGGAGAGTCCCAACGTGGGTAGCCTACTGTAGCCTAATCTACAGCAGGCCGATGTCTTTCTGGAGTTACGGTATGTGCAATCTCCTCCTCGTTTAATAAACCCGACGCGTCGCTCGAATGCCAAATGTACCGTGCCAGCGCAAGTGGGAACAGCATCGGAGATAGGTAGGCTACCCAGCCAGCCCACCACCACCAGTGCCCAGCCACTGCAGCGACTGCGAGGCAATCTAAATACTGTCGAACGTGCGGTGCATGGTCAGTTGGTCACGGTCACGGACGGACCACAGTGATAGAGAGAGACAGACAGACAGGACAGGAGGAGCACCTATGCAAAACAGCAGCGTGTGTGTGCCTATTTGTTATTTAATTCATGGTTCACAGGTTCAGGTTTTTGTTCACTAATATATCTTGTTGTATATTAAATTAAAAAGACTTTAATTTAATATACAACTAACAACACACAGTGACAGTTGCTTGCAAATTGCGATATGTGCGTGCGTGCGTGCGGGGGGGGGGGTGAGGCAGGCAGCAAGGGAAGCGAAGCGAGAGGAGAAACAGACAGGGTAGGCCTTTATACAGCTTTATTTAATTCATGCAGGTTTATTTATTTAAGATACAACAAGTTGCAAGTTGCGTGTGCGTGCGTCTGTGTATGAGAGAGGGGGCAGCGAGGGAACCTTTTTTTTCTTCCTGTAACCATGGTTTCCAGGTCGTATGGCAGTTGTTCATGTCGCAAAAACGAGGGCGAGGCTTGATTTCATAGGGCGTGCCAGATAGATTTCAGCCGTCACATTTATAAACGTCCGAACGAAATTAAGGAAGAAACAGCTGTCTGCGATCACTTTGTAAATGCCGACCCAACGTGGGTGTACTACGAATCCTACACTCATATAAATAATAAAAAAATAAATCGCTATAACATTTTGTAAAGAAATACATATTTAGCCCCATGTTCGAATGCCCCCGCCCCCTGTCAAAAACAGCTACTATCCCTAAAACGAAAGAAAGCAGCAAATTCTCTAATAACAACCTAAAACATGAACCATGGTTGAAAAAAACTAAAGTTGTCCTTTAATTTACAAGAATTCTACACAATTAGAGAATGTAGAAGAATTGATCAACGTTTGCCTGTTATCTCTCCTATGCAGAGTTGGGTGTAACGAGTAACGGAATATTTCGTTACTGTAATCACACTACTTTGGTCGGTAACGAGTAATATAACGACACTCCTCCTCCAAATTGATAATCTCATTACAGTTACTGGTCGCTGTAGCGCTGCAGTTACTCGTTACTTGCGTCATGTGGCTGCTTTCAGCAGTGTTGCTTTGGAGAATAATGCACACAACGGAGATGAGTTGAACATGAACACTAATGGTGTGCTGGCAACGCACTAGCGGAGTCGCGGACTAGAACATTTCAAACCGGTGTCAGATCAGCAGCAGCACAGCACTTTTTGTTACTGTCATGGACTCGTAGGGTGGCCAGACGTCCGGTTTTAGACCCACCTGTCGTCCTCCCTCCCACCTCAACCTCTGGCTGGACACATCATTGTCCGTTTTTTGTGATATACAGTGCTTGTGTCATAACTGTAATTTACGTCGTCTCGGGATTAAAATCTCCGCAGCGCTGCTCAGCTCCACATCGAGCCGGCCACACTCACTCCCACTGTCATAAACAGAGACAGAGCAGACGTTGGGGTGTTGCCATGTCCGCTTATTATATAAGCGACTTTGAGCTTGTTTTATAAAATAGCCCAGTCAGGCTTCTTTTGGGCTTGTTTTCATAGACATGGCTGCTTGTTTCTCTCCCAAAACCTGGCAAGTTTGGCAACACTGCCAGTGGGAGGGTCGGTTTGTTTGTTGTAGAATGTGTGCTCTCACAAATTCACAATCACTCGCTAGTTAGTGTGGTTCAACCAGACTATTGTAATTGTAACACTTTATTATTTTTCCACTTATTTCTAGAGTAACCCTAAATTTCAGACTACTACTCCTCCCACAGTTTTAACTGTATGCACTTGAGCCATATCTCAAATTGACCGGCTTCATCGGGAATCGATAGCTTGTATTTTGTTTTGACATGAATGGGAAAGTGCGAAAAATAACATTCAAGTATTTTTTCCTCAGAGACTGTAAGGGCTATAGTTACAAAACTTGGAGGGTAGGTTCATAATAATTACTAAAATTAATCAACTTATAATGTTATCAGTCGGCCTCATGGTGGCGCTATAACAGCCCACTTTACGTTTTGGCTTATAACTCTTGAACCGTAGGTCGTAAAATCAAAATTATTTTTCCCTGACTTCCTTGGGTCATGACGCATCTCCCCATATAGGCCACGCCCATTTTCGTCATGATAGATTTTCCGCCATTTTGATTTTTCTCCAAAACACACTTTTGGCTCCTCCTCCTACAGATTTTGTCCAAATCTCACAAAAATCGGCACACGTGATCTCCGGACCTATCCGATTAAAACAACAACTGCAGAATTTTGGTAGTGCGTATCGTTCGGCCGTAATCGTCGTCCGGAGTTAGTAGGAGGGGCCTATTTTACAAAAAATGCCATAAATCACGAACAGAATGTCCGATCCATCCCAAATTGTAATCAGATATCGCGGGTGGTTCAATCAACCAAGTTCCAAAAGCAATTCTATTTTCATCCATAGGGGGCGCCGCAAAAGCGAGAAATGTAACCGTTTGTCGCAAAAACATGATTTTTGGGGGATAAATCCCCTCCGAATTACTTACACATGATCGCAGGGGTGACGCGACATTGTAATTGGCTGGCAATATCAGTGGGAGGGGCATATGTAAGCCACTGCGGCAACCACACTTTGCAATTTTTTAAAATTGCGACCTTTCTAGTTAATTAATGCAGAGATGAATAAACCAAATATGCCGAAATGAAAAACTACATTTAATGAGCAATGGAGCAGGGAACTCGACATCATAAAGAAAGGGATCCTAAAGCACTGTGAACATATAGGCTACTGATTTCTTTCAGTCTCATTATTTTATTTGAATATATTTTGGGTTAATATTTGCCTAGAGAACCTGTGGTACAGTGGTTTTCAACCATTTTCATATCATACCATATATCATACCAAATGGATTTGGTTTCATTTTACACTATCAAGAGTTAAAGATATAAGGGTTAAATATCTAATGAGTGTCCATTTGGTTACCAACTCTCCATCATTTAGCTGGGGACACTCTCAAGGCTCACTGGTGTCTGGTGGTCCATGGACCACTGATTGAAAGCCACTGCTGTCACTGTTACATAACATAACATGTACTTAAAGAATGAATTAGAAGTTTGCATAGAAAACGTTTTACAAGGTCAAAATAACCACTGCACTATACCGTTTTGGAAAGGCCCATTTTGTTTTATTCCTCCACAACCTGGTAAAGAGCATAAAGAAAGATCTTGTGTATGTCCTCCTTATTAGGATTTTAAAGATTTGTTAAGTGGTGGTAAATTATGTGACAATGCATCTCAGGCGATTTTATGGAGTAACGCAAAAGTAATGTAACGAGTAGTGTAACTAAGTTACTTTCTCCAGGGAGTAATCAAGTAAAGTAAGGCATTACCTTTTTCAAAAGTAATGTGTAATATGTAGTGTATTACTTTTTTGAGTAACGGACCCCAACTCTGCTCCTATGGTACCAACATCAATACAGCATCAAAATCGTATCCAATGACAACACAATATTCTACGTTTTTGGTCTGGGAGCGCAAACTGTTTACCTTTCGCCAGAAACGTTTACATGTCGGGAGCGAAGTAAAAAATGACATCCGAACTTTGGATGGATGACGATCACCAACGAATATATGTACCTAGCAGATAACGTCCCATACCTGGGGGGTATGAATATATTCGTACTTCACAAAAAAAGTTAACAAATAATGCCAACTAAATACATAAATGCCTCCCACACCAGCCTTTGGTTGGATAAATCTCAAGCAACAGTAATATGTTCATCACATACGAATGCCATATTTATTCTCAAAGACAACGAGGAAATAGCATTTTACCAACACATAATTAGACCTTCAACACATAATTAGACTTTCAGTATAGTCAGGCAATGCACAGAAGAATGTTAATTCATACACGAGAGTGCACAAAATATAACAATTTATGTTCTGTTTACTAGGCATCTAGTATGGATGCTTCCTTAGGTGTCCTCCAAGGGAGGTCCCTCTGGGCAAGTCCCGCTGGGAGGATGCCACGGGGCAGACCAAGGACGAGATGGGGGGGATTATATCTCTGAGTCTCGCTGGCCTTGGAACGCTTAATGTAGAGTGAGAAGCAGTGGTGAAAAGTAACTAAGTACACATTTACTTAAGTAGGCCTACTGAGTGTTTCCAATTTCCAATACTTTTATTTCCACTCCTGTACATCTCAGAGCCAAAGACATGTACTTTTACTCCACTACAATTATTCAAAAACTTTAGTTACTACAGTAGTTACTTTGGAGATTAAAATTTGGATTGAAAAAATACATTACCACTTCAGCCATTTCGGCCATTTGAAAATAGCAGATCTACAAGCTCACAATGGCTATTTTCAAAAGATTAATACAAAAATGTGTGCACAAAACTTTGAACTTGTAAAATGGAACACTCTGCACAGTGAGTACTTTTACTTTGATGCCGATACTTTTGTTCTTTTACTTTTACATTTAAACAAGGGGAAGTCTGCAACTCTGCTGGAACTGTTGCCGACCAGATGAGCTGATGAAGATGGATGGATGGATGGATGGATGGACGGACGGACGGACGGACGGACGGACGGACGGATCCGATGGACGGACGGATGGATGAGAGAGACGGGGAGACCTCTATTTCTGAACAATATTCAGGTCCTTTACCACCCCCCACGCCCAATTAAAATGTAGAAGATAAGTATGGTTTTGACCATGATACTGACCACAATATTGACTTGATACTGACCAAGATATGGAGACGCAATGACCATCTGTATAGACACAATGAGTTCTATGGAGACGCAATGACCAGTACTATGAAGACACAATGACCATTCATTCAGTGACACCATTTTCCACTACAGATGCTAACTAGAAAAAGTGCCCCTCGTGGCACTGGTCTCCACCAGGAGGATAGGAGTGTTTGTGATAGATAGATACGTTACCTCCCGCCTGGACTACTGCAATGGAGTCCTGTTTGGGGTCCCAAACAAGTACCTGGACAGGCTGCAGTATGTCCAAAACTCAGCTGCCAGAGTTCTCACCCGCACCAAGCCTTGGCAGCTCATCACCCCCACCCTCAAACAACTGCATTGGCTTCCTGTCAAGTTCCGTATCAACTATAAACTCCTCCTTCTCACCTACATATGTCAAAACGCCCTGGCTCCACAGTACCTCTCAGGCCTCCTCCATAAACCTCCTGTGACACGGAACCTGCGGTCCACAAACTTGGACCTCCTCTCTGTCCCCAAGGCAGTCAAGCGAACCTTCGGGGACAGAGCGTTCAGTGTGGCAGCCCCCACCCTGTGGAACTCTCTTCCAATAGAGATTCGCCATGCTCCAACACTGGACTCTTTCTTTCTGCCTTGAAAAGACACTTAGGGCCCTATTATGCATGTCTTAAGTACCAGGTCTTATTACTTAACTTAAGACCTGGAGGCGTGATCAATGCCATTTGGCTATTCTGAGTGGCCAAACAGCATTGACCACGCCTCCAGGTCTTAAGTTAAGTAATAAGACCTGGTACTTAAGACACGCATAATAGGGCCCCTTATTCTCTCAGGCTTATGGCATGGTGGTCTGCCAATGGAGCTCCAATCCCCCACACACTCTGCCTGTCTTCACCATCGACAACAAGACACTAACAATAACCCCATCCTTCAAATACCTTGGCAGTATCCTTTCAGAGGACTGCAGCATCGACTGTGAAATTCAGAACCGGGTCAAGCAGGCGTCGGCTGCAACCAAGGTTGCTGTCTACAAAGCTGTCTGCATCACCACCCTCCTCTATAGCTGTGAAGCATGGACCACATACAGCCGGCACGTCAAGACCCTTGAGCGCTTCCATATTGGATGCCTACATCGCATCCTGGGCCTCACCTGCCGTGACCGTGTGCCACATACGGATATTCTGGCAAGAACAATCTGCCAGAGTATGGAGGCTACAATCGCCCAGCACCAACTGCGCTGGCTTGGACATGTAATCCGGATGCCTCAAGACCGACTTCCCCGCAGAGTTCTGTATGGCCAGTTACACCATGGTCGGCGCCTGGCAGGAGGGCCAAAGAAGCGCTATAAGGACCAGCTGAAGACCTCACTGAGGAAATGTAAGATCAGGCCTGAGGACCTGGAGGCTGCTGCTGCTGACCGTGACTCATGGCGGCAGCGCTGTCACAAAGGAACCCAGAGGCTGGAGGAGGACAGGACTGTCAGAAGACAGCAACAGAGACACAGGAGGAACACACCCATGGCTGCCAGTACCACTACCACCACTACAACCTACCCATGCCCCACCTGCAATAAAAATGTGGATCCAGGATTGGGCTCTTTAGCCACCAAAGAACTCACCGTTAAGGACATAAGTGGACGTCATCATCGGATTCGATGGACAACCATAAGCAGTAAGCATCGCCCTTGAGTTCATGAAAGGCGCTATATAAATTCAAGCTATTATTATTATTATTATTATTAGATAGTGTAACTGTATGAGTCGTGTTTGTAAATAAATGTGTTTTGCAAAAGGTTAGGTTTATCCAGGGAGTGTGTGTGTACAGTTTGGCATCGACCGGGCCGGAGATTAACTGTACGCAGACCGACGGACACACACACAGACACACACACAGACGGAGTGCAAAACATACTCTCCCTATGCCGTTGGCTGGTGGAGACAACAAACAATTTAATGAGCATTAGTCCACGGACCCCCATTTGATATCATTTTTCATCTATGTGACTCCGATCTGATCTAGACTGTAAAATTCTCAGTATTCATTTAACTCAATAGAATGTACACATGTCTACCATTTGTACACTGCCAGAGTTACAGAGCCCCTCAAGGACCCCACATTGAGAACCAGTAAAACTAGTTCAGTCAGACAACTCTTAGAATTAATTTAGAATATATATGAATTGAGCATAATTGAGCATATGAAGCATACGCTCTGTCCCTATTCATTCCCTGTAACATTAACGTTTTAGTTAAGTTATAAGCCAAATAGACAGGGAATGAATAAGACCCCATGCAGGGAGATCTACAAACAGAGCCTACAGGTGGAATGGATGCTGGGGAGGCGGTGGTGGGATTTGCAAAAACTTCATGAGCAGAAGGTTAGCAGCAAGCGAGGCAGGGAGGCAGCAGCAGCAGTGCAGCAGCGACGCACGTCCGCACAGCAGGAGAGAATTAAGCCAGGAAAGAGCAGGTAGGCAGAGAAGTTTAAATAGCCGCTCTGATCAGGCAAAGAGTGCATGAGACTAGTCATGCCTGACTAGTTGTCTGCCTGAACGCAGGCTTCACATCATTAAAATACTGTGAATCGAATTCTCTGGTCTAAAACCAGCAGCATTCAATCTGTTGAATTACATTTTCCAGGCAGGTCAAAGTCATGCAACAGTGATGAAAAGTTCCATATTTTCAATGTGGCAACTTTCCTCCTGAATAATGCATAAGAATGGCAGCTTTAACCCATTTAGGCCTGACGTCGAAATAAAAAAAACGTTCGCTCTGAAATAATATATAGGCTACCTATTCAAAGATCTGTGCCGCATTTTTACGATTTTTCAAAAATAGCAGACCTACAGAGCTTGTAGATCTGCTATTTTTCAATAGCTAAAGTATAACATAATGCTTAGTTAAAACACCAAAAGGGGTTCCCGCCCAACATGTGTTAAGAATTCAGGGGTAAATCAACAAGACTTTAGAGGACTTTTAGACCTCCCAGACACAGTACAAGGATAACTAAATTGTGGGTTTGACGCAATGCATTAGAAATCGAGATGGGAGCTGTATAGTATTATTTAAATCACTCAACTCAAGGATGCATCGAGAATACAGTGGAAATTTAACCGATTCTTTATTTATTATTACTTTATGCACTATACAACTGTGACACTGATGTATGAGTCCCCTAGGCTACATGGGGACTCATAGTGTCAGTGTCTGGACAATTTCCATTGAAGTAGACTTGCACTTGAAGAAAAAAGCACTGTAGGCCTAATTAATAGAAGCGGTTACTTAAAAAAACATTTTTAAACTCATTACTGTGGCATAAATATCTTTAGAAATGGTTCTGGAATATTAATGTCATCATTTCTGCATGCATCTGTCTTAAAGGGCTTTGTATTTGATCTTGTCATGGGGCCCAGAGGTCCTGACAACAATGCTGTGCTTGATACAGTATCATTATGCAAAGTTTTTTGTCTTCTTTTAATGAATTACAGTACAATGACATTTAATTGAATTTATTTGTCGTTGCTGTAGGGAGGCAACCACCTAAATCACTTTTTGAGGTTTTTGATTATTTTTATTTTTTATTTTTTTTCATGAATCAGTGCTATTGAGTCTTGACTGTGTGTTGAAAATATTTAACCAATGGAAAGTAATAAAAAACACTTTGGACAAAACCTCTTAACACCATTGGACCCTCAAACTGTCTGCTAAAGCAGCTATCTCCACCACATCTCCCCCTCTCATGGAAGTAATTGACAATATATAAAGTCACAACACCAACTTTGATGAGGCAGTATTGCTTTGTTTTTGTTTTTTTTCCTGAAAAATGTATACTTTTCATTAACACTTTAATTGCCCGGAGTTATTTAATCCATCCATTACATTATAGCGCCCATTCGATTTATAAACACGGACCCCTTTTCCGGACGGACCGGCGGAAGTTGTTGATATGTGTGTAGCAGCTAACAATAGCCACACCACTCTAGAGTCGATCGACAACAACGGGAGACAATAATAAATCTATCGAGACTAGCGACTGGACCGCGGAGCGCCGTCTAACACAGGATCTTTTTTCATAAAAAGACGGGATGATTTAGATCGCGAGTTATGAACGTTTTAAGATTTTCGTTTTCATCAGCTAAACAGATGAGGGAGTTTTTCGATGACGTCTCACTCTTGCGCGTCACCAAGGATTGCCCAGGAGGCGCGCCTGGGCCATGCGATCCGTTCTCATATCAATAATCTTCGTCTTTTGGACAATACTTCGTCCTGGGCGTCGGGCGTTACTAATAGAAAGGACAAAGTACTTCGTCCTGGGCGATGGGAGTGTAACTGAATTTTTTTTTGGAGTTAGGTGGTTTCTTCCTGACAGCAGAGATATGTTGTGCATGACATTCTAAGTGAGGTAGGAAAACTATTAAAAACTGATAGAATACGCACATCACTTGGTAGAGGTGCTGGGTTGAAAAGCAGTGTTGTTTTCGTCAACTAAAACTAAGACGAAAAATGTTTGTCGACTACCTTTTTTCACTGGCGAAAACTGAATAAAAACTAAATTAAGACTAAATACTGTATACTGACAATTTCGTCAAACAAATAAAAACGAGACTAAAATGTTAGGAAGGGACTAGTGGACAAGAGATCCATGCTGAAAATAGCTGATATACAACGCGTCGCAGATCGGCTATTTTCAAAAAGTGTAAAATGAGCCATTACGACGGCATCAACACCCGCCACAATACATTTTGTTCGACTAAATCAACTGTAGATTTAGTCGACTAAAATCTTATAATATTTAGTCGACTAAAACTAGACTAACACTAAAACATTCCAGGTGACTAAAATGTAACTAAAACTAAATCAAAACTATTCAAGAGACTATGACTAAAACTAAAATCAAAATTTGCTGCCAAAAACAACACGGTTCAAAAGTAGAATCAGAAAAAGAGAAAGGAACCCTCACACTCATCTGCTCCAGAAATTATACTTTATTGACGACGTTTAGAGCCAAGGAAAACAGTATAATCCTTATGAATCATTTTTTACTCCACCTTACAGTGGGGTGCATGATGTCTATGATGGTAATTCAATGTGACCAACTGCTATGGCTAGAATTCCCAGCAGGGAATGCTTTGTGACTGTGTCGACCATTTTGCAGATGCTGTAGAATTTGTTACGTTGCCGTGTGATGGATAGAAAACATATTTCATAAGGAAAGCAATACAACTTCCCCCCCGGGGGCCTCTTGTTTTGCGTCCATGCAAGCCTGGCTGCTAAACAGACCTAACTTCCAGCTGAACTCCATGCAGCGATATGAGATCATAGTGACACCTCCATGTATTGAGGCAGCTGGCACATGGTGCACCAGAGCCTCCCTTCCTTCAGTCAAAACAACTCCGCCAACGCACAGTAGCTGCATGTATTCTTTTTTTTCTTTCTTTCTCCGCCTAGTGAGTAAGCCTCCCATAGTCTCCCAGCAGGTTATGTCCGCGCATGTGGCAGCCTCCCCGTTGGCGTGGGCCTGGAGGCTAGAATGCTGAATCGACCTCCAGTTGAGCACACAGTGGACGCTAAAGTACAGGAGAATGTCCCTCCCCCTCCTCTCAGCAGCGACGGCTGAGAAAGAGGAATGCTTTCAATAACACGCTGGGGCTTTCTCGCAGCATCACATTCGCCTTGGCTTGGCACTCTTGGTTGTTTGAGCGCAGTCTCTTATATAGCTGCCAAACCGTGCCATTATAAGCCTGATTCATAATGTGTTGCATGACGGTAGCTGACCTACAAGCTCACAATGCAGCAAAGGGTAACAGGTCAGGTCACCCCCATCTCGCCCCAGCTTTTTTCCGCCGACCTCACGCCGACAGCTCGGTGCGGCGATTCTTGTATTCTTTATTTTGTTTTACTGAGAATAAGGTTAGAAATAAGTTCAGGGGTTAGGCATAGTTTTACTGGGGTTAAGTTTAGGAATAGGGTTAGGTTTAGGCATTGTTTTACTGAGGTTGAGGTTGGGAATAAGGTTAGGTTTAACCGTTTAAGCATCATTTACTTAGATTACTTTAGGAATACCAGGCCGTGCTGTTCCACCGGCTGTACGCCTGGGGCGAGTTGGTAAAGGGGCGAGCAGTCTCGTATTCCAGCAAAGATGTGCCCCGTTCTGAACATGTAGGTCTGCTATTTTTTGTGTGTGACACTGTCATGCGATGGAGCCTAAATGACGCGTTAGGCTAGGCCGCTAGGGCATCCTCCACCTGCCTGGTAGCAGGCAAGTGAGTTGGAAATTCAGACTTAATGGACTGGTTCCAGGAAGTCTATAGAGAGAACAATATTTGCAACACAACCCATATTGACAAAGAAAAATCCCCTTTCTGTGTATTTCAGCCGTTCTATTTGTTCTTCTAATTATCATAATTTGCCTGCAATTTGTTGGCAAGTATGGTCTAGGCACCATTACATCAACCCTATTGATATTTTCTGTTGTCAAGATTGCTTTTCGCTAGAACACAGTGCACAAGGCAGCGTTATTATTATAATACGGCAATGAAGGACCGGTCTGGCCTTGGCATTGTGAAATCCATTATCTCGACCACGGTCGAAAAATGATGATGATTATAGTGTTACAGTATACGTTATTTTCTATTTCCTTTAGATTTGTTGGTTTCAGATTAGCTTTTGATAGTGTATTTGTTGTTTGTGTATCTTGAGATTCAAAAAGGTCATAAAACCATAAAAAACGTTTTGATGCTATTGTATCTTAGTGTATCTTAGTGTAGTGGAGATTAACACGGGTCAAGAAAAGAGCACAACTTTGACGTCATGACTACTATGCCTGCATAGGTAGGTGGTATGTGTACAACCCACGAACGCCCACAGGGAAGGAACTTGAACACTTAATGCCAGTGCACACACAATGAAGTTGCTTCCGTTTCAACCACCCAAAACGCACAGAAGCTTGATAAAATATAGCTTATCTGACTATCTGATTGCTCCACAACTCCACCCCGAGATGTGATTGGATTCCAACTGTGAGTGACACTTATTGCAGGGGTTTCCTATAGCCGACATCGGGGCTCTTGGTGGGAATAAACAAACAAAAATAAACGGAAATGATCGATCTCTGTCATGGAGCCCCACCGACAGCCCGCGAACATTCATCATGAAATTGGACATTCCAAATGGAACTGCCAGTCACTGCGTGGCCGTCGTGGCATGACGGGGTTTAGCATGCACGTAGTACCTTGTTGCAAAGGAGCTCGCGGGTGAAATCAAAATGTCAAGTGTTTCACATAGAGGGCAAAATCCCCCCGTCTGTGATGAGCATCCAAAACAGCAAGCAAACACGAAGAGATGGACGTGCTTGTCATGCATTGAGTTCTGCACATGGCCTCCCCCCCCCCCGCCCCCGGACACCCCTGGGAACCGAGAGTGAGCAGAGAAAAGGTTAGCATCAACCTCATCTAGTAATTGTCACTCCATTTGCAGGTCCTGCACAGATACTTTATAATGTATGGGGGTCTCCTCTCTCCTTAACCTATTCAGGACGCTCGGGAACCCCTTTTAGTGTTTTAAGCATTATGTTATACTTTAGCTATTATGAATATAAATATGGCAGCCGCTGATAGATTACTTACTAAGGGAAGTTATGGCAAATCTGGAAAATAAATGCTTACCACTAGCTTTCTTCACAGATGTGAAAGGTGTCTACTATCACAGAACAATTTGTTCCAAGCCAACTCCCTTGGGAAACTTTGTGGGAGCCAATCAAAGTTGGGTATATCCGGAGGGCCTAGCAGGACATTTTTAAATTGGCCAATATCAGCTTGTGAGGTGTGTAAATATGGTTAGGCCATGCCTGCTTTTGTATGTCCCAGACATACGAGTGTAATAACTAATAATCCATTTTATGCATATCTCAATGGATGTCTATGGTGTTTTCTTGTTTTCTTTTCCGTTTGTGTGTTGGTGTGGGGGGACTTATTCAAATATAAAAAGCATTTTATTAATATATCACAAATGCATCTTAATTGAAACTAACTGGTGAAACAGAAGTAGATGGACAATTTTGAATGGATTTAACTGATTTATTCACACATTACACACATTTATTGTCACACCTTAAAACATGTTACGCTAATATAAGGGGGAAATTAATGTGCCGAATTTCAGTTCATTAATAAAAATAAATAAACAGAATATGGCTCTATGATATCACAATATAAAAGATCAACATATAATAAATAATCTCTCTCTCTCTCTCTCTCTCTCTGTAATTAGCAGGCAACAGTGCAACACTATCTCTCTCTCTGTTTCTGGCACAACAGCGCCACTTTTGCCCCTACTGGTACTCTAAACATCGGGACATAGTCCCATAGTCCCATAGGGACATTGCTGTTCCTTGGAGTGGTTGCACCACTCAAAAACTGAGGTGCTAAAATTTAAGTATGCTTTTGTAAACAATAATTACAAATATGAATAAACATACAACTATCTCTACTCTTCCAACTCCCTGGCATCTCCCTCACTGCTCTTGTCATCTAGCTTGTGGTTTGCCATTTGCCATGGCAGTTACCACAAGCAGAAATGCACTGTGCATTAAAATGCAGTGTGTACACTCCCCCTCATAGTTGCAACTGACTAACTTCAGAAGATAGTCTGGTGTGATGGGGTCTGTTCATTGACGGTACAGACTCATAGCCTTTATCACCAAGCTTCCATCCATACTCCAGTACATTATGGATGGAAGATTGGTGGTGGTACACTGGATGTACTGTACATCCAGTGATGGACTTTGCAGCAGTAGCCAATCTCTGGTCTGGATATAAGCTCGGAGAGAGTGCTGTGCTGCGGTTCCTGTTGTTGGGGTCAGTTTTTCTGGTTTGATACTCCCAGTAGTGGTAGTAGTTCTGCAAGAATGAAGTGGATAGGGCTATGGAAGTTTTGGACATCCAAGCCAACAAGGAGGACATCATCACAGCCAGCTGTGAACTCTTCAAGTTCATGTTCCATGGGAAATCGCACAAAAGTTTTGGGGACTGGAGATATGACATCTTCAGCAAGCAGGCCGCTACTGGGAGTATCAAAACTGAAAAACTCCCCCAACAACAGGAGCAGCAGCAGCACAGCACTCTCTCCGAGCTTATATCCAGACCAGAGATTGGCAGCTTCCATTCATACTCCAGTACAATACTGGAGAATGGATGGAAGCTTGGTGACAAAGGTGACATATTAGTTATTATGCATGTTTGGGACATACAAAAGCAGCCAATTTTATTTCCAGGAAGTCATTTTTAGTGAAAGGTAATGTCTGGAACAGATTCAGCACCCCAAAAAAAACCTATTTACACACCTCAGAAGTGTCCTGCATTTATCCTAGGCTCTCCGGGTACCCCAACTTTGATTGGCTCACAGTTTCCCAAGGGAGTTGGCTTGGAATTTTTTTTCTGTGATAGTAGACACCTTTATGAACACATCTGTGAAGAAAGCTAGTGGTAAGCATTTTTTTCCCCAGATTTGCCACAACTTAAGCTAATTTTCCATAACTTGCCCAGGGATCTATCTACTCTGATTTATAAAGGGATTCATTGGATTGGAGAGCCCCATGTACTCTTGCAATTTGCCTTCTGATGTGCCCATGTGTGTTGTGTATATTTTCAGATTGGGGTCGGTGGCCAATTACATATCATTTTTGGGGTCCTTGACATAGAAACATATGTTTTTCAGAAAACTGTCATGATTTAGAAGATATTTATATAATTTGGTCAGGCCAAAATGGATTTAAAGGTATATATTCAGTGATTTCACTTAATTCAAATATCACTTATTTTTTTGTTTTGTTGTGATAATCCTACCTACTATAGAGTGTGCTGACCATATATGAGTTCCTCCCTGTCCCCAGTTAACCCCTGGGGTCAAAAAACCTTAGGTTTCGTTTTTGGCTCAACCAATCAGGATAGAGAGGGGCCTTCCGCCAATCATGATCGATCGGGGGCGGGCCTTGGTGTGTGTGCTGTTGGCCTGTTGCATGTCTCCCCACTGTAGTGTGTGTGCAATGCAATCTTGTTACCGGGGCAAACCGGGAGGTTTTCCAAATCACCCAAATCACTGAATGCTCCTTTAAAGCCTGAGGTCGATTCTACATGAGTTTTCTGAAGAGAAAAAACCTCATGTTGCTACTGTATATCAGTGGTGCTCAAACTACTTCATGTCAACAGTAAGGACCCCCAAAATGATATGTTATAACTTATGTTTGTATTTAGCCGCTGACCCCCATCTCAAAGTATTCTGATTCAGTCTGCAGCAGGCAACGACTATACTACACTATGGTACACCATGTCCCAGTGCCTTGGGGACGCTGGGTGTTAACATTAATCCATTTGATAGTTATGTGCCTTTTTGTGATGGGCTACATGCAGCAATCGCCTCACTCTTATGGCCAGTCTATACTTGATGAGGTCTTCCTTGCCGCATGGCAAAACCTTTCCATAGTTTCATGCAAATGAATCCATTCATAATAGACTTCTAGAGATATCCAGACACTGAAAACATACTGACCAACTTTTTCTTCTTTTTGTCTCCACCGTCCGTCCGTGGACAACTAATCTCTGGCCCTGTTGGCTTGATCGCAGCCACACTGCCTGGATGTCAGAGCTGAACCTCTGCCCCAAATTCTTCACATTGGCCTGGTAAAGCGCCACTAGGAGGCCGCTTTTTGAAAAACACTACACCTTTGACAGTACACCTACAGATTCAGTATTATAGTCTTTCTTGCCTCTTGTGGTTCAGTGGCTGGACTGCCATTTTAGAAATCACAATAAGAGGTTGGCTGGCTGCTTTCCACTCACAATAAATGTTATGTGCACGTTTTAAAGTACTCAAGTGTTCGGATGCACAGAAAAAAAAGTAATTTGATTTAAAGCTGCATGGTGTGATATTTTTGGCCTGCTGTGTGAAAGTTTGGAGTCGTACTTTTGTGTAGTCTTCAACTTCAGATCCCATAGCAGCTCGTCTGAACTTGACTAAGAAGTTGAGCTGGGAACAGCTTCTGTAAAAGCTGGGGCAGGGTTTATAACATTTTGGCAATGCCATGTTACTTCATTGCTCTCCAAATATTAGATGCTAGTTATACTATGTAGAGGTATGGTGATTATTTGATCACTTAAAACTGTTTTATACTAGGCCTATTAGAGGACCACACAAGTCGGGGACGATGTAAGTCTATGCAGTTATGTGTGTTGTAACTGTTGTCAGACTACTACTGTCTGTACCCGTTGAGTACCCTGTGCGGTGGTACCCTACCACAGTAGGTTACTGTCTGTACCCGTTGAGTACCCTGTGCGGTGGTACCCTACCACAGTAGGTTACTGTCTGTACCCGTTGAGTACCCTGTGCGGTGGTACCCTACCACAGTAGGTTACTGTCTGTACCCGTTGAGTACCCTGTGCGGTGGTACCCTACCACAGTAGGTTACTGTCTGTACCCGTTGAGTACCCTGTGCGGTGGTACCCTACCACAGTAGGTTACTGTCTGTACCCGTTGAGTACCCTGTGCGGTGGTACCCTACCACAGTAGGTTACTGTCTGTACCCGTTGAGTACCCTGTGCGGTGGTACCCTACCACAGTAGGTTACTGTCTGTACCCGTTGAGTACCCTGTGCGGTGGTACCCTACCACAGTAGGTTACTGTCTGTACCCGTTGAGTACCCTGTGCGGTGGTACCCTACCACAGGGTTACTATTAAATCAAGTTAGATACCCGTTATTTGACCTGCGGCAGACAGGCACAACCAGGTACAGATATTCTTTTTTTTGCGGTTCTCGATAACCATTGGTCCGACTGAATTCGCACTAGGCATTGCACAACCCTGGCTCATCTGCGACACATGGCAAGTCAAGCGGTTAGACAGTGCCCAATTCATGCCCGGGACAGATGCACGCATACACACCGGGAGGTCACGCAGTCATGCAGGCAGGCAGGAAAGCGCATGCATGCGCGCACACACACACACACACACACACACACACACACACACACACACACACACACACACACACACACACACACACACACACACACACACACACACACACACACACACACACACACTGCATCATTCAGTCTTTTGTTACTCAGATGCATTCTGTTCCTGTGCTGAACCCGGAACTAAATTCAGAATGGTAAGATATTGGGTGTGGCATGTTCCCTCCAGCAGCTCTGCTCGTTCTTTCGGTGCAGCATTAGAATTAGCATCTCGTCTAGTGTTCACACGGGGAAAAAGACCAAAGAAAAATAGATCTTTATGGGATGGTGATGAATTATGGCCTGGCCATGCAGTGGACCGTTTGATTCGGTCCTTATAACGCACTTCATCATAATGAACTGGAGTGCGGGGCAATCAACGTAGCCTATATATTCCTCTACTTTGAAATCTCGTGAACACATTTTGCTTTAACAATCTGTCTTTATCATAGAGCTGACACGAAATATTCTCCACTAGCGTGTCTTTGGAACAGTGCACAGGCTCCATCGGTGGCAAGGTGGAACTATTATTTGCTGTGCATAATAGAGACGCGTGATTAAGCTAATCATGCAGCACACTGGTGGGGCTTTTTGTATAGTATGATCAAATTACACACACCTGCTGATGCTCTCATTTCGCAGTGGCGCTATACCAGCGGTTTTCAACAGTTTTCACATCAAGGCCCGTTATTTATTCAGCATTTGATATGGCCACGGACCACCATTTGATGAGATTTTGAATCTCAGACCCAAAACTAAAGAATATTATTTTCTGGTCGATGAAGACAAACATTGATCAAAAATCACACCCATGTGAAGTGAGGGGCGCTCTTATCATCGTACATCATCATGACGTAACATGTCGATTTGCTCAGACACATAACGTAAATTCTCCATTCATTGTCATGGGAATTTAATGTCTGTGTAAGACGAAAATCTACACTAATATCTGAATATAGAAAGGGGCTAGTGCCCCTCAAAAATAACAATTCTTCTACATTCTATAATTGTGTAGACTTCTTGTAAATTAAGTCATGTTTAATTGTTATTTAACCCATTCTGGGCGGGAACCCTTTTTGGTGTTTTAAGCATTATGTTATACTTTAGCTATTAAAAAATAGCAGATCTACAAGCTCATAGCGCGGCACCGGCAAATTATCATAATCTAGAAGACATTTTTTTAATTTCGATGTCCGGGGTTAATGTACCACCTGGAACACTCAAGGACCACTGGTCCAGTGGTTTGGTCCAGTGGTTTGGTCCAGTGGTTTGGTCCAGTGGTTTGTATTATCCCAGTAATGGTCCAGGATCCCTGGACCATTACTGGGATAATACAAACCACCCAGCCAGAGATGCACCCTTGATGCTAAATCCGTTTAACCTGACTCCGCCAGATGGGGCAGCAGAGAGTACAGCAGAGAGGCCAATCAGCGGCAGCTAGAGGCGGGATCAAGGCATACACAGTGCTGCCTTGATCCCGCCTCTAGCTGCCACTGATTGGCCAGGCCGTTTTGTGGCCGGGCATCAAGTCTGCCTGAGAGTTCCCAGATGGGAGCAGGAGGGGGGAACCCAGTGCACTCTCTGCTGCCCCATCTGGCGGAGTCAGGTTAAAATCCGTTACCACACCGCACCCTCCCTCCACCCCTGGGATGCCAATAGTGGCTTCCAGCAAGCCTTGATATAACTCCAAAACCAGTGAATTAAACATGGAGACCTTTCCGGTTTGGTGCAAGATGGAAAGGGGAGTGAGTCACTTAAGCTCACAGAGCTAAAAAAAAGGGGAAAAAAAGTCATTGTCATTTCTTTGTCTGTAGTCTGAGTTTTGAGAACACACATGGACTTAATAAGATGGAGACTGGCAGTGGAAATATTTGAAGCCTGATTGTCAAAGAGGCTTTGAAGTTATTGAGTGGAATTGGAATTTAGACCCGCAAACGATGAGCCTCACTATATTCAAAAAGAATATTAAGCATGCATGTCTTGCTTCGTGTTTTTCTTTGAATTCTGTGGTAATAATACAGTACTTGCAACAGCTGCAGAAACTCTCTAGCCTCTCAAAACAACGTGGAGAGCATTTCTCTGTTTCCTCACCATTAGTGTCTCTGGAGGAAGAACACAGCTTTTCTCTGTTCCTCCAGTCTTTTCCAGGTCCATCCCACACTGCCCTATATTGTCTGTTATGTAATGATTCACAGCACCTCAGGGCAACAGCTCTCACAGTGACAGGGGTAATCTCATAAACAGCCATTCTTATTGTTTTGTTTTGTTTTGGAGGGGAAAAAAAGGTCTACATTAAATTATCTAAGTTTCAAAGTTGATCTGAAATGAGAGGTGAGCTTTAGAATGGCACATGAGGGCCTTGTTATAAGCATATTAGTGTTGTGTAGTAACCCACACACATATTGTGGACTTCAGGAAAGCCAAAGGCAGAAACAGGGCTGAGGTGGAAAAAAATCTGCAGCTTTAAAGTGACGCTGAACTGTTTTTGGTAGAGCCTTGGATTGTATAGCTAAATAGGCTACCTGGGCATGATATAAGTACAAATTGATCCTCTATATTATGTTGATTCTGTGATCGAGTAACCAGAAGTAGAGATTTCATTGCCTCCCATTGTATGTCCTCAAATTAATCTCCAAATCATACATATATCATAGGGTCATTGATTACTGCTGAAATTCAAAATTATATATTTCCCTGCTCAGTGCACACTGCAGTGACACCAGAGGGTGACAAACAATACTGGTTGCTAGTATCAATCACACGAAGAAGGCTGCAAACCACACAATAAAAATGTCAGGGTGAACTAGTTTTATTGTCTGACTAAATAAAAAACATGCAGCCAATTTGCTTGTAAATGAGTTAGGTTGAAATAGCCTTAGTTTTGTTTTCTTCTGGACTGGTTGGCATGGCACCCGTGCCAAAGGTTGCCTATCCCTTACAACTCTGTGCCTACCCCTCTATGCATGCCTCTATGCATCCCAGCTTAGTAAGATGTTAAAAGTAAAAAATATTTAGGACGACCGTTGAGCCGATTCTACTCTATGGCTCCGAGACATGGACACTTTCAAAGAAACTAGAGAAACGGTTGGAAGGCACTTACACCCGCCTTCTAATGAGAGCACAGAATCTGTCTTGGAAGAGCCACCCATTGACTAATCTAATATACGGCAACCTTCCCCGTGTTTCTTCACTAGTCCGATCCAGAAGAACACAGTTTGCCGGCCACTGCTACAGAGCTGACAATGAGGTTTTATCTTCCCTTCTTCTCTGGAGTCCTGCCTCAAAGCAGACCAGAGGTAGAAAACTGTCGTTCCCTGATCTGATGTCATCGCTAGGGACACATGCATCAGTAAGCAGGAACTGGGGATGGCAATGAAGGACCAGAAAGTCTGGCGTGGCATTGTGCCTCTATGTGCCCCCCTAACCCGCCCTGCCCGTGTGCACTGTGCACGTCAGGCTACTATAACGCCCACTGGACTCGATCTGGTCTGGACTCCGTAGGCTGAAACATTAGTTTCGGCTGCTGATGGAGCATGGCTCCGTAGAACATGCACTATTATAATTCGACTATTCACCGACGGATACCATCCTCCTCACCATGGGAACCTTTTAGAGATTTCAAGATGAAGGCTATAAGAACTGGATCAAAACATCCCTAGGCTTGACGTATCTGAAAACTCAACTGGGATCTTTCCTGGAAAGCGAAACCGAATTATATCACCAAGATATACAGAAAAGAATCAATTGGAACGAAGCAACGAAGCAAGGTGGTTGCAAAAATATATGCAACAACTACAAAGGGCCTGCAAGAGATAAACCACATCACGAAAATGCATTGATCTAGTGTTCTATGGCTTTGTGTAGCCTACTGTTTGCAGCTATATTTATTGTTTTGTGATTGTTATTATTTTATATCAATTGTTGTTGCTGTTCTGGATTGTTGTTCATGGCATGATTGTGTGTGAGTGTATGGGACCCGAATGGAAACAAGACCACAAGGTCTTTCTTCGGTGAGGTCCTTTTGGACAAGATGCTTGACTGTACATTGTGCTGTTTGCATTTGTGTGTTGTCTAATACAATATTAAAAAAACAAGAACGCTAATTAATGGTAAACTAACATTGTGTTTTCCATTGCAGGAGCTCGTTCCAGAAGGCAGATCAATGTCCACGTGGACAACCTGAGGAACCGCCCCCTGACCGATGACGACATGGAGGCCATCACAGCGTGCGTCTCTGAGCTCTACCGGCGCATAGATCAGGAAAGTGACCTTTCCTCGCTCACAGTAGTCGACGAGCAGCTCCTCAGACCTCCAAAGGACTTCACACTCGCTGTTCACATGAACAGACCCTGTGAGTGTGTCTACGACCGTCTCACTAAGGAGTGGAGGCCGGTGTACCAACGCTATGACCGAAGTACTAAGCGGTGGAGGCCGGCGTTCAGACCTGAGTACCGCCGGTGTGCCTGTGTTCGCTATGACCCCCGTACTAAAGAGTGGGTGTGTCACGGGCCAGGCCAGCCCGTGCCCTATAGACACAATGATTGAAAGAGTTTTTATATTTGTATTGACACGAAAGTTGAATTGTTTGTCACCTGTCTCTCCTCTGCAGTGCTGGCACTCCTCTCTAGATTGGAGGGTGCCAAGTACTGTAGATGAGGAGGGGTGTTTGTTCATGTTTGTATTATGTTTGCTCTTATTTATCTGAGGATCTGTAAATGAGGTGTGTTGAAAATAGTATTTGTATATTTAATATTCCTCTAAAATATTTAGTAAGGTGGAAGAATTACTCGTAGGCCTTAGATAGCCGTGTGGTTGAATAAATTATGTACCACTTACTAATTAGGGGATGGTTTTCCCCACCTGGTTAAGAGCAGGATTGCTGCAGGTGAAGGGAGTTCAGTCTGACTTGATGCTGTAAGAGATCACAGGGGATAACTGCAAGCCAGGGCCTCATTCTAGGTTAAAAAGCCTGTAACAGTTCCTGTTGAGTATAGTTTTCAAGTGTTCATTTTGTTTTTGTGGAACATTTACTTTTGGCCAGTATTTATATATTGTTGTATTGTTGCCGACTTGCACTGTACTTTTTCAAGGTAAATAAAAGCCTAAAATGTACTTGTGGAACCTGTCTACTTCATGGAACCTCCGACCAACGGCTGGCATTATCACAGGGTGCCAGTGCGCCCTCCTATGCCACCACCAGCGGTGGTGACCACCCAAAACAACCTTCTCTTCCAGGAATTATCCAGGTCCCTGGTGAGTCCGCCCCACCCTGACACCCTAACATCACCCTTCAGGTGGAACACTCACAATCAGTATGACCTTGTGGAGGTGAACGGTCAGCAGCTGGCCAGGGTCATCTCCGGTGTGGACACCACATGGGAGCTGGGGGGCCGCGCCAGTGGAGGGTGACCGTCTACAGGACAGACGGAGCTGTCTGTGTTCTGTAGTTTCCCAGAGGACAAGGTACTGAGGCATTTCGCCTTTAGGGACGGGGCGACGGAGCGCCTTCCCCTTCGGACCATCGGCAGAGGCCCTCTTCGAAGCAAGACGGGTCTAAGACTGTAACGCAGACAGCCCTGGGGTGTTGAAACACACCCATTCAGAGATGCAGGAAACCCACTTATAAGTGGAGGCATCTGGAAACGGGCTGTGACCACCTGAAGGACAGGATGGGCAGGAGGAGCCGGGACTGGAGTAGATGCTGGAAGGAACATTCTGATTCGATTGCTTTGATTCTCGAAAAGCGATGGTGCATCTCAAGCGGCTTATCCCCCAAATAAATTTCAAATGATTAACTAAATTCAATGTGATGTTTATTAGTCTTTGTGGGGATTACGGTGTGTGGAACCTGCAGGTTTAGAGGATGCCTGTGATGTCAGTGTGTCGTGATAGGATCAGGGTTGTTGTGGTTAAGGGTTTTTGCCTTTTTTTCCCTCCTGTTGGCTGACTACTTCGTATTAGTAATAGTATAATAATGAAAAATGCACAACAAGTATATCTATTTAATTTAATTTATGGGGCCTATCCCTTACAACTCTGTGCCTACCCCTCTATGCATGCCTCTATGTGCCCCCCTAACCTGCCCTGCCCGTGTGCACTGTGCACGTCAGGCTACTATAACGCCCACTGGACTCGCTCTGGTCTGGACTCCGTAGGCTGAAACATTAGTTTCGGCCGCTGATGGAGCATGGCTCCGTAGAACATACACTATTATAATTTGACTATTCACCGACGGATACCATCCTCCTCCTCACCATGGGAACCTTTTAGAGATTTCAAGATGAAGGCTATAAGAACTGGATCAAAACATCCCTAGGCTTGACGTATCTGAAAAATCAACTGGGATCTTTCCTGGAAAGTGAAACCGAATTATATCACCAAGATATACAGAAAATAATCAATTGGAACGAAGCAACAAATCAAGGTGGTTGCAAAAATATATAGTATTAAAAACGTTCTCACATGCTTTTACTTAGCCCTTCCGTGTATATAAATATTGGCCTACTGTTACAGTAGTCTACGCACTATAGCCATGGTTCACATGACACGCATGTTCACAGCTTTACATGACAGTCATGTTTCAGGGCTATCTATACACACACAGCTATTGAACATTGATGATCTTTCGTGGAGGGAATTCTCAGCTGTAAGCTATAGGCTCCAAAACTCGCCCAATAAGTAATGATGCGATCATGCGCAACCGCACGGATTCAGCATTCAGTATTTTAGTCACTCAAATATCTCCACTTTTCCCCACGGACAACATTCTTTGTACGACACGGACACGCACAGTAGTGTGTGTTTGGCACGTGCAGCCTATGGAAGGGGGTGTGTGTGTGTGGCACGTGCAGTAGTGGAAAAAGTACTTACAGTATGCCTGCAGACTAAAACAATGGCGGGCATATCAGCGAGCAGTCCCAACGAAGGGACGAAGGCCATGCTGTGCAGGGATATGGACATGGACGCGGTTCCTGAAGAACTGGTACACCTGCTCCAAAGTGCCAACTGCAGCAACCACCATGATTACCTCATTGTGTTCATCCATTACCTCATGCATGAGGCGGCATTCGTTGAGGCAACACCAGAAGTGATGAAGCAAGCAACTGGGGACAACATCAGTCGTTCTAGCACCACTGAAGTTGTCCCATCAGAAGATGTCTCATCAACAGAAATGATTTCCATCAGCCAGCGTTCCATAGGGCCTCATCCGTGTGTCATGCCACCTAACTGGAAGGATGGCAGAGACTACACATTGAATTACACTCATGTTCTGTGTCCCGGCAGCATCATCAAACTGAATTTTACAGAATACCACGATTGGGAAGAGGATCATGGACCTCTTCTGTGTTCGTGTCCTGCTGGATATCGTCCTTCGCCATACTTTCCAGAAAGATGGTATTGCTACAACAGAAGAAGTGCCAGCGCTCTTGGATGGGGAATATCTGGAGCCAAGCCAATATGTGCGCCGCAACACAGTGGGCTCTGTATTGGAAGTGATTCCCGCGCTGAAGTGGTCGGCAAGGCACTTCCAGGATATTCTGGTGTACAATGTACTAGCTAGAGCCATAGGACAAATCCTACCTTCAGCCCATCTCAGTTCTCTGAAGCTTTTGGAGAGGAAGAGGAAGATGCTCAACATACTGGGGAGCCTGGACGTCATGGGGTACAAGCGCTCTAACTGGAGAGAGTGTTTCATGAAAGACTTCATGAGTCAGCTTCCGGAGAAAAAGGTTTCCGGCTCCACCGTCCTGCCCGAACGTGAGTAGCCCCAGTTCTCTAGATCACGGTTTCCGGACCAATTATTATGGGTCTGTAATTATTATGGGAAATCTAATAATTAACTCTTTAAGTGGTGAAAATGGCAGATCCACAAGCTTGCAATGAGGCGGGAAGCGATGCATAGTGATCGACTTGTAGATCTGCTTTTTTTTTCTTCACAAATTTGGGTCCCGGGCAAACGTCTAATTTCTCTTAGGTCTTGAGCTAAAACGTTTAAGAACCACTGGTCTAGATAATGATTTATTACATGTCTTTGAATAAGCATCTCAGAAGTTCCGACACTGGACTAAACATTACTATGGTACTTCAATAATCTTAGGCACGGGTGTATAGGGGCACACAAATTGACAGTAATGACCGTTATAAACTTATAACTATGGGTGTGAGTGACCGACCGCCATGCAACAATTACAAAGGGCCTGCAAGAGATAAACCACACGAAAATACATTGATCTAGTGTTCTATGGCTTTGTGTAGGCTACTGTTTGCAGCTATATTTATTGTTAAGTTATTATTTTATATCAATTGTTGTTGCTGTTCTGGATTGTTGTTCATGGCATGATTGTGTGTGAGTGTATGGGACCCGAATGGAAACAAGACCGCAAGGTCTTTCTTCGGTGAGGTCCTTTTGGACAAGATGCTTGACTGTACATTGTGCTGTTTGCATTTGTGTGTTGTCTAATAAAATATAAAAAAACAAGAACGCTAATTAATGGTAAACTAACATTGTGTTTTCCATTGCAGGAGCTCGTTCCAGAAGGCAGATCAACGTCCACGTGGACAACCTGAGGAAACGCCCCCTGACCGATGACGACATGGAGGCCATCACAGCGTGCGTCTCTGAACTCTACCGGCGCATGGATCAGGAAAGTGACCTTTCCTCGCTCACAGTAGTCGACGAGCAGCTCCTCAGACCTCCAAAGGACTTCACACCCGTTGTTCACATGAACAGACCCTGTGAGTGTGTCTACGACCGTCTCACTAAGGAGTGGAGGCCAGTGTACCAACGCAGAACTGAAAACGCTTGTCTGGGACAAAGCGACCCCTGCAATGTCGCTTCTGGAGATAAAGCCGTCTGAAAACAGAGCAGGCAATGTAAGTGGATGCACGGAGGAAGAAGCTGTGCTTTTGGCGCGGGAGTCAGTGCTCGAATGATTTCTGATTTCGCCTGTGGAGGATTCATCAAGGTCTCCATCTTGACAAAAGAGAAGATGGAACGGAGGTTATTTGAAGGCCCAAGAAATGCAGAAAGTAAGAAAACTTCTGGCCACCGTTGGGGTGGGCATAGTCTTCAGAAATGCAGAAAGTAAGAAAACTTCTGGCCACCGTTGGGGTGGGCATAGTCTTTAAGGACGGAATTGTCCTGGCCACAGACACCCGCGCAACCTATATGGATGACGACGATGTCAAGATTACTGCTATAGATGACAACTTTGAAAAAATACATAACTATAATGACAACATTAGCTTCTGTGCTGCAGTTTTGGGGACGTTCCATGATCTCTGGGATCAAGTGAAGCAGGTCCCAAACCTCAGCTTCAATGATCTCTGCACCACCTTCTCCAACGGCCAAAAAAATGTGCCCGATACGGCGCAATTCGACATCCTCCTTGCTGATGGAGACAAGCGACTGGTCTACATCAGTAATGCGGAAATTACAGATATTCCAGATGGCCAGGCCCTGGGGACTGGAACTGATGCAGCCCAAATGGTCCTTCAAGAGCATTGTGTGGTGAAACGACTACCCCTATACACGGAGGATAAAAGGGAGGGACAGTCCACAGTGCATCCAAACATCAGCAGCAGCAAGCAGAAGCCTCAGAGGAAGAGGGTGCCACACGACCGAAGGTGTCCAGTAGTGAGCACCACCGGGGCAGTGGCTTCCAACGTGGCCAGGAAGTTCCGGAAGGAGAAGGGAGTAGCAGGAGTGGAAGCTCGGCTTCCTCATCCACCAGATCACCCAGCTCCAGGGGTCATGGAGGCAACCAGGGTGGGGCCAAGAGTGCCTGCTGGGGGCGGCGAGGACTGTCTGTGGCAGCGACAGATCGGGCGTCGGCAGCAGGAGCGGTGGCAGCACTGGTGCTATGGGCCAGGTGAGAGCCGAAGAGGGTGGGTGGAGAAGGACATGGACACAAATGCCAGAATGATGTGGTTCCATGCCTTACAACGTTGTGGCCCTCTGAACTGTACAGCAGATGTATTTTAGGACGCCACAGGGGGCGTCTTCTGAAGGGGGGGGGAAGTGTCACGGTGCAGCCCGTGCCCTATATATATATTGTACAAATGACATTGTTATTATTCCACACAATGCTTGCAAGAGGTTTAAATATGTTTATTTGTACACTAAGGTTGCATTATTTGTCACCTGTCTCCCCTCTGCAGGGCTGGCACTCCTCTAGATTGGAGGGTGCCAAGTATTGTGGAGGAGGAGGGGTGTTTGTTCTTTTCATTGTATTAGGTTGTCTATAGTAAATGAAATGTGTGAAACGTCTATAGTAAATGAAATGTGTGAAACCTAGTTTAATGTATATTCCTCTAAGATAGTAATGTGAAAGATTACTTGTAGGCTTTAGTTAGCCGTGTGGTGAGTTAATTATCACTTGCTGATTAGAGGATGGTTTGCCCCACCTGTTTAAGAGCAGGATTGCTGCAGGTGGAGGCAGTTCAGTATTACCTGAGGCTAGAAGAGACAGCAGGGAGAGCTGCAAGCCAGGACCTCATCAAAGGTTAAATAGCCTGTAACAGTTTCTCAAGATCTGTTGTGATTAGCCAGCAGGTGTATTTTGTTTCCTATTTTTGGAATGTTATTTTGGCCAGTATTTTACTTTTTGTATTGTCACTGCACTTTGGAGGTGACGGAGCGCCTTCCCCTTCGGACCATCGGCAGAGGCCCTCTTCGAAGCAAGACGGGTCTAAGACTGTAACGCAGACAGACCTGGGGTGTTGAAACACACCCATTCAGAGATGCAGGAAACCCACTTAGAAGTGGAGGCATCTGGAAACGGGCTGTAACCACCTGAAGAACAGGATAATAATAATAATAATAATAATAATAATAATAATAATAATAAACTTTATTTATAGAGCACCTTTCATGACCAAGTCTATTAATTATTGATTATTTTTGTTCACTAGAACTAGAACCAATTATGAGAATCTCTGTCTTGTCTTCATTTAGTTTGAGGAAGTTTTCACTCATCCAGCATTTAATGCTGGATAGACAGTTCAATAACGGGTCAAGAGCACAGGGGTCGTCTGGAGCTACAGAAAGATACAGCTGTGTATCGTCCGCATAAAAATGGAAATTTACTCCGTGAGCATTGATAACTTCGCCCAGCGGCAGTATATACAAGGAAAATAATAAGGGGCCAAGTATTGAGCCTTGTGGAATACCAGAACAAATTTGGTGGTCGTCTGAGTCAAATTCAGCTAGATTTACAAAATAGCTTCTGCCTGTTAGGTAGGAGGTGAGCCAGGATAAGGCTGTGCCTGACAGGCCTACCCAGTGTTCCAGGCGTTCTATTAAAATGAAGTGGTCAATTGTGTCGAAGGCCGCTGTTAAATCCAGGAGTAAGAGGACGGATAGATGTTTCTTGTCTGCAGATAATCGAAGATCATGAATTACTTTGACAAGTGCAGTTTCAGTACTATGCCCTTTCCGGAAGCCAGACTGAAATGTATTATGCACTTTGTTTTCTTGTAGAAAAGCATCTAATTGATGATACACAATTTTTTCTAAGACCTTACCCAGAAAAGGTAAGTTAGAAATAGGTAGAGTAGAGTAGAGTTTATTTATTTTGGTCATTAAAAACAATACAGTGCCTGCTTTGTGGTTTTTTTGCAAAAAGAAATATTGACCAAAAAGGTGTAGGCTGAAGCCTAAGCTTATTGTGCCTACCCTTCTAACAAATAATTGAATTTCATATGTAAAATAATACAACAAAGCAAACAGAAGGATAATAATTTTGGAGCACAGAGGGGTCCAGGTTGTGTTTTTTGAGAAGAGGTTTTACCACGGCCATTTTCAGAGAGTCTGGAAAGACGCCTGACTCCATAGAACTATTAACAATTTTTAAAATATCTCCAATTAAACAATCTAAAACTTCTTTGAGAAATGGGGTGGGGATAGCATCCAATGAACAGGAGGATGATGTCATTTGTGCTATAGTTTTACGGAGTTCCCCTTCATGAACTGTACTAAATGCCTTTAGGCTACCCCTGGAGTGATTCACACTCCTACAGATGCCACCACTGGCTGTACTTGCTGTAATTCCCTCAGTACAGACGACAGCAACGAGTTCTTGAATACTGGCAGGTTTATTGCGTTCAAACCAGACCGTGAGAACTGTATAGTAAAAAACATATACACAAATACAATAATCACTAGTCAAAATAATAAACAAACATACAGCAATATCTTAAACATTGTCTTAATGTCATTAATTTCAATTACTGTACAAACAAATACACTTCGGTTACATATAATCCACATTAAACACAAAGACAACATCTGACAAACTACAGCCCAACATTAATACTAATTGACTGCAGCAAAACATTGCTAGCCCTTAGCTGTTTAACAACATGCAACAATTCAATACAAAACAATGGACAAAAACGTCAACTGGCTGTACCTTAGTAGCTGCATGCATACTTGTATGAGGAAATTGTGTTAGCTTAGTATTTCTTTGTATGATTCTTGATGCTATGAGCTATCTTGCAGCTGCATAAAACACTGAAACACATGTGCTAAACCAGCAGAGTTTCTTGTTAAGTGTTACGTTAATAGATGTCTGGGCGGAAACGAGCGACCTAAACACAAAGGTTCCGCCTTAGAGAACTTTGTTCCTACCTAAATAAATAACTGAAATAATACTGCGCCGACTGACACAGAGGCAGTTACACTTGCAGTTAGAGAGTTATGGGCAGCATTCATGATACCAGCTCGAATACCAGAAATTGTGGTGTCAAAGAAGGTTGCAAACTCATTGCACTTAACTTTGGAAGCAGGGAGTGACTGTTTATAAGACTGAGGGGGCTTTAAAATATGTTCAATAGTAGAGAATAGTACTCTGGCATTTTTCCTGTTCTCATTAATGATGCCAGAGAAATAGGCCTGCCTTGCCAAGTGCAGGGCTTTGTTGTAGGCAGCAGTCGATTTCTTGAGAATCTCTAGGTGAATGACTATTTTAACTGTAATAGTTCTAAAAAGTCCGTGGCTACAGCATCCGACACAATGTCCATGTGCAGGTTGCAATCTCCGGTGATCAGAGATCTGTCATGATTGGTGGAGCAGATAGATAGAATTTCTGACATTTCTGTTAAAAATATGGCTTTATTACACTTTGGGGGGAGTGACTCTCTAGTATGGTGGCCTGATATTCAAATGATGTAAAATTGCCTAGGCACAGAGGTTTAAATTTTAGGGTGTCTGAAAAAATATTTGCTAGACCACCTCTTCTGATTTCACGTACTGAATGAATTAATTTATAATTTAGAGGGCATGCTGCAGCTAACAGAATATCTCCATCAGAGCCAAGCCAAGTCTCTGTTAAAAACAGTATATCAAGCTTCTCTTTGGGACGGTCGCTCCAGGAAAACAATGGATTAATGAATGGGAAACAGAAATACCTTTCACTATAGTGTCACCTACAACCAGCAATGTGGGGGGTGCGGTGGCGGATGGAGCATTACTTTCAGCGGACTGATTCACTTGTGTTACAGGACGGTGCTGGGCAGCATGAGGGGAGGGGGTCTGGATAGGCGTTATGGTGGATGGGTTATTGTCGGTGGACTGATTCCCTTGGGTTTCGGGGCAGTGGACAGGGGGCAGCTGTGGAGGGGGACGTGGAGCCAGTATGTATTTGCACTCGTAGTATTTGCACCCAGGATCGATGTTTCGGTGATCTTCCCTTGGCAGATGCTAGCTGTCAAACTAGCCACTAGGCTAGCACCGGCTACCAGCTGTTTAGGCTAGCATCCGGCTAGCGGCAGTGGACTAGTGGCAGGCAGTCCGTGTGGGTTTAGGTCGACAAAAACCACCGAGTGTGCAAAAACATAAAGTTGTTGCAGCCGATCAAAAATAGACGTGATCGGGGCAACGGTGACAGGTTTAAGGGCTGTCAGGGTTAGCCGAGGTTAGCGGTCGGCTGCTAGCTGTCAAACCAGTGGTAAGCTGGCGGCAGTGGTCTGGGTTTATACTTGACAAAACTAAGTCTAAAAAGAATCAATACGACTGATCGTTAAAATCTGTTGATGATATTAAAATAGAGATAGAAACTGACCAAATTCCAGTTGCTGGATGGAATCGGGCATTGATAAATAATTAAAAATAGTCCATTTCTGAGGAGCTGCTGTGGCGTGCTGCTGCTCTCTCTCTCGTGTCTCAAGCTTTGTTGCGTCTTCACATCGTCATGTCGCTGGCTTCCATTGACAATGAATGGCAGACTGTGTTTTTGCGTCATTCCGTCCTTACATGGTTGCTGTGCTGGATTGTCACGCCAAGAAGCAGGGGAGCCAGCATACCTTTTACATGGAAGCGAAAGGAACTCTGATAGGTGATCGCCTGATTAAATTAATTCCGGATGATTATACCAGAGTTGAAAAGGATCTGATCATTAACCTACTGATGTCTACCGTCAACATTAATGATCTGCTCTACATGGTGAATTTTCGAGATCTTAAGGAGACTACAGATTCAAACTCAGAGATTAGAATGCTTCAAGACCTGCTCCATCCTAAGGTGAGGGCCGTGATTGAGGTGCTGAGAGATGAACAACTCATAGACAGAAAACAGCTCAGGGACCCTACTGTAGGATACCTGCAGAAGGCGGATCTAGTGGAGGATCCCTTGTACCAGAAACAAGAGACGGGTGTGTTATTGCATCCTCAGGTCAGAATTGCATCCTCAGGTCAGCCGTTGCGGTCAGAATTGATCCTGGACATTCTGGTGGCTACTTTCAGTGTCACTGGGCTGTACTCAAGCATAAACAAACCCGACACCACCAAAGAAAAGGTGAAGGCCGTGGGTGCTGTGCTGGACGAGTATGTCATGCAAGGCACCACACAGGCGAAGAAACTTCAATATAACCAGACGTTGAGGGTGAAAGCCATGACAACCTTTGAACAGACGCATCTGGCGGATAACACCCCCACGGATCAGTTCATCGCTGATTTGCTGATCAAAGACCTACTGATGGCTGCTGGTGACCATGAGCTGGTGTCCATGTTGCAGTTTCAACGTGAAGTCTGCAATGCCGGCGGTAGTGGCGATGAATTGTCCATACTGAAGTCTTGCCCGGACAGACAGGTGGACAATTGAGGATTCCTGGCAATTTGACCGAGGGACAGAAGGATGCGCAGTTCAAGAGATTGATCGCTGAACTTTTTTCTGCTACTAGACCTGTACATCCGGACACCGGAATCCTACCCGGAACACAGGACAAGGTGACGGCCTTTATTAACTGTCTGAAACTTGACGGCATCATTTCTGGAGAGAGAGTGAATGTTCTAAACGTCAGTGCTGCTAAGAAGACAAACATAGATGATCGCCTGTTGCAACTCATCCAGCCGATGTGCGGGGACTACTACGGGGTGTTGATCAAGAAGATTCTGTTGGTGTTAAGCTCCGTCAACAAGCTGGAAGGAATGCTGAATAATAAAGAAGAAGAGATCTGTAATATGGTGGACGCCGTGGCTGATGTGCTGAAAACTCATCATGTCATTCCTTGCCAGGATTTGAGCGGAATTACGGCTTTGACCGAGAAAGAGAATGATGAGGTCCTGCTTAAGGAGATCAACGACCTGGGCATTGATGACAGACAGATGATGAATTTGATGAAAGATCTTCTCGTGGATAACACAATTCCAGAAGAGACCCGCAACAATAAGATGAAGAGCTTGGCTAATGTGCTTATAAATCACAGAGTGAAGGGCATGGAAAGACAGCAGCCTTCCCAGGTGCAGTCATCCCCATGGACAGACCAGCTGGGTCAGCTAGTGCTTCCACTCATCTGTGCCTTTGTTCACCAAGATTATGTGGAAACGATCCACCCCTTTCTGATGGGTTCTGTCGACGACTCTACGCTGTTCTCGATGGTGACGTCTCTGCAATTGCTCCGTACTAAGGTGGACGCCATGGTTGCTGTGCTGGAAAAGCATGGTATCATACATGGAGAGATCTACAAACAGGGGAAAGTGAACGTCACTAAGGCCTTCGTGGATGTGAAAGAAAAGCTGGGTGTGTTTCTGCAAGATCGCATCAAGACAAAGACCTTGCAGTTCCCGAACTCTGAGTTCATCCGTGACATTCTGCTGGTTACCTTCAACAACGCCGAACTGCTCTCCATGCTGCAGTCTGAAAATATTCTCCTTGCAAAGGCGGAGGATGTGTTTGCTGTGCTGAGACACCAGAAAATCGTGAAGAAAGGCAGCGGCCAGGTGGTGATTAAGGAACAGAAACAGCTGGAGTACCTCCTGTTGAAGATGATCAAGGCCGTCGTGCCTGACCCGTACCAAATGTTGATCCTCAACCTTCTGGTGGCTACTGTGAAGGACTCTGAGCTAAAGCGCAGATGTTGGAGTCTGTGGCAGTTCAACCTGCCACTGGGACTGACTGGTTAACATGTTGTATTGTTATGTATGTATTATTTATGATTGCAGAGTGATATTTGTTATTTTGACTATATATATATATATATTGTGTGATGCTTGATTAAAATTGTTAATTGACTGGTGGCTCCAATGTAGGGGGCTGCACCTACCAACTGTGGGTTTGGGTAGGGGTCCTGCCAACAGTGGGAGGTTTTGTAGAGCATTCTTCTTGCAAAGGAAAACAATTTTTTGGAGATATTTTGCAACAATATTGTTATTCCTGTAAGGGCTGCAGCCATTCTGACTGAGCCGAGCCATAAGTTGTGGAACCGACATTTCAGGTTTGGAAAGCCACCATGGTGCCGGGAGTCAGGCCCCTGCGAAATTACAACTCTACGAGGGAAAAAGCGTTGATGGGATGGAGGTACCTCGCCGAAGCAAGCAATTCACACCGGCCTTGTTTAATGTGAATGCACTTGGAAGAGTCCTCAGAGTCTACGGGATCGAAAGGGGTGTTACACTGCAAACCGTGTATGAGCACTTCATCCAGATTGGCCGCTGTAAAGTTCGGCGATTAACACGAAAGTCTGGTTGAAGATCCCTCAGCGGTCGGCTGCTAGCTGTCAAACCAGTGGTAAGCTGGCGGCAGTGGTCTGGGTTTATACTTGACAAAACTAAGTCTAAAAAGAATCAATACGACTGATCGTTAAAATCTGTTGATGATATTAAAATAGAGATAGAAACTGACCAAATTCCAGTTGCTGGATGGAATCGGGCATTGATAAATAATTAAAAATAGTCCATTTCTGAGGAGCTGCTGTGGCGTGCTGCTGCTCTCTCTCATGTGTCTCAAGCTTTGTTGCGTCTTCACATCGTCATGTCGCTGGCTTCCATTGACAATGAATGGCAGACTGTGTTTTTGCGTCATTCCGTCCTTACATGGTTGCTGTGCTGGATTGTCACGCCAAGAAGCAGGGGAGCCAGCATACCTTTTACATGGAAGCGAAAGGAACTCTGATAGGTGATCGCCTGATAAAATTAATTCCGGATGATTATACCAGAGTTGAAAAGGATCTGATCATTAACCTACTGATGTCTACCGTCAACATTAATGATCTGCTCTACATGGTGAATTTTCGATATCTTAAGGAGACTACAGATTCAAACTCAGATTAGAATGCTTCAAGACCTGCTCCATCCTAAGGTGAGGGCCGTGTTTGAGGTGCTGAGAGATGAACAACTCATAGACAGAAAACAGCTCAGGGACCCTACTGTAGGATACCTGCAGAAGGCGGATCTAGTGGAGGATCCCTTGTACCAGAAACAAGAGACGGGTGTGTTATTGCATCCTCAGAATTGCATCCTCAGGTCAGCCGTTGCGGTCAGAATTGACATTTGGTACTGACCCGTACCAAATGTTGATCCTCAACCTTCTGGTGGCTACTGTGAAGGACTCTGAGCTAAAGCAGATGTTGGAGTCTGTGGCAGTTCAACCTGCCACTGGGACTGACTGGTTAACATGTTGTATTGTTATGTATGATTGCAGAGTGATATTTGTTATTTTGACTATATATATATATATATATATTGTGTGATGCTTGATTAAAGTTGTTAATTGACTGGTGGCTCCATTGTTTGGAGCTGCTCCTACCAACTGTGGGTTTGGGTAGGGGTCATGCCAACAGTGGGAGGTTTTGTAGAGCATTCTTCTTGCAAAGGAAAAAAGAAATGTGGAGATATTTTGCAACAATATTGTTATTCCTGTAAGGGCTGCAGCCATTCTGACTGAGCCGAGCCGAGCCATAAGTTGTGGAACCGACATTTCAGGTTTGGAAAGCCACCATGGAAAGGCCCCTGCGAAATTACAACTCTACGAGGGAAAAAGCGTTGATGGGATGGAGGTACCTCGCCGAAGCAAGCAATTCACACCGGCCTTGTTTAATGTGAATGCACTTGGAAGAGTCCTCAGAGTCTACGGGATCGAAAGGGGTGTTACACTGCAAACCGTGTATGAGCACTTCATCCAGATTGGCCGCTGTAAAGTTCGGCGATTAACACGAAAGTCTGGTTGAAGATCCCTCAGCACAACTTTCATACCAGGAATTTGGGTATGAAGGGAGTGGCCTTCATATGGTATGACAATGTGGACACAGCTGACGAAGCAATTCGCAGCTTAAACAAAAAGCCCATCCAAGGTAAGGAATACGCTCCTTATGATGAAAAAGGTCAATCGAGCATTTGACATGCCCAAGATGACACATCTCGAGGTCAAATGTGTTGGTGTACATGATCTTAATCTTAATACTGCCCTCTAAGAACTTTCTGGTCACTGCTATGTACCCTGCAAGGAGGTGTTCACCACCATGGCTGCGCCTGGAGAGGGGGGAGGTAATGTGACATTTGGTGGCAGTGGTGGGATGGCCACCCGGAGGAAGGTTCCCTTGGTGGGAAAACCAGAAGCAAGACACCCAAATCAGAACCAGCAGAGGCCTCAGAGGAAGAGTGTGCCGCACAACAACCAAAGGTGTCCAGCATTGAGCACCACCTCATCTCGGCGGCAGAGATTTCCAACCTGGCTGAGAAGTTCCAGATGGAGAAGGAAAGAAGGAGAGGGAGCAGCAGGAGCGGAAGCTCGGCTTCCTCAACCACCAGAGCACCCAGCTCTAGGGGTCATGGGAGGCAACCAGGACAGGACCAAGAATGTCTGCTGGGGGCGGCGAGGACTGCCGGTGGCCGTGACAGAGCAGCAGCACCAGTGCTACAGCAACCAGCAGCACCAGTGCTACAGCAACCAGCAGCACCAGTGCTACAGCAACCAGCAGCACCAGTGCTACAGCAACCAGCAGCACCAGCCCCATGGCAGCAGCAACCAGCCGCAGCACCAGTACCACAGCAGCCTGGCCAAGGCCCCAGACTGCCCTCTAAGAACTTTCTGGTCACTGCTATGTACCCTGCAAGGAGGTGTTCACCACCATGGCTGCGCCTGGAGAGGGGGGAGGTAATGTGGCAGTTCAACCTGCCACTGGGACTGACTGGTTAACATGTTGTATTGTTATGTATGTATTATTTATGATTGCAGAGTGATATTTGTTATTTTGACTATATATATATATATATATATATATATATATATATATATTGTGTGATGCTTGATTAAAGTTGTTAATTGACTGGTGGCTCCATTGTAGGGAGCTGCACCTACCAACTGTGGGTTTGGGTAGGGGTCATGCCAACAGTGGGAGGTTTTGTTTAGAGAACTCTTGACTTTGATTATATTATGGGAATCATTTATAGAATAGTATGTGACACTTTAAAATGTGTGTTATGACATGCATGATTTGTGATGTCTCTGGACATTGATGCACTCGTTCGATTGTGGAATCAATCCGAGGTTGGTTTGGTCTAAATGGGAGGGGCCTAGCCTTTATAAGGAGCACCTGGAGTGGGCTGTAAATACCTATTTTGTGTTTGGTTTCTTTGAATGACCATTTCATGTGACTCTGCAAAGGTGAATTAAAAACTGATTTTGCTGAAGGATTTTGCCATGAGTGCCTTTTTTTGGAGTATTTTGAGAGCTGGTTCAGTGCCAATCTTGGCCTACACTACCTTCACTCAGACCAGAGTGTGACAGAGTCTGACGAGTTGAGTTACCCTAAGGTGGAGGCCATTCTTGAAGTGGTGCGAAAGCATGGTATCCTATGCAAACAGACAGACAACAGACAGGTGGACGCCATAGCTACTGTGCTGGAAACCGAGAACAAAGTAACCCCACCAACAGGAAGTACCTGGATGAGCTCCAACTCCTTCAGGAAGAAGACTTAAACCTTTGGAGGAAAAATGGTTCAATGGCACTTTGTTTTAGCCATTTAATGTTTTGTTCTGATATAGAAACATAGGTATTTCAGAAAACTCAGGATTTAGAAGACTTTCTTTAAGTAAGCTAACTAAGCTCATAAATGACAACTCTGTCCATTCCTGATTGGCTGAAAGTTTGAAACCTACCTGAAAATGTATTTTCTGTTTGAGAGACATGGAGTCTCCTGTTATTGAACAAACACTGACTATAGCAATGATTACTATCAGAATATAGTGTTTGCCTGTAACAAAAAACGTGTTACAGACCTGTTATGGTCATTAGAAATGTCCGTGGGATGGGCAGGAGGAGCCGGGACTGGAGTAGATGCTGGAAGGAACACTCTGATTCGATTGATTTGATTCTCGAAAAGTGATGGTGCATCTCAAGCGGCTTATCCCCAAATAAATTTCAAATGATTAACTAAATTCAATGTGATGTTTATTAGTCTTTGTGAGGATGACTGGTGTATGGAACCTGCAGGTTTAGAGGATGCCTGTGATGTCAGTGTGTCGTGATAGGACCAGGGTGGTGGATTCCAGTGCGTGTCCTCGCCTCTGCTCAGATTGTTTGAATAAGTCATTTAAGGTTAAGGGGTGGTTGTTGCCTTTTTTCCTCCTGTTGGCTGATTACTTCATATTAGAAATAGTATAATAATAAAAAATGCACAACAAGTCTATCCATTTAATTTAATTTATGGGACACTATGCCGTTAAGTTGGGGAGGGTGATCTCTGTTGATCTGATAGCAACTGGTACAGGTTGTTTTGGCGCCTTTTCAGCAGGAAGTGGATCTGGAAGGGATTCCATGTTCTTCCGCATATGCTAGCCCACCAAGAGAAACTTGACACTGTCTCACTGTTGCATTATTCTGTAGGGTTCTGACTTATTAACAGCAAGTAATAATAGTTATTAGAAATATGTGTATTAGAAAAAAGTGTGTTTGCCCATCTATCTTTTCTGCAGTAACTATGTTCACATGTTTCTAGTTAGCAAGAGAAGCATGAAGAGTCAGGGGCCTATCTGGCTCGTAAGATGACATTGATGAGGAGATGTGCAGCAGATGTGCAGAGGCTGAGTGCAGCAAGGTGAGGGTTGTGGGATCATATCCAATATTGGCTTTAATGTGTTATTGTCTGTGTGGCTATAGACTTAAAACCTATACAACATTCTCTAGTGGTTCATGAGAACAACGCTCTCACACAAGTACAAAATACAAATACAAACTAGGATCCTGGCTGACCACGCTATACTTTCAGGAACATCCAGACCATCAGCCTCTCTACATTGGACCATATGCTTTACAGGAATGAAACAGGTTTACAGGGTCCCATTCGAGCGGAACACAGACCGCATCAAGGAGTTACGGCGAGAGTTTGTGCTTCTATGTCCCATACGTTCAGCGCTGACACATGCATGTATTGTACCTGAAATCTAATATTGTTCCTTTTCTACAGTGTTTCTCACTGTAGCCCACTGTGTTGGCCTCGACCTCTGTGTCCATACTGTAACTTGCATTCTCATGCTGTCTGTTTCAGCGGATCCAGGAGCATGACACAGCTAATGAATGATACGAGTACATCTTCATGGATGAGGCTGCATGCGAGTGTGCTGCAATGAACCACCATGGGATCCTGCACCGTCATGCCCACCTATGGGGCCTATGTGGATGACCTGCTGTGTCCAAGAAGGGCCGTGGGCATGTACAGAAGAAGCGATGCGTCACATGTTGCCGCCGTGTCCCCAAGGATAAGGCCATTAAGGTGTACATGTGATGCCTCGGCCTCTGGGCCCCTGATGCCTCCCTTCTGCCCCTAATGACTCTACTCCTAATGCTTCCATCTGTAATGACTCCACTCCACAATGCCTCTTCCACTGGCTAATCTGTCCATTCATCCACAAGTAAAGATCAGTCCATGAGGAATTCTCTCCAAGAGTGGTTTGCAAAGAGTCGTCTAGAGACGCCTGTATTTGAAGATACTGATGGTAAATTTGGAACCAGAATCACCTTCTCAGCCCCTCTCTGCTTAGATTCAGGTAGTATTATTATAAGCGATTTAACTCACTGTCACTATTACTCACTATTACTGACTGACTCACTTACTCTCATGATTGTTGATCGTGAGCCGTCTTTGGAACATTTATTATCTCTATGGTCTCTTGTAGATTGGCAGGACAGTCACGAGAAAGCTGGAAATCCCCGCACCCCATCTCCTCCCAGACCACTCTTCTTCTGCTCGTGCTCAGACAACCAATCAACAAACGGCTACACAGTCTTAACCAATCCAAAAACGGCTACACTGCTTTTAACGAGACGAGCTTAAGAGGAGGTTCCAAATTACTGCTCACTCGAACATCATTGATACATTCCCATGTCACACAGCTCTTTAAATGGTTTTCTTTCCAAATCATCACTATAATGTCGAGCAGCTTTTCCTCTGAATATTGACAAACTTTAAATCTTTTCAAGAGCTTATGAAGATTTTGTAACTGGCAATATTGGCATGCATTGTTTTTAGGCGTTGCCTGACATGCCTGTTATGTTGTAACTTTGTATTGCAAATAATTTAAAAAAAAAAAGCCCTGTGCACTGTGGTATCTGGAACCACAAATCACAGTAATATAGCTTCAATAACTGTTTAGTATAGTGTGACATTACATTGTCTCTCAGCTGGGTAAACATGTCATGACACAGAGTTAGGAATCTCAGAATAGCCTGCAGTGGCCACTAACTTTATGACCACAAACAAATGGTTGGGGGTTGTTTGCCATACATGTTAGGACAATACTGTTCTTCCTGTGAGTCTGTGACTTGACCATTACCTTATTTGGACACAGGCATGTTGACAATTTGGTAAAGGGGGTTGAGACCACCTTTGCATTTCCCTTTGATGTCTCTGTCTTCAGTTGTATAAAATCTACTGAAAATGTCTATCTGTGCTAGTTAGTCCCACAAGCCGTAGGGCTGCTGGGTACATCCATGGGGCTCCGGCCCCATGGCTGTGATGTCTTGTACTCTCGGAAAATAAACTGGACTCGGAAACCTTCATTCATCTGCTTGCCTGTGCTTCTTCATCCATCCATCTGTCTGCAGAACTTCTCCGTATTTTTGCCTGAGTGTTTTTAGTCTAAGTCTTTGTTTGTTTGTGTGCTATATATAGAGAGAAAAGCGGTCTCTCTTTGTAGTACATATACTTATACAGCACTCAGTCTGGAGTCCGTTTTTGTCAAGGTTTAAACTGTTTTGCCATGTGTTTCAAAATAAGACAAACGTAACTGAGAAAAGCTTAGCCTGCCAACCTTGACATTACTGGGTGACATACTGTAATGCCATGTCTTGTAGCATATTGTATCATGACACTCCCGACATTGTCTGGATGTACTTGATTTATACTTGGCGGTAATGCCTCCACCCCTAATGCCTCTGTCCCTAACGCCTCCGCCCCTCATGCCTCCACCTCTCACCATCTCAGATGCTTTGAAACTTTGATCAGATCCAGATGCATTAATACTCCTTGCTCATCACAACAGACAAGCTCCATCTGATTTTGGTTGATTGATTGAAATCTTTATTCTCGAAAACATTTAACATAATCTCAGATGCTCATTTCTAATGAGATTCGGGCCACTGTGGGTAGACCATCATTAGAACCTTCAGGATGGAGAACAGGTACAAAATCTGTTTCTCTTGTGTACCGTAAATTACAACATTGAACAGACTACAGTGTGCTCACAGTATTTGTATTTTGCAGGCCTGAAAGAGAACAACACCGTGGCGGAAGAATGCGCATTTCACAGCCGAAGAGGAGACTGAAATTGTAAACATGTGCTGTAATGGAAATATTAGAATGCCAAATAGATCGACACATATATATACATTATTGTGTATTGATCTTCCTTCCATTAAGTCTCTTTGCTCACCAATGTGCTCAGTCTAATTCATGCAGCTGTCAATCTGACAGCTGTCGTCTCCAAGCCAGTATACCACTGTACCTAATAGGGCGTTGTTCCCAGTTTAGGACAACAATCAGAATAGCAACGATGGCTTCCTGTCAGAACAGAAAGGAAACTACCAACTACAGCTGTCAATAATGACAGCTGGAGTTCCCATGCTCACTTACTAATAGTGTGCTCTCATACATGTATTTGTGTAAATATCCCATTTAGAGCAGTCTTCCTGTCAATCTGACAGCTGAAGTCTCCAAGCCTTACTGGCAAAGGTGACTATTACCTACTTGGGTGTTGTTCTCAAATTAGTCTGTTTCCTGCTTGCTCAACTCCAACTATCCCATTTAGACCTATGTCTTCCTGTCGCAAGCAAACACCATGAAAGGAGATGATTGAATCACCACCTGTTATTATCTGTCTATTTCCCTGTTGTATATTGAGACGTGCCTGATAATAAAAGGGGGTGTATGTCATTGATGGGAAAGGGTGCTGGGGGAAAGTGCTGCTGGACCATGCTACCATTATGCTGTACTGAGGACCTACGGAGAACTTCAAATAAAGAATGATGACAATGCCTGGACCTCAATGCTGTGTCCTGCTTCCGATGCTTTCTGCTTCTCACAAATAGTGAGACCAAATCCTCCCTTAACAGTGCACATACAGCGTTGTTGTTGAGTTGTTGAGAGAATGAGTTACCGGTAATTTTGTTAAAAGGGCTGCAGCCTTCTTTTTCCTTTTGTACAGAAAGGCATGGCAGACTTGTTAAAAGGCCTAATAGCCTAATTTTCCTATTGTGCATGTTGTAAAGACATGCCATACAAATATGATTAATAAATCCTAATATCCTGTTGTACTGCAGTTTTATTGAATCATTGATATGTAGATAAGCATTTTAACAGAAGTTGTCTAACCAAACCTAATACGCCCAGTATCAGGTTTGGTGCCTTTATTATACTTTATTCAATGCAAGTTGCAAAAAACTTCTTCCACCTCAGTCTCACTCCAATTTTACAGCGAAAGGAAAGCAAGCCTGATGACATTATCGGCTTGTAGAGCTGATCAATGATCACTGTCTAGTCTAGTCACATGGTCTAGTGTCACAGGTGTCTTTCTGTCTCTCCAGCTCTTTAATAAACAGAAAATACATGTTCTAGTAGCCTAGGTGACAACATTTCAGCCAATCAGGAGATTGAGATAGATATATACTTGCACCCATAATAATGGATCTGTGACCCAAAAATGGGTCCTGGCCGACTGTTTGGGAAACACTGCAGTGATGCTTGGAAAAAAGGATGTTTTATTTAGAATTATTTGCAGGTTCGAACCGTTAGGGTTTTGGGTATAGGGTGTAGGACTCATGACTAGGACTGTTGGTATGTCTAAACCTTTTAATTGCGCTTTGAGCACAGAGCACTTAATGAGCATGTTAAAATAAAAGTTGTTGGGAAAAAAAAAATCTTAAGTCTCTAAGGAGTTTTCCTTAATTTGTTATACAGTGAGTCTTTCTCTGTCTTTTTTATGTTTTTGAGACCACCAATCCTGTAGTCAAGTTTGAATAAAAGGACGAAGAAAGGCGTTTAGGCACAACAGTTTTCTCAGTGCTTCGGTATGTCTAACCCAACACATACATGCACCCCACAGGCAGGCTGCAGGCAGGCAGGAAATCATGAAGTTCAATGATGATTTCTTAACAAACTGGACAGGACATACATGGGCAGCAGGACACACCATGACAACTACAAACTGGCAAGGAAACACTGAACACAGGGAGGCTTATATAGACACACACTAACTAGACACAGGTGAAACATCACTGCAATCAACACATGATTGGCTGAGACTACACAGGACACAGGTGAAATACAATTGCAATACAGACTGGTAAGACAAGACAGGTAGCAACAATTAGAGCAGACAGGAAACACTAGGAACATAACTACACAATAAAAGTAAACTCTCACAAATGTACACAGTTCCTGACAAGCAGCCCAGGGTCCTAGTATAGGCTCACTTTCCTCAATAGTTCTGTCATCAATTAAGTCTACTACTTATAGGCCTCTTATGGCCTATAAATACTTAATTGTATGACAAATCACAAAAATAGCACTGTACAAGCTACACCATGTCATCGTTGAAATCTTTGAAATGTTGGAAATTTGTGGCTTTTCTTTTGACTATAATGACAGGTCCAAAATAGGGTTGACATTGACAAATCTGTAAAAAGCTGTTTTCAGGTTATGAGGTTGAGAACTGAACATTATTGTTTATTTGGCATCAGATCAGATTAGTTTTTAAATAATCACTGTATTAACTGCAGGTAAAATACCCAGAAAACCGAGACATCATGGAAAGTGGATCAGAGCTTCCATGAATCAAACTCACAACAATTACATCAGGAGCATTCTTCAATAACACTCAATAAAATAGATCTAAATGAGAGAAACAACGGTGCTGTATAACATGAGTATCTATGCTCACTTTTAACCACTTAAGCCCTACTAGAGAAATTAGAAGATATACAAGCATATGTGTCGCACTGGGCTGCATTGTGGTCTTGTGTATTTGCTATTTTTGACGGGCGCTATCCTCTCCAATGTCCAGCTAACACAAACATTGAATGCCATTGACAATGAATGGCCAGATTTGAGTGTTTGTGCAAACACGAACATTGAATGCCATTAAAAATGAATGGCCAGTTTTGAGTGTTTGTGTAAACACAAACATTGTGCAAACACAAACATTGAAGACAAAAGTGAGGACGCAAATTGTGATTGGCCAGAATTAGATGATGTATGAGCGCCCCTCACTTCACACAGGTGTGATTTTATGTTTGTATTTTTATTTTATTTTTACAATGTTGGATATATTGCCTATAATGCATGCCCCAAAATAGGGACATCAGGTTGAAAGTGATTAGGTGTTCACATTTCCAACTGTTCTTCTTAGGATTTCCCCAGTCCCCACTGCGTAAACAAACAGATTTGGGAGGGTGTGTATAGGTGTGGGTGCATATGTCACAAGTCAAGTCAAGTGTGCGCATCGTTTTGGCTTCTGTGTATGCTGCCTTCCTCACCATTGGACCAGAGAATCCAATTAGCCTAGCCTTTCTGTGTGTGTGGCTATGCTGGCTGAACTAGCCAGCAATTGTGTTTCTCTCACTGGGAGTCACCAATTTACAACATGACTCATATTATTTATAGGCCGGGATATGGACATAATTTCAAGGAGGAATACACATTCAGTATACTGAAACGCGCTTACAATTCCTGCTGTCTCCCCACAGTCCACTGCACTCTGCCATCATACAGAATTAAATATACAAGCATACAGAATTAAATATACAAGCAATTTACAATTTCCTCTCATAATTGACGCAGCGGGGGCTTGCAGGCTAAAGAGAGGATATGCGTTGTAGCGGCGAGAGCAAAGGGATTGGTTTTGAAATGTTTTAGTCATTTAGAAATTCCATTGTTTAAAATTATTAGATGCTTCTGGATTTTGTTTGTCCATACAGTATATGCACTTACTGGTATGTTATACACTGACGGGTATGTTAACAATAACAAGGCACTTAAGGGCTCTATTTTTGTCGATGCTAAACCCCTTATCCCTAAACTTCTTTGCCTTCTTTGCCTTTTTTTTTTTTTTTTTTTTACTATTTTGAAAAACATTTTTGAATAAAAAAGGCAAAATAGTTTAGGTATAAGGGGTTTAGCATGGACGAAAATAGAGCCTTTAGGCTCCTAGCCTGACAGTCAGCGCATTGTGGGTTTGAGTCCCGTTCCTGACGAACTTTGCAGTATGTCTCTCTCTCTCCTCGTTTCCTGTCTGATTCACAGAATCAAAGGTTCTTTGTACTGCAACATTGCTTGTATATTTGTAATGTAAAACAGACTTCAGTTTATGTCAGTTCATGCTTGGGACTGAGAGAGACAGGCATTCTCAAAGAGAAGCTGTATTTATTGACATTGTGTTCATCACCGTTGTCGTGCTGTGCCAAACAACCAAAGCAGAGTGGTGTATCCTGTGGTTACACAGACTGACAGGCGCAGGCAGAGCAATTCAATGCAAAACCCAACACACGGACACCACTAGGAACAAAACGTATAAGGTTACGTTGTAACCCAGTGTTTCTGAGTGGAGAGACTGTCTCTTCACCCTACATATCGCCGCTGGAAGAAACCACCAAAGTCCAAAATGTTGACTTTTCAGGAAATGAAAAAACAAAATATACACTTTTCAGAAAATGAGGAAAACCTTATACTGTAGTTAATTAATACAAAGCAATACTGCCTCATCAACGTTGGTATTCTGACTTTGTGTATTGTCAGTTACAGCTTGCATGTGCATGTTATGAACACTTTTCCAACCTGCCACCTGCCACATTGTCTCTAAGCCCCCAGGATGGAGACAGGGGGGTAGTAGTAGCATGCCACTTGGATACAGGCCGGGGTCTGATGATCAGCCTCTCTGTTGCAACACCCATGATAACAACACTGATGATGTGTCCAGGTGTGTGCCTCTGCGGATGTTTTACTAACTGAAAAGACAGGACTCGTGAGACAAGACAGGTAGCTGGTGGTAACTGTTAACAAAGTAAAATCCTGACACCAGAATTAAACTACAGGGGGACAGAGAACAAATTCCAATACAGTAATGATGAAATGGCATGATGACTTATGGATGGGGGGGTTGAGGGGAAGGAGGTCTGCGCTTGTAGTGTTAACTTCATGTTTTGGTTGTCCACTTCGAGGTCCACTATCCGACCACTATCCACAGGTCTTTTGCCTGTTGAGTGTCTGTGCACGCACGCACGCACGCACGCACGCACGCACGCACGCACGCACGCACGCACGCACGCACACACACACACACACACACACACACACACACACACACACACACACACACACACACACACACACACACACACACACACACACACACACACACACACACACACCCACCAGTGGCCCTGTCTCCCTGACAGGGAAAAACCCACCTCTTATAGAACAGCTGTTCTCTGCTGTCCCCAGAGGACTCCCGGCGACAACAAAGTGTGGGTGTCAGGCTCAGCTGACTACCTCACAAAAACACACCACCAAGCGCAGGAAGGCTTGCTCTGCACAAAATGTGTCAATACATGAAACCAGGGAGTGTATTCAACACTTCATCTACCTCCCAGGAGCATTGCAGCTCCCCGGCATTTAAAACTTTTAATGAAGGGATGATGAGGGGATGGGGGTGGGGGGTGGGAGAGCGGGGTTAGGTGCTGTGTATGGTTCTAATGGCATGCACTGTAAACATGTTTGAAAAACAGAGGATTATGAGGAAATGAGCTGCTCGCATGACAGCATAAATCAGCGGGGAGGCCTTCTCCTCTAATGGAAAAGCGGGGGCCCCTTACCGGGGCCCTTATCAATCACGGAGATAGAGCTGCCACCATATTGACTACGCACCAAACAAACAATATCTAGGATGGGGCCTAAGTGCTATTCCCAACACAGGCCACATTGTAGATCATTCCATCGCTGACGTCTCCTGGGAGCACATTGAATTATTGAGAATGAATGTAGACTGCCTTTCGTGGACATCTTCCAAGGCACGAAGGCCCACTCGGTGCATGGCAGCTGGATTATGCTGGTAAACCTTAAAGAGGCAGTGCCACAATTTTTGTATTTTTCCAGTTTTTCATGAGTCTATATGAGGTGACAGTACTTCATTAGACACCCTGGAGTCGTTTTTATGTGCAATGGTGTATTAACTTTGTATTTAGGTTTTCTTCCTGGAGGCTGAACCCTTGACAGTCAAACGGGCCAATGAAATAAACAGTAATATAGTGACATGACTCTATCAGCCCTAACCCCTCCTCCTTTATCATACAACTACAGCTGTGAGTGCGGCTTCAGTTCAGGTGGATCACCACCCATCACCACCCACCAGGCAAACTTAATGAACTGGTGGGCGTGCCCACATAAAAACAACATTTTAACAAATACTGTACACTGATCATGTTTTAGGGTGGAACAAAATCACGGCACTCCATCTTTAATAAAGATCCAATTTCATTGAAACATCAAAGACAGGAATTAATTTCTTAATGAATGCTAATTTTGCCAAGGTTTGAGGAGGATGGCGGGTGACAATTTCGAGCAAAGCCTAAGAATACAATTGGTAATGATGAGGATGGATTTCAGAATTCTTCTCCCACCATTATTATTTCCTTGACAGCATCAACATGCATTTGGCTGACAGCTCATTTCACGCACGTCATTTTCCGACGGATGTTCATGACCTTCCCTTTGTTAAATGTTGTTTGTTTGTCTTGTTTGTCTTTGTTTGTGGTGTCTGCTTCGAGCTTTTCTTTTCATCATGTAAATGTAGTACCGGTATTTTGTACAATCAAGCCTGCATTTGTTCTACCTCATTCTGCAAGTAAACAGCACGTGCAGGCGCACACACACAAAACACATGTTGTTATGGCCAGCCATAATTAGTATTTTTGTAGTTATGTTTGTATTTGGTATTATCTGTTGTTTCCTTTGTTCTGAGGTGTACGGCTTCAGGGCAGCAGGGAATCTGCTGTCCTCTCTCACCCCAACCTACGACCCTCCTGTCTTTAAAAGCTTTTGGAAGAAATGTGTAACCTGCCTCAGTCTTCAAGCCTTCAGAAGGACATGTCTTTGTTTGTGATACGTTTAAGTCTTTTTGCATTTTATGTTGCTTCCCCTAACCCTAGACTAGGGGACGTAACATAAATGGGGGCTCGTCCATGCCAAAAGTTAAACCTTTTGGGTCATTTTGGTCATTTGATTACTGTAGTTCAGACAGGTGAAAGGTTAATTGGCTGTGCTTAACCTACATTTTGACATTACAGTTGTCAGTTAATCCAATGTTTTGTTCAGTAAATCTACAACTGTTATACCAATTGGGATTCGTAATGCCCCTGCAAGGTGGGGGTGCACTTCATGTGTTTATCATTGATTATGATGCAGGTTGAGAATATTCACACACTACTTTGAGATGATGGATCGAGAGTGAGAATTGTGAATTTGAAATTGTCCCTTTTCTATGTGCAAAATAAAAAAAGTCTGATTTATGGGGGATGTAAGGTGGGTGTATTTGTATAGTTTTCTTTTAGGAAGGGGGGTGTTATGGCCAGCCATAATTAGTATTTGTGTAGTTCTGTTTGTATTTGGTTTGGTTTGTTCTGAGGTGGAGACTTGTGGCAGCATGATACTGATTACTGGAGAGTGCCTGCTGCTGTGGGGAATTGGACCTCTCCCCCCCCCCCCCCCCCCCACCCTGTCCTCTCACCCCAACCTATGCTACGACCATCCTGTCTTTAAAAGCTTTTGGAAGAAACTTTGTGTAGTAACCTGCCTCAGTCTGCAAGCCTCCAGAAGGACAGTTCTTTGTTTGTGATAAGTTTGAGTTCTGTTTTTGATTTGTGTTTATCGTAGGGTTGTAGTTTGGGTTTTGTTTAGGTTTGCTTGGGTTTATTGTATATTTTGTATATATTTACCTATATATTTACCTAATTTTGGCAGTACATAAATACACAGTTTTATTTCAATTGTCTTTTTGCATTTTATGTTGCTTGTAACACATGTACACACAAACACAAGCATTCATGCACATACTATACGCACACACGCATACTGAATCAATACAAATAAAATAAAATGTCGTCTTTGGAAGTGAGCACCGAAAAGTCGTCGGCGTCGTCTTTGGCGGTAAATTAGCTGGGCTTCCAGTATGTGGTTAACAGAAAGCTGATGCCACTGCTTTTGAGGCCAAACCGGGTCACGCATCTATCTATACTGAGATTAAGCGTCGTGGCCCTGTAATCACACACTGTGGGCCCAATGAGGGCTGCAGCTTTGGGGATGTGGTGTCAAGCATGTTGTTGAATTCTATGTTCTCTTTCTGCCTGACCTGTTTTGGGTGGGAGTCATGTGCACCACAAAGCACGTCGTGCGTTGCTTAATTTAGCAATCACTGTGTTCCTGTCACAGTACGGCCTGTTCCTCTGGGCTGTGCTAAGCACTGCTGCCTCACTGATTTGTAGATCAGATCCCAGGGTAACATTATTATGTTCACATATCCTCTCCTCCATTCAATGGTCTGAGTCCTCTTCATTAGTTCCAATGTGTGATAATGCATGTTATTATTACACAAGAAAGCCCAAAGGTGCAACACTTTGTCTCTCAAGGCCACTTTACTTAACTTCTGTATGTGACATACTGTAGAGCAGTGGCTCAAAACGTTTTAATCTCAAGGACATCTAGGCCATTGACCCCCATAACTCAGAGTGTAGAATTGGAAACAAATGGAGCATTTTATTCCATTTATACATTCTCAGAGTTACAGAACTGTAAAGTTCCATTAATTATCAATCATTTAGCTCAAGGACACCTGCTGGTCCCTGGACCCCACTTTGAGATCCACTGCTATAAAACATATTGTAGGTGAATACATTATTCTACCTCGATGATACATTTGACAGATATTATACATTTGACTCTACTACATTTCTAGGAAGGGGAAAAATCACATTCACCAACACGTTTTTGGGGAAAATGTGTTGGTACAACAATACATTGAACATGTACTTACGACTGTGGCTCAGGAGGTAGAGCAGGTCGTCCAATGATCCATGGGTCGGCGGTTCGAATCCCGGCTCCTCCTGTCTACATGTCGAAGTGTCCTTGGGCAAGACACTGAACCCCAAATTGCTCCCGATGTGCTGGTTGGTACCTTGCATGGCTTCCGCCACAATCGGTGTATGAATGTGTGTGTGAATGGGTGAATGTAATGCACAATCTATGTAAAGTGCCTTGGATAAAGGCGCTATATAAATGCACCATTTACCATTTGTAATTTGAGTATTTCAGTAGATTTCCAGTACAGATTTGACAGAGCAACTTTCACTCATAGTAATTTGACCAGTGTATGCTTTCAAATAGAATACTTTGTCCACCACAGAATTCAGGAGAAAATGTGCAGGGTGAAGTTATAAAATTCTACAGGCCCAAGGAAGCTCAACCTACTATCTTTTAATCTCATGGTTATCTGGAAAGCTTGTTCAAAACACAATGCATCATAGTCAGACACTGTGCATGCACGCTGGCGAGTTTGTTGGCAGTTTCCATTGCTCAGCCAAACAATATTACCGTAAAATAACCAAGCTACACCAAAACCTCTCGCTAAAATTGCACATTTACAAGCTCCCGTGTCACAACGTGAATCTGCTATTTTTGGCTGTTACAATTTACAATTTCGGCATTAATCCAGAGCGATTTACATTAAAGCAAGAACAAAAGCATGGCAATACATCACATACATAAAAAGTAGTTATCATGAAACATGCGTAAGATAAGAACGTAACCGTGCAATATCTATATAATGGAACTATACATATAAACTATGCATACTATGCTATACTATACATAAAGTGCTATGACTGTTACACCCCCCCCCCCCCCCCCCCCAGATTATGGATGCTGGGCTTCAAGCGCTTTAATAAAACCCTGGTGCAAAGATGGGCATCCGACAATGCCCAGACACCAGCTGCAGCGAACAAAGACTGCATGGCGTATTGTAATCATCAGGTCACAAGGTTAATGATTTTGAGCTATGTCAAATCAGATGTATTATTATCTGAGCATGGATTAATTTGTCAGCATGTGCTCCAAGCAGCAGTAGCAGCGAGGCTTCAATTAGCATGGTTTTTAATTGCAGTGGTTATTGGCCTCCTCTTGAGGCGTTGGGGATGGGGGAGGAGCTGAAATCACCACCAACTTCTGCCCCGTGCATGGTGATGCTTCAGCACGGGCGTAGGGGCGCACTGGGGGTATACGGTCACACCCTGCAGCACAGTCTGAATGCTCACTGTTCTCGTGTGCTCTGAGATAAGATTTCCATTCTCATCTTTTGTTTTGTTTTGCCATGCAGTCTGAATAAAAAGAAAGACTCAAAGTGATTGCTTGAGCTCTATTCACATAGATAATGTTCGCTGTGTAAAACTGCTACAAACTACAATTCTTTCTTGTCATGGGGAATGGGGATGCTCGGAGCTGACGCAGCTATACAGAGGAGATTGGTGTGTGTGTGTGTGTGTGTGTGTGTGTGTGTGTGTGTGTGTGTGTGTGTGTGTGTGTGTGTGTTGTGTGTGTGTGTGTGTGTGTGTGTGTGTGTGTGTGTGTGTGTGTGTGTGTGTGTGTGTGTGTGTGTGTGTGTGTGTGTGTGTGTGTGTGTGTGTGTGTGGGGCCGGCCCTCCGATCAGGCAGAACAGGCAGTTGCCTATAGGGCATCATGATGGGAGGGGGGTGCATCCACCAAGCAAAAAGAAAAAAAACACAGTGCTTTAGAACACAAGGGGGCATCACGAAAAATCCTGCCTAGGGCACCAAATTGCTCAGGGCCGGCACTGAATAACAGTGTGTGTGTGTGTGTGTGTTACTGTTAATGTATCCATTTTGTAAGAGAGTGTACAAATGTAACCTATGAATGTAACCCTAACCCATGGACCCATTTGGTTACTTTTACGGTACACTTTGATTGATTGATTGATTGATTGATTGATTGATTGATTGATTGATTTATTACATTATTAACAGTTTGCATGGACCAGCACTGGGAACTAAAGTACAATACAGTACATGGTCTGCTAAATGGATGAATCCAAGAAAGCCAGAGTTTGCTACTATGTCTGCAAACCTCCCATGCAAACTCCCAGCCGAGCCACTTAGCCGGCTCTGCTCTGCAGAGACTCTGTATGACTTTACATTTTATACGTCATTTCTCATTTGAGAACGGCTAGGTGTGCTGTCATGCTCTTTTGGGCACGCGGGTAGAGAGCCTATTTCAACCAAACAGATTGCTTGGTCGGAACTATACCCGTTGTATGAGCATTTAGTGAGGACCAATTATATGAAGATGGGTTGAAACTGGGTCCATAGACACACACAGGACTTTCCTGTGCAGGCTAAAGTATGTTTTCGGCACAGAGCACAGTTCACACGCAACGGCCTGGGGAGCGAGTTACCTCGTCTCAACCTGTGCACCACGCACGCAGCCTTCCCTGTAGATCGCTCCTATGCAGTATAGAGATAGGGTTCCTGACCCTTTACAGTTACACAGACTGCTGTGGGCGCCGGCACAAGCTGAGAGACAATCCTCAGTCGCACTCGCAATCTGTGGTGTTATCGCTGTTGTTGCCACAACTCTCCAACAATAGAGAACTTGTTTCCTTTTTGTTACAGAGAGTGCACGCTGCAGGTCCCTGCTGCACCGCTCAGCTGGGCTTACTGTTATAATGAAATAGACTCTTTTAAAGGGTCATGTTCTACCAATGGTGGAAGAAGTACTCAAAGCCACATTGTAGAAATACTCTGTTGCCAGTAAAAGCCATGTATACATACTTTTAAAGTACAATTGGCATCAAACTGTACTCACACAGTACTACTGTAAACATAAAAGTACTCATTATACAAAATGGCCCGTATATTTCCTAATCATCATCATTGGATTGTAATTATTAATGCATGAATGCGTTCATCACGACTCGTAAAGGTAAGGACCTATAATAATCAGTTAAGTATCTTTTGTATTAATCTAATCTAATAACTATAAATGCACCAACTCAAGAACCGTTAGCCCCACCGACTTCAAATGCGACACACGTGTTCCACCTCACCACAGGGGGTGCAGTGCCCGGTGTCGAGTCGGTCGGACCCACGGTTGTCCAGAACCGCCACAAAAAGGATATGCCCAGGCTCTGGACATCATTCTAACATTTGGGCATGCCTGACAAATGTCAGAATGGATCTGGCCTGTTCTGACATCACAAATATGTTCTGACATCTGCATAGACTCCATATTGGGGCATGCCTGACAAATAACTCTATATATGGGCATAAAAGGGACACTGGGCAGGGCATGCATTTCCAACTTGCATCGTTCCAAGTAGGCCAGTGCCCAAGGGCACCGCTCTAGTCTAATCTAATATAAATGCACCAAGTCTCTCAACGTCTGTACGTATACGTCTGTACGTGTGTAATCCACGTAACTCGAGAACGGTTCGCCCCCGACTTCAAATTCGACACACGTGTTCCACACCACCACAAGGGGTGCAGTCAGTGCCCTGTGTCGAATCCACGGTTGTCCAGAACCGGCACAAAAGGCCTCTGCCCGGGCTCTGCCCGCAGTGTCCATTTGGAGCTGGCCTGTTCTGACATCATTCTGACGTCTGCATAGACTCAAAATGTGGGCATGCCTGACTCCATATATGGGCATAAAAGGGACACAGACATAATATCTGGGCGGGGCATGCATTTCCAACTTGCATCGTTCCAAGTAGGCCAGTGCCCAACGGGCACCGCTGTAGAGGCTCCAACGGGCAGCCCTCTAGTAATCTAAATTTGAAAAGTAACTATAACCAAAGCTGTCAAATAATATACGCAAGTAAAATATTTGTGTCTGAGATGTAATGGAGTGGGCAGAGAAAAGAGGTAAAAGAAAAAAAGGTTAACCCATTCAGGCTTGACCTCGAAATTTAAAAAAAATCTTTCTAAATCCTTTATTTCTGAAATAAATATTTTCACGATTTTTCAAAAATAGCAGACCTACAAGCTCGTATGAGCTTGTAGATCTGCTATTTTTCAATAGCTAAATTATAACATAATGTTTAAAACACCAAAAGGGGTTCCCGCCCAAAATGGGTTAATTTTAAGTTCCTCAAAAATTGTACTCAAGTCTCAAGTATAGTATAGTAAATGTTCTGTAGTTACTTTTCAGTTTTCACAGCTTATTTTTTACACGCTTTTACAGTTCAATGATTCAGGGTGTATAGGGAGACCAGTCAGTAGTGTCTGGTTGGGTATGGTGTTAGTTATGGCTGGAGGGGTATCTGTCATTCCCCACCAATCCCAGAACACCCTTGGGCAAGGCACTGACTGAATGTTTTACGTGTCAGAGAGGCGATGCACAGTAAATGAGCCTGCAACCCGCCCTATAGACCATATCATGTATTTTCAAAAAAGCAGGAGGGAGGGTGTGTGTGTGTGTGTGTGTGTGTGTGTGTGTGTGTGTGTGTGTGTGTGTGTGTGTGTGTGTGTGTGTGTGTGTGTGTGTGTGTGTGCGTGTGCATGTGCGCGTGCGTGCGCGTGCGTGTAGTGTATCTAGGATGATTCTGCACTGTACTGATCAGAAGACATCGTGCAATGTCAGATCAAATACTTCATCGTAATGATGTGCACTTCGCCGTTTTAACCCATTTTGGGCGGGAACCCCTTTTGGTGTCTTTGTAGGTCTGCTATTTTTGAAAAATCGAAGAACGACTGACATAGAAACATAGCTTTTTCAGAAAACTGTCAGGATGTAGAAGACATTTTTAGAATCTGATCTCAGGTCAAAATGGGTTAAACAAACCTTGAGATATCAGTCATTAGCTATCCGCTATTCTCAGCTGGACTAAAGATCAAACGTGAGTTATGTTTTTACTAGGAGAGGCTCTGTCTGTTTGTCTGTCTGTCTTTCTGTCTGTTTGTCCATGGATAATCTGGCAGATCTGCCAGACCAATCAGCGCCACATTTCTTCGTTGTATGCCGTCACTGTGCCGTCACTGTCAGTGTGTATAGTTTGTATTTGTTTTTTAATATTTAACTTTCATTTTATAATGGAAGTCAATGGTGGTCGGATCGGGCTCAAGCGTTGCCCAAATGTATACAGTCATACAGTAGATACATACTGTATATGTCATAGACGACTAGCATAATGACCGACATTAAACTGACCACATCAAGTCTGAGATCCACATGGGAGCCACACCCTTATTAAAGGTAGTGTAAGTGATATTTTTTGGTTAAAAAAAACCAAAACGATTTTTGTTAAAAGGTTAAATCACTATATTCTGATAGTAATCATTGCTATAGAGTGTTTGTTCGGTAACAGGGGTCTGTCTCCCTCCAGTGTACTCTCTGCTGCCCCATCTGGCGGAGTCAGGTCTCCCTGTCTCTCCAGCTCTTTAATAAACAGAATAATACATTTTCATGTAGGTGACACATTTTCAGCCAATCAGGAGAGAGTAGCTATTTATGAGCTTAGTGTTTATAGTGTTCCAGTTCCAGTTTTGTCTGCTCATTTCTTCGTGTCATCACTTAACAATTCCACTTGTTTAATCTGTATCCTGACTGCATTCTCTATCCTGATTGGTTAAAAATTGGTATCCCAGTTTCAGTTTCGGTTTCTGAAAATGCATTCAGAGAGACTCCTGTTACTGCAACACACACTATATAGCAATGAGTACTATCACAATATGGAGCTTAATTAACTTATTTTAACTAAAGAAAATCACTTACACTACCTTTAAACAATGTATTGTTTTGTGTTTTTGCCACTTTTCTTGTATCCTCCAGGTGACTCCTGAATAATGGCTTTGAGCCGTGTCCACCTACACGCTATAATATTAGGACCTTTTCCATTCACTTTGAAGCGAGGCCTGTTGATCTTTAACGTGATTCCAGCATGTGTGGGATATTGATTGGGCTTGGATGAAGCCATCCATCTTCTGCCGATGGTCTCGTTGTGTGCGGTACACTTCCATGACCCATGCATGTGTTTAAGCAAGCTGATAGATATTGCAGGGGATATAATGAATCGATTGTGGGGGCTGTTATGGAATATAATTTATAGCTTTCGGCACAGCCAATAGTTAGAGGTAATTTGGTGGGCGTTTCTTTTTTGCTTCAGTATACCGGAGTGTTGGGAAGGAGATGGGAGTCGGATTCAAGCGGGGGGCCCCCCGTGACTCCCGAGGAGCATGTGATCCGCTCACTAACAGGCTGAGCCACCAGGCAGGCATCCCCGGGTGGGCTTATTTTCAAAATAGAAAAGCTGGTGTACATGAAATCCCCAGGAGACACTGCTATGAGTGGGTGGGAGGCGAGGCAGAAGACAGGAGGTCGGGTCAGTGAAACTGTGTCAGTTACAGTTAATTGACACAAGGTGCTCTTGGTAGCCTCTCCACAAGACTGTATGCTCCTAGTCTCACGTACTGTATGTTGCCAGACGACTATTCCACAATCTCCGGATGCTATATATAGAGTCTGGAAGTACACATCCTGAAAGCTGAGAACGGAAGCTGTCTGTTCCGTTCACGGAAATATATTTTAAAGATTGCCACGATTATTTCCCCCCTAAAACATGACCATCATAGGAGGAAGATTTGTTTCAAAAAAGTGTACAGAAAGTGTTAAAGATGGAGTGCCGTGATTTTTGTATCTTTTCAAAATTTCCATGTCTTTATGAGGTGACAGTACTTAATTAGACTCATTGGTGTGGTTGTTATGTGCAATGAATCCTTCTCTTTGTATTTAGGGTTTCTTCCTAGAGGCTGAAACCATGACCATGCGATGTGATATAGTGACATCACACTATCATCCCCTCCCCTAACCCCTCCCCCTTTATCATAAAACAACAGCAGTGGGTGTGGCTTCTGTTCAGGTGGATCACCACCCGCGAAGACCTTGTTACCACACTGCTCCTGGCAGCGCACCCCTAGCCTCGCGCCTCCACCTCCCAGTTCTTCTGCGTGTGTGTAGTGTCATCACATGCAGAGATGACAGATCAGAATCACACACACACACACACACTTGCGCGCACGCAAGTTTTGGTATGGAATGAACATAATTTAATAATTTGGCCTGCATCGCTTTGCCTAAAACACAGAATTATGAAAAGGACCACAATTGGAAAAAGCCTGCCCGCTGGCTCCCATTTGTTGAAGAGAGATCTATACATTTTTCAAATGATATTGTTATTATGCTTAAATTATCGCTTTGGCTAAAACGCTGAATCCCACGGATAAAGTAGGCTATATGTACGTACATATAACTACAGGTCAGGCATTCATAACTACAGGCATTAATATAGCCTACCGCATAGGATTGTACAATTATATAGCCTACATTTAACAAACAAGCTTGATTGACATTTGTAAATAGGTCAATACAAAAACTGCTACGAGGATAAAACCAGAAAAAGCACTAAGACTTGTTTACATCAGGTATAAAGTAAAAGGAAAACGTGACAACCGTATGGAAAAAGGGGCAGAAGAACTGTGAGGCGGAGGCGCGGGGGTGCGCTGCCCGGAGCAGTGTGGTAACCAGGTCTTCGCTCACCACCCATCACCACCCACCAGGCAAACCAGGCATACTTAATGAACTGGTGGGTGTGGCCTGCACATAAAAACGTCATTTTAACAAATACTGTAGACTTTTTTTTTTTTTTTAAACAAACAAAATAAAAACGTTATGGTGATTGGTCATTAAAGTGGTGTATTTTAATTGAGCCTTTTGACTCAAAGGCTTTCAGCTTTCAGGAAGAAACCAAAAATACACAGGGAAGACATATTTGAATATTATAACCACACCTGGGGGTCTCCATAGACACATACAAAACAGAAAAAATACAAAACCATGATTCCTGTCATGGTCTAACCTCGCGTGACGTGTCACCAGGCTTTCCACCTCGGAGGAAAGCCTGGTCTGGGTTCACACGGCGATTCCAAAATCGCAGTGTGAAGCAACCTGCAGCAGATGGTAATTTGTAGTAACATGTTGTAGTCTTGTTTTGTAGTCATCAGGCAGGAAACCACAAGGGTGAATAAGAAGTACCCATTCATAGTACTGATTCTGTCTTGTGGTTTCCTGCCAGATGACTACAACATGACGAAAGTTACCATCCGCTCCCGACCGGATCATAAACCCGAAATGAAATGCTGCCCAGGCTAGTCATGGTCTGTCTCTCTACAGACCGTGTCTCCACGTCAGCCACTCCCACGTTCCTTCTCTCAGTCCTAGTTACTCACCTGTCCCCACTCCCTCATCCCACACACACTCTGCGGCTTCGTACACACATATCGGACGAACTCTGTGCTGTCCGTGTTTCATGGCCGCCTCAATGCTTTTCCAATGGAAGTCACGTGGTTTGACCAAACAGTTAGTTGTGTGTGATGGGGGGAGGGGGGCAATCAAACACAAGTGTTTGGTCAAACCATGTGACTTCCATTGGAAAAGCATTGGGACGGCCATGAAACACAGGCAGAGCACAGCAGCACAGTTGTTCTTTATGTGTGTACGAAGCCTGCCAGTACATAATCTTTGTTCCTGTGATGTTCCTTGCAGTTCTGTCTTCTTCTCGTGCCTCTGAGAGATTTTGGACCTTACCTGAGTTTTTCTGCTTGCAAACTACTATGTAACTTTGATTGTAAGCTTGGCTTTTTGTTTAATAAATCAGTTAATTTGAACTTTCTGCATTTGGGTCTTCTGCAAACTGTGACAACTCCATCTTTAAAATATCTAGAGAGTAGAGACTAGTATGCTCCAAACTCACTCTGAGTGTACAAATGGAACCAAATGGGCCCTTATGTGTCCATTTGGTTCCATTTGTACACTACAGTCAGATTAACAATGAGGATTTCAGAATCGGTAGGTGAAATTAGTTTTTGTGATAGCTTAGCTTCATCGTTTTTGTTAATTTCCATGAGAGAGGGAAGGATAAAAAAGAAGGGGGCACAATTAAGGGGAGAGCGAGAGTAAAACCAAGTATCTATTCATACAGTATACACAGTATGTACCTGAGGTAAGACATAAAGGTGTGTGATCATAGCAAATATACAGTACTGTATAATGTACATGATGCTATGGACATTCAGCTAAAGCTTTCCCCACTATATGAATGCTAATTGTCTTGCTCATGGATGCTTAAATGAACACATATGTAGCCCAGGGCCAACAGTAGCCTGGCCGGGGCCAGCATGTAAATGACTGTCTGTTTCCCCCATGCAGTCTACCCAATGTACCCATGCTATATCATAACGTACGTGGCTAAACATTTCAAACTGGGTAAAAGGTTATCTTTCATCACCGCACCATGCAGGTAAAAGTATGATTCAATCCAAGTAATACAGTATGATCACTAAAGCACTTACTGATTTTTTTCATTAACTAATAGATTCCATTAAAAAAAAATCGGATTAATGTAATCTTATTATGTCCAATTTGCTTACTATTCAAACAGAATGTGATTGTAACAGCAGTGCTGTATAGAGCATCATGGCAGTTATTTACAGCACTGTGTGTGTGTGTGTGTGTGCGTGCGTGCGTGCGTGCGTGCGTGCGTGCGTCCAGCCAAGGGAAATGATTGATATGGGCCTGTAATTCAGAATATTTACAAATGGAACCAAATGGAGTAATTGTTCATTTTGTACACTCACAGTTAAATGGAGGATTTTAGAATATATTGGGTCCCAGAGATATATATACAGTAATTTCAAATGGTGGCCCCATGGCCATAATATGCATATTAAACATTTAAACTGTGATCCCTGATATTAAAACGCTTGAGAATCTCTGACTTACAGAGCCAGAGTGAAATACAGCCCTATATCCTTGAACGTGAGACTGATACCAGCCAGTAAATGTCTGACAAAACGTGTTGTTTTGAAGTCTGGCACGGCTTTAAAGGAACTCGTAGCATGCAGAGATGTGTGCTGACGTGTACGCTGTCAGCTTGTCGGCTGCTCTGCCTTCTATGTGGCCTTCGCCTCGGGGACAGACCAAACAATAGTCTACAAAAGCACACAGCGCAAACTGTCAGACCTGAGTCGCGTCCTGCTAGCCTCCGCGCTGCATCAAAAAGCCTCGCTTCGCTCTTTGATGTGCTAGCATCTTAGCACTGCTGGAGACGCTGCCCGCCACCCTCTCTACTCTGCATCCATTCTCCCGTCAGCCCGGCTGACATCAGTCAAATGCTCTCCGGCCTCCATGAAATTGCTGTCACTCAGGCAACGCAGCCTTTTTCTCTGCGGACGCATCATAACAACACAGAGTATAGGGTGATGTTACTGCGGATGTTTGGTGATGTGTGCAATGTTAATTAAAGGGACACTTCACCCTTTTTGCAAAAGAATATATATGTTAATGATGTTTAGAAGATTTAGAACACTTTCCTGACGGTCTTTATATGGTTTTAGATATTGTAGATATTAGCAGTGAGCCCAGTGTCTCTGATGTCATGGACACTGGGCTCACTTACTTCCTGGACTACATGTTGTCTCAGTAAGACAGCCCTCCCCCTATCCACAAGGATGAGCAATGTACCAAAGCATTATGGGAATTGTAGTCCAGGAAGTAAGTGAGCCCAGTGTCCATGACATCAGAGACACTGGGCTCACTGCTAAAATCTAAAATATCTAAAACCAAAAATTACACACATGAAGACCCCCAGTGTTTTTTGGCTGTTTCTGACACATTTAGTTTTTCACGCCATTATTTCCATACTGTATTGATCCAAGCTCTTTCTTTTCTTTATGCTTTTTAAATATCAGATGTAGTGTTAATTTTGTTGACTAAGACAAAGACTAAAGACTAAGTCGACTAAGGTTTTTCAGAAGACTAAATAGGACTAAGACTAAATGGTGTGTTATTCAAAAGACTAAGACTAATTTTGTAAATTAAAATTACGTTAATTATTGGTCAGCTGTACTTTACAGGGATATTTCACTTATCGTCTACTCAAGCTTTTGTGAGAACCCCATACAGTTTTTAAGTTGCTTGATTTAGTATTTATATACGTGTAGATATTGTATGCAAAGCACCATAGAGCTCACTGTGTTCGATTCAAGGAAGTTTCAAAAACGGAATGGAATCCAATGGCTTTGTCAAATTAAACTAACCACGATATGCTTTGAAAAATGTTCAGTAGTCCACAAGTCATAGGCAATGAGGTCTGGTGAACAAGCCAGACCACTGGTATACGGAAACATCTTCACTGATGTTTAAGTTTATAAGGATATGGTAGACAATCTGTTTGACATCATTAGTTCTGAAGAAACAATAAGTAAACATAAGCTCTTGTCAGGTGAAAACTCAGTCCACAAACTGCATTGGGAGACAAGTCTTTTGTATGGCCTGGTCCCCTTTGAATAGCACAATATTTACTGGTGACAATCAGCATAAGGATGGTAGACATTCTGTTTGACATCATTAGTTCTGAAGAAACAATAAGTAAACATAAGCTCTTGTCAGGTGAAAACTCAGTCCACAAACTGCATTGGGAGACAAGTCTTTTGTATGGTCTGGTCCCCTTTGAATAGCACAATATTTACTGGTGACAATCAGCATAAGGATGGTAGACATTCTGTTTGACATCATTAGTTCTGAAGAAACAATAAGTGAACATAGGCTCTTGTCAGGTGAAAACTCAGTCCACAAACTGCATTGGGAGACAAGTCTTTTGTATGGTCTGGTCCCCTTTGAATAGCACAATATTTACTGGTGACAATCAGCAGTCAAGGTAGCAGATGGCGTGTTTGGCGGAAGCCATACATCACGTCTAAACAGACGCTCAGTTTAACTTGAATTAGCGGTGTGTGTATTTGTCTACCTGCTGCCCCACCTTCGGTTATCAGCCAGCAGGCTGTCATTCTGCAGATAACAGCGGAGGATTGCCTCTAGATATGGGCAAAACGTGCCTCGTCTCTCTTTTAAATCCCTGGCTTGATGAGAGTGCCACAAGGTCAAGACGGTTTGGGCTGGAAAGGTCACACAAACGAGGATGAAGGATTATCGGGGCAAGGAGGATAGGGCCGTGGGTAGAAAATCTTTAAATTAATTTAGAAATGGATTCTAGAGTCGGAGGTGGAATTAGCAGATTATCTGCATAGTTGTAGAATTAGTAGAATTACACAGTAAAATCCTCAACATTCATTTATCCATTTCGTAAGAGTTTAAATTAACACTGACAATTCTTCTGAGTAGGAAAGATGCCCCCTGTTACAGGGAAAGGGAGATAAGTGGTCTTATGTGGCAAGAGATGACTGTGAGGGCCAATGCTACGTGTATAGGCGAGCTGAAGGAAATAGCCCCTATGTATCTACATCAGCTATTAGCCTGGCTGCCCACCTAATTAAGTAGCCAGCATGGTAATCAATCAATCACAGGCTAAATTGGATTTGCAATTGCCGGCACCGTGCGCACTTCAGATTGGCCGGAGCTTATGGTTTGACTTTGACTGTGACATTCCAACTCAACTTGTAACTCAGCTTAGAATTGAAATAATTATCTCTGCGAGGCCCTAGCATATCCGCTTAGAACCTCACTCCGTAAAGCTATTTATGGCTAGCTACAGATGATAAACTTAGGACAGGCATGTAAAATGTTTAGACAGGGGTGGAACAACCGCTTACAAACGTATGAAGTCAGATAGTACTATGTTTTCCCAATGCAATCTTATGGAAGCAGTACTGCACATGTGGACAGGGGTTGATCTTAGCCTGGCTAATAAGCCAGACTCAAATCACACTGTCGTGTGGTATTTGAGTCTGGAGATGCTGTGTATGGATCTTGTTTCCCGGGGGGCGGGTTCAAACATTTTCTCTTTGACGCAATTGGTCAGTGCTACTGTCAGTCAAAGGTCTCAAGCATTGAACGTCACTGTACCAAAGCCCGCCCATATTGCATACCGTGTCCCGATTGGCCACACCAGTTCTCTGGTGTAGGAAATGGGTGTACAATTGAGCCTCTCCAGACCGTAATCCGCCGGCAGGCAATTTTTTTTTTGCCAACGACTGATTCGGTCTGGCTTATTAGCCAGGCTAGGTTGATCTGGCCACAGGCTGACTAAACATGCAATTTAAGCCTGATTCACCCCTATCTAAAAAATGTATGTGCCTGTCCTAAATGTATCATCTGTAGCTATAGCTAGAAATATCTTTACTTTATGGAAACGATACTGGGAAAGGGGTTTTCCCCACTGTTTTTCCCCACTGTTTTTGGATGGCTCAAGCCCTATTCTACCCATGCAGGGTTTAATTACCCTGACACGGAACCTCATCTAGGAGCTTATAAGTGTAGAGTGAGGTTCCAAACGGAGCTAGCGAGGCCCATGTTGAGGGGCCTATAAATATCTTGACACCCACGGGACCAAAAGGATACAAATGTCACTCTTTGTTGTAGAAACATGTTTTCTTTTCACCAAATTAGTTACAAAAGACTAAAATAAAAAGTGAGGCACCTAAGAATTGTAACTGTTCTAATAAATAACACAAGTGAGGAAAAAAGCAGTTATACTGCACAGCAACAGCAGACAACAATATCCTATACAATTACAAATTAACTGCTTCAATTTCACATGTTCAGATTCCGAGTTCCAACCTTGAAATTGAAACACATTTGCATACCTCTATGACATACTGAAAAGTAACACAATCTCAATCCAAGGGCCTAGTCAGTCTGTTGGTCGGCCCCTAGCCACTAAATTCACAATATTAAAAATATTAGACCAAATTAGTAATAAATCACAAGGCACACATAAAGCTGACAGTGTAAGGTACAAAGTGATAAATTTACCCTGTTGCAGACTGAAGCTATGATTGCAAAGGCAAATATGATTGTGTACTGTTTATATTATGCTGGTAAAACAAACAAATCAAACCATAAACGCTGTGCCTCCAAGCACCCACAACTCAATCACACAATGCCATCTCACAAATTACCTTGTGATTCATGTGAAAATGACCATAAAACAGGATTTTGATATTGATGATTGCCTGTAATTGGCTTCATCAAAATGTGTGTTCCTATAAATCCAATAAACCCCAAAGTGGAATCGCATGTTGAGGGGACTTTATAAGGCTCACCTTTAGCCTATTTACAGGCTCACAATGGGTCACAATGCCACATGTGAGCTTGTAGATTGTCTCTTTTCACAGTCTTTATAGAATGCTGTGCCCTTTTCTGAAAAGTAACAGTTTAGGGGACATTTCAGTTTAGGTTTCCACTCGGCAGCGATGAATGACTGATTGCAATCATTTGAATTTCATTTCAGATTAGGTTTCTAAAAACTGCCCAGAAACAGAACATGTTCCAGTTCCAGTTATGACAAGGATCTCAACTGCCTGAAACTCTGTTTGTTTGCAGGAGAGCAAGCAGCCTTGTGCCTTGTGAGTATCTGGCCATATAAGTAAAAGGGATGAAGATGTTGCGGCCAGATAGACAAATAGCGTGTCTATATTCCATCACTTGTCACCCTTCACATCGCTGCCACGGTTACATCGCCTTTGCATAAGAAATCTCTTTTTTTCACCCACGCCCAATGAAGAAACTATAGCCCTCAACGCAATTTATATTCCAGTAGAATATTTGTCCCAAAGTGGAGTACCTCTGTGTCTAATTCGATAAAGGGGGGGATGGAGATGAGTAGCCTGTCTAGTGTTGTATTTGTGGACTTTGAGGATTTGTTTGAAAGTAATTACTAAAAGGCCCGGGGATGGAGTTGGGGGTATTTGATAAGTGTTAATCTGGAAAACAGTAAGTAAATTGAGTATTTTGAAAGGTGGAGCAGAGTGATCGTGTAGTTTTGATAAAGTAGCAGTTGTAACAAATCTCTTCTGGAGTAGGTCAATGGTGTGGAGGTACTATAAGAGACATAAGTGCTGGCCCATGCAGACCATATTGCAATATGTTAAATGTGGGTAAATCAAGCTGTAGTATAAAGTAAGCAAACCGTTTTGACTGACCAGACCGTGTGTGTGTGTGTGTGTGTGTGTGTGTGTGTGTGTGTGTGTGTGTGTGTGTGTGTGTGTGTGTGTGTGTGTGTGTGTGTGTGTGTGTGTGTGTGTGTGTGTGTGTGTGCGTGCGTGCGTGCGTGCGTGCGTGCGTGCGTGCGTGCGTGTATATGTATATGTATATGTATATAAGGTTTTCCGCAATTTAGTGGTTATTTGTAGGGTTGTCCCGATCCGATTCCGATCATTTGATTTTGAGAATCTGCCGATACCGATTTTTCCCGATACGATATTTATATTTCATAGAACACGTTCATGCCATTTCACAATAGTACAATATCCCAAATCACAGACGATTGACAGTCTAACATCATGATATGGATATAATATTGATACTAGGGATGTCCCGATCACGCTCCTGGTCCGATTCCGATCATTTGAAAATTACGTCGTGATCGGCCCCGATTTCCGATCACTCGATCCGATCGGGACAACCCTAGTTATTTGGACTTGACATGACTGTATGACCATTATGAAAGATGGACTTGGAGCTGTTTTGATTTACAGTAAAACAACTGAAATAAAGGCAGGAGGACCAAACCTCACTTGATATTTATCGTACATTGCTTTCATATATTGAGTATATGTAATAGTCATTTCACTTTGGACTTTTTAGTTAATGATGAAGACATCTGATGGCTGATCTTTAGGTGTACCAAATGAGCACGCATTGTCAATGTTATTGACTATTGTCAACAGTTGTCATATTGAAGGGCACCAAAGTGCAGCAAAGAATGTTTTTACTTGTTCACATGTATGCTAATGCATGTGTGGCATTATAAGGAGCCTAGACTATGTTGAAATTAAGAGTCCTGACTCCTGAGATCCGTGGCACAATACAAGGCCTGTTCCCCACTGAAGGAATTCAATTGAACGAATGGAAAAAGAGTACAACAATATATCTCAGTTGATTAGAGCCGTTCTAGTCAGTTGGCTAGACACAGGGCAAGACAAACACTCCGAGAGCTTCAGGTCAGGGACAAACATAAATGAGCAAAACAACACAACACAATAACAAACCTAACTAAAAATGGATGCAAAACAAAGCTCACACTCTAAGCTCAGTTTAGGTCTATTTCCAGTAAACATTCTTTTTTTGTATGTATTTTTGTATTTTATTAATAAAAAAAGACTTACCTTAATAATTAAATAATACATAATAATAATAATAATAAATAAAAAAGACAAAAAAAAAAAGAAAAAAAAAAAAAAACATTCATTCAGAAACATTCAGTATCAATAACAGAAACAGGATTTGAGATACAATAGAAAGAATGAAACCCTAAATGTCACCATGAGGGAACCATTTCCCTCATCTTTTTTCCTCCAACTACTATGTCTTATAGAATAGAAAGTGTCTCACACAATATTAACAATTGGGCCTATAGTAGGACAATTTTTCTGCATACCAGTTCTTTGTGATAGCGTTTTTGCTTGCTACAAGTAGGATCTTAAGCAGATAGGAATCGTCCTGATTCAGTCCATCTGGGATTTCTCCAAGATACAAGGACATAAATGTAGTACAGATACTGAAAGACAAGACAAAAAGAACATGTAGATCTGTGTCTCTCTCTCTCTCTCTCTCTCTCTCTCTCTCTCTCTCTCTGTATGTAATGAGATTAGCCTGAAGAAGTTATGTAACCTTGAATTCCGTCTGTCACCATTTTTTTATTCTATCCTTTCTTTAGTGACTGAGAGGTCCGATGTTTTGTACTTGTGGTTCCTTCATATTCTTTTTCATGAGTCATGTTTAATTAATGCCTCAAAGGGAGGGATTGTGGAATATTTGGAACCCAGCCATAACTCTATACATAGTCCATATTCAATAATGATTTGACAATGTCTGTGTAAGTCATGTGTGCTCTTGTGAAAGTTACATAGACTTGATCTAATTATACAACCTGAACCCACCATATGTTGTAAGTCAACCAGTTGGCCATTGATCTCAAGGCCTGTAAACTGCATAATACCGTAGCTGTTTGACCAACGGACAGGCTCAAACACAGTAGGCTAGAGCACCTGGCCACCAGTTGAACCTAGATAACAGACAAGGACCATTTTGGGCAAGATCGACTTGGGAGTATAGGTGTCCTACTGTGTTCCTGACATGTGAAGACATGATTGTTACATGCATTTTACTTACTTTTATCAGGGTTAAAGGTTAAAGGTCATATGTCAATTTTGATTAAAAATTGACCTATGACAGAGTCCCAGAGACATTCTGGACACTCTTAAGACCCTTAAGATATCTGCTCTAAAGCTGCTGGAAGCTGAGTATTGCTTTAGAAATGAGCAATGTTTCTGCCGTGCTAGCTGATTTTATAGGCAGATAATGTAGACACTGTGCAGACGAAATGAAAGCCTGGGTATCGAGGCTATGACATCAGTGACTGGCCTCCAGTGGACAATAGCATGGCCGGTGGGCACACCACATCGCCATGCTCGTGTCACCATAACTCAGCCATAACCATATATGGACTAGGCTTGGACCTCAGACCAGCAATATGTTCACCCATGAGAACACATGTTGACACAGTGAGCCCTGTGATTGGCTGCTTACTGTCACGTGACCCCCCCTCCCAGCCACTCACCCACCCACCCACCCACTCACTCACTCACTCACTCACTCACTCACTCACTCACTCACTCACTCACTCACTCACTCACTCACTCACTCACTCACACACACACACACACACACACACACACACACACACACACACACACACACACACACACACACACACAGTTAGGGTTAGGTTCTCCAAAATGAAATGGTTTGTTCAATCTGATATTTCTCTTTGTAAAATCATTAGTAAATTATAGCAAAGTCACAAAACTGTCCTTGTTGCACTTTAAATAAATACCCAGTAGTTGTATAATCACATCAAGTTTTGTAAAAATACAACATAAATACTGCACAGTAATTACGCATGGCTTGCTTCTCCTATAAGAAATCAATACCACAAGTTTAAGACCTCAGTGATTTCCCCACCACAGTGGCCATTACAAAAAACATCATCAATGTTCCATGTCTCTGAATCCACTCACAAAAGGCTTCCTGCGAGTATTGATTTGGGCCGGCTTTGGGCCAGCAAGAGTCTACACAGTATATGGTTTTGGTGATGTGAAAACCATTTGAGGTCTTTTATAAAATGAAAGACCCACACAAATGGGAAATGTAATCATAGCAGGAAGTATAAATCTCTGAAGGTCATATCTCATTGAGGGTTTCAATTAACAGCGTTGCCAGGGAAGCTTAGTGTACAAGCCTCAGTGGCTGCATGCAGCTAAAGGTTATGTATGAGTTTAACTTCATTTTTTCCAGAATACAAAGGATGACCAAGATATGTCCTCGCAAACATGATATATAACAGCCAGTTCCTGTGTGTCAATAGAGGGTATGCGCGTGACATCATCATCAAACCAGTGTCGTGTCTGGGGTCCCGACAGAGAATGTACAGCTGGATTGAACTGGAATACTCAATGTAGTCCGACACAAAGGTTCAAGGTTTAACAAGTATATTTATTGTATAAATGGGTAAATGGAGGAAAAGGGGAAAAGGTAAGGGGAAGTCAGGATCAGGGGTGTTACAAGATCAGGATCAGCGGGGAAAAAAGGTGCGGTTCATCCCATGTCTGTCGCTTTTATACTGGGCTATTACATTAGTGTACTCTTAACCAACCATCGGTTCAAGATTGTTTAAACATATCCATCTATAGCTGGTGGCGTCAGGCGCGGAACCGGATCCCATGGTATGGGTAACGGTAAATGACAATCCAATACAATTGATGCCAGATTCTGGCGCCTGCTTCACTTGTATAAAACCAGAAGACGCCATACACCTTCCTATGTCCGGGCATTACGTCCGAACAATCGGGTTCGAGGGGAAAAAACAGCTGATACCTTCCACACTGCCTGTAAAAATCAGATTCAAATCCCAAGTGACTGAAATTCCAATACTTGTGTCTGACAAAACCCCCATTGGCCTTTTAGGGCGAGATGCCCTCACCAGATTGAACTGTACCATTAAGTGCACACCAGACGGATGTGTGGTGCACGTCCCCCCTGAAGAATACCCACGACACCAGGAAGTTATGCAGGAACGCCTACTGAGTAGCAAAAAACGACTTTCTGGCCTCGACAGCCCATACATCCACACAGAAAAGTCATATCTGATTGCATTAAACAATGTTAAACAATGTTAAACTCACTTTGCATGTTGCTTTGCCACTCGATTTGCCACTCGATGTGCCATTCACTTTAAGCATGCGCATACCCTCTATTATAAATGAATGAAAGCCTCAAAATACTGTACCACCACCAGATACCTGCCACATGTCCGCTAGGTCTAGCTACATCCTCTCCGGTCACTTTTAAATCCAGAAGAAAGACACGCACGCATGTTCTCTCTGGCCTTTTTTCAACAATGTCTAATTGTCTCCATGGAGAAATGCTTGGACTATTTTCTTGTTAACCCATTTTGAGCGGGAACCCCTTTTGGTGGTTATATACATTATGTTATAATTTAGCTATTGAAAAATAGCTGATCTACAAGCTCATAGCGCTACGAGCTTGTAGGTCTGCTATTTTTGAAAAATCGTGAAAATATTTATTTCAGAAAACTGGAGGATTTAGAAGAATCTTTTTAAATTTCGAGGACTAAATGGGTTAAACCTCCATGTCCTAGTTCACTGTTTGTTTATACACTTTGGATTTCATTATTTGCATTTGTTGTGTAACGCTGCTGGTTGTTCTGTATGCCTCAAACGCTGACTGTGTCTGAGTGGGAGCCTCATAATATTATTGTGGATATGCTAAAGAGCCTCGGAATGTTGAAACATAATATAAAGTCGGAACAATTTCAGACTGAAAAGAAGGAATATGAAACCCATTACTTGAACCAATTGTCTGCGGATGAACTGATAGCTGTGATTGGCGATGACTTTCTCATTCTCTCGAAGGAACTATAGATATACAAAGAGATGATGAATTCATGAAAGCAACAGAGACCCAAATAAACACACACAGCTACTTCCCCATGCGCAGTAGACAGTATAGAGCCAAAGGGCATATAACTTTGTCGGTCTTCTGTGCCATGACGCATGTAGTGATTTCTATTCAGACTTTATATGCCAATCAAACGATTTCCTAGTTTTGTTTTGCATATCTTTGACAGGTGTCAGTCAGTCAATGTTCCCGTCATGGCTCCCTGGGTTCCTGTTTCATTCAGAGACATGTTTTGTGATGCATTCATATTTCATGGATGTTTAGTCTAAATTGAAGGTGATGTGTGAGAAAGAAGAATTTTGCATGAGCCAAATAGGGTTTGTGGGCATAGTATTTAAACGTTTATTTTTATTCTAATCTTGACGAGTATATCATGTTGTGTATATTCTTTGTGGAGTATATATTATAATACGAAGGTTTTGAACAATTGGTGTATAAAAGTCATTTGGTTCTACCATGTCATAACAGGACACCACTGATCTTCTATATATGACTAAGCCACAGACGAAAAACAGTCTAAGTCCACACTATTGATCCATAATGTATAAATGATAGATAAGGGTTCAGGACAACGAGGCCTTTTCGTGGAGGTCGTGGGTCAGAATGAAATTTGGACTTAGACTGCTCGTCTGTGGTACTCATGATGCTTTCATAGTTGTTATTGCCCACATAACAGACAGACAGACAGACAGACAGGCAGGCAGGCAGGCAGGCAGACAGACAGGCAGGCAGGCAGGCAGGCGGGCGGGCGGACGGACGGACGGACGGACAGACAGACGATAATATCCATGAACCACTGGTAGGGTCAGGGTGAAAAAAATAATAATCTAGCGACTAGCGCACTGTTGCTTTAAGCAGGGAAGTCGGGGACAATCGGCCTGTCGCCGTATAGGAGGAAGCCCATTTGTGACAAAACTCAGTGGACTTAAGTTATTTTCCGACATCATGTAATGGGCGGATGTAAACAAAATGCAGCGATTTAGCGATGGACCGGCCGTGCACGTGTCGAAGCATGAGGAACACTCGGCATGGAGTTGTTGATTTTTCCCGCCTCTACCACTGGTTATATTGGATATAGTATTATTGTAATTTTACGGTAAGAAAACGACTACCCTGGAATACCCTCCCATCATGGGACTGCATAATTTGTCATTTTGTCAAATACGGAAGATCAGTCCATGCTTACGAAAAGATAAAAGTTCAAACTATAGGGCTGTCAATGGCAACATGATAATAATAATAAATGCAACATTATTGTATTGCCACTAATAATTTTATCATGCATTCACCCACACACACCAAAAAAATGACAATTAGGACTCAGCTCTCTACGTCCATGCATGCAATGTCGTGTAAACAGAGAATCATACTTTAATAATATTAATCTTTATTGTCCCGAAGGATATTCGTCTTCAGTCTGTTCAAACACCGCCCACATCAAAAACAACACATAACATGAGGTCCCCACTGTACAGAACCACCCTATGGGCGGGACAGTTTGTTTAATGCCGCGATGGCTGAGCAGTGAGGGAACAAACTCCTACTAAAACGGACCTTTTTCCATGGCAAGGTTCTGTATCTTTGTCCAGGTGGCATGAGGTTAAAGAAGCGATACAGGGGGTGATCAGTGTCTGTTTGGGGATTTGTTTAGTTTCCATCCATCCATCCATCCATCCATCCATCCATCCATCCGTTTAAAGAGAGCCATCAAGGTCTAAAAGCCAAACCGCACCTCGCAACTCCTTGCTACTAACCATTATCTCCAATAGCAGTTGCAGTTGGATGGCCTTAAAACTGTTTTGTTGCAAGTTACATGATATCATGTTTTTTTTTAATGTGCACTAGCTGTCCTGGTAATGAATAAATAGTGTGACTATGTTAGTAAGCTAACTAGTCCTAGTTCTGCAATGCAGCCTTTCAACTGTTTCCAACTCATGCATTGTGTGATGATCAGCTGCCCCATATGCCGGCCACCCAATGGTGATCAAGGCTTAATCGACCTAGACGATGACACACTGGACTGGCTTGCCCCAAAGGTCTTAAAGCACATGAAGCAATAACAAAGCAATAACAACATTTTAATGACTTTTTCTTGGAATGCAGATTGCGGCCCCTAGATGTATCACAGGGACTAAAATCTTTTTGGGAGCGTTCTACCAAATTTGGCTGAATACAAAAAATAAAAAAAAGAAGTCATTACATAATTTTGACATATTATGTATTGCTTATAGCAGCTTTAAGGACACAAGACAAAAGAAGAAGCTTGTTTAATTTTGTATCATACAGTTTGAAGTCCATTTTTTTTGTGTTGATGTTTAAACAAACAGTATGTTTGTAAATGTCTGCACATTTAGTGAATCTTTATAAGCGTAAAGTTGGAAATGTCATGTTCCCAATATTACTGAATAATGTTATTTTGTTGTTTGTTTTTACAATGTTGGGCTTGGGTTGACCTTTTGAGTGTTTCTGGACAATATTTGTCATTGTTTATTGGGCTGTTTATTTTCAATAATATACTGGTACATTTGCATAAATCAAGCATATACCGGTATGTCCACTCCCATGTTGATAAGAGTATTAAACTCTTGCAATATATCTCTTTAACCCATTCTGGACGGGAACGCCTTTTGGTGTTTTAAGCATTATGTTATACTTTAGCTATTGAAAATTGCAGATCTACAAGCTCAGAGTGCCGCACTAGGAGCTTGTAGATCTGCTATTTTTGAAAAATCTTGAAAATGTGACGCAAATCTTTGAATATATATTCTTACACACTACACAGTGAACGTTTTTAACTCAAATCTTTGCTTCCGGGGGGTCCCTAGAACAACAAATAGGCCTATATATAATTCTAGGGGTCCTTGACATGAAATAGTTTGAGAACCACTGACATAGAAACAGGTTTTTCAGAAAACTGTCAGGATTTAGAAGACATTTTGTAGAATCTGGTCTCAGGTCGAAATGGGTTTTAAGGCACATTTTGAACAGATGCTCTGTCCGTCTCACTGCAACAGAACAAAAAGACTGCTGTCCTAAATCACCAGACCAGCTAATCGGGCCAGATTAGTCACAGGTGTGCCTGCTGTTTGGCAGAGCCACCCCTGACTCTCTCTATCCACACACAGCAACCAAGTTTAGAACCTCATCCCAGCTCTGTGTTGTGTTGTGTAACGCTATCGTTTCTGCACCATTAAGCAGTGGTGGAAAGTAACTAAGTACATTTACTATACTGTTCTTAGACCTGAAGACGATTCTACAAATGCCTTCTAAATCCTGACAGTTTTCTGAAAAACTGTGGGTTTTCTGGGGGTCCTTGACGTGAAAAAGGTTGAGCACCACTAACATAGAAACATAGGTTTTTCAGAATATGTTATTGGTTTACCACGCAAGCACGCACGCACACGCACACGCACACACACACACACACACACACACACACGGACAGAGTGCAAAACATACTCTCTCCCCAAGCCTTCGGCCTGGTGGAGACAATAACAAACATCTGTCCATAATCTACATAGGCCTACAGTACAGTATACTTGTGTACCACTGAAATAGATAATACATCATCAATAGAGAGTATGCGCATGCTTAAAGTGAATGGCACATCGAGTGGCAAATCGAGTGGCAAAGGAACAGGCAAAGTGAGTTTAACATTGTTTAATGTTGTTTAATGCAATCAGATAAGACTTTTCTGTGTGGATGTATGGGCTGTCAAGGCCAGAAAGTAGTTTTTTGCCACTCAGTAGGCGTTCCTGCATAACTTCCTGGTTTGATGATGATGTCACACGCATACACGCATTAGTGGCAGCGGTGGCCGAACGGATAGCGGCGCGGTCTTGATACCGGAAGGTTCCTAGTTCGAATCAGCCGTCCGACACGTTAAAAAATTACCACCGCTGAAGTGCCCTTGAACAAGGCATTGAACCACTACGATGAAATGTGTTCTATGAGCAGGGCCTGGCTGGAAACAAGTTCTTGAGCTTAGCCCAGATACCCTGGGTAAATATAGATTTCATTTCATACCCTCTATTCAAAAGGCCATCGAGGATTCATTCAAAATCAGCATACTTTAAATGGTGAATCATTCAAAACTCAATGTTCTTTTTGTTTTATTTTTCGCCACACTTTAGTTGTTGCCGATTTAAAAAAAAAAGTGATTCACTTATTTGGTTCCTTTTTAATTAATCTGGTGCATGGTTGTCCAGGGATTCTTTCGAGAAAGGTATTTTATACAGAATCATAAACAGCAGAGGTGATTTGATTTAGTGAGTTTCACTTACTGTATTTATTTTTTTTGAATAAAGTGAGGACACTGAAACATAAACATATCCAGTTATTCACGGTAGGAAAGTGATTGTGGAACATTATTCATAAAAGGGCTGAATGGGGACTTGGCGAATGCTCTCACACTGTATACGGCCTGGGCAACATATCTGGGACGATTCGACACGCCAAATATATTCTCCGTCTGTGTTATTCTGCATTTTAAAAAATGTTTCCAGCAGCATTCGAGGGGCGCGTTAGAAGAAGTATTTATTTCCCCCTATGTGAGTTGACAACAATGATGGAATGTCACGCCGACAGCAGGTGCCTCCGAGAGACACGGGGGCAAATCTCAACGCCTAGGACGACGGCGTGTTCGCATCATGCTCGCTGGAACACAAAATTAACCCATTTCGACCTGAGGACGATTCTACAAAATGCCTTCTAAATCCTGACAGTTTTCTGAAAAACCCATGTTTCTATGTCAGTCGTTCTGAAACATTTTCATGTCAAGGACCCCCAAAAATATATGTAATTGGCCGCCGATCTGAAAATATGTAGGACCCTCCCAGAAGCAAAGATTTGCGTTAAAAACGTTCGCTCTGAAAGAATATTCAAAGATTTGCGCCACATGTACACGATTTTTCAAAAATAGCAGACCTACAAGCTTGTAGATCTGCTATTTTTCAATAGCTAATGCGTAACATAATGCTTCAAACACCTAAAGGGGTTCCCGCACAAAATGGTTTAATAGAATCTGGCAAGCGTGATTACTGACTCGCTCCTCGCAGCCAATTGAATAACCAAACGGGAGATACGGTAACAATATAAATGGATGCCACTGTCTTGCGCTCCAGGTCTATGTGCTGTATGTCTCTTTTCTTCTCCTTTTTCTTTTTATTATTACTGACACATTGGAGTTGAACCCGTCTTCCAACCTGTTATTCTAGCTGTCACACTTACATTAGGACATACTCTGACTGCCAGTGACTGGAGACAGATGGCGAGTGGGAGAAACATTCACCACTCAGCAGAAAGAGACCGAGGGAGATACAAAAAAGGGGTCAAATCAACAGTACATGTGCTTTTATAGTTTTGTTTACCTGGCCTTCAAGCTCCTCTACACATTGTTGCTGTCATGAGGAAACCTTGTATGTCCAAAATGTTTGCGTTTCATGGAAATAATGATGCAGTGTATAGTTATTAACAAGATCTTGTTAATACGTTTCATTGGTTCATACTCAGAAAACTCATATAATAATAACCAAATTCACGTTTACGAACAACAAACACAAATAGCAAATACAGATTGTCAATTGGTTATTTGTACTAGTTTAGTAGTTTTATGTGAGCTAGTATAGTATGACATGGAAGGGCATTAATTCACGGCAGTGTACATTTTGTTGACTAAAGACTAGGTTTTTCAGAAGACTAAATATAGGACTACGACTAAATGGCATGTTATTCAAAAGACTATAGGGCCCCCTTTTTGTCACTGCTAAACCCCTTATCCCTAAACTTCTTTGCATTTTTTTACTATTTTGAAATTTTTTTTTGAATTGTTCAACTAGCCAATCTACATTGACACGTTGTGAGCTTGTAGACTGGCCATTTTAACTATTCAAAAATGTTTTGCAAAATAGTAACAAAAAGGCAAAGTAGTTTAGGGATAAGGGGTTTAGCGGTGATGAAAAAATTTAGCCTCTTTTTTACTTATTTTATTTTATTTTATTTTATTTTATTTTATTTTATTTTATTTTATTTTATTTTATTTTATTTTATTTTATTTTATTTTACAAATAGTCGATCTACAAGCTCACAACATGTCAATGTAGATCGGCTAGTTGAACAATTTGAATACTGTAAGTATTTCAAAATAGTAATAAGCCAAACTGCACTCCTGCCTAGTCGACATTCAGGTCTGGATGGGTAAAAATGTCCTACAACTCAACCAATCAAAAACTGAAGTCCTTATATTTGGCCCACCATCTGACAGTGTCCGTTTGGAAAACAACCTTGGTTCGCTTCGCCAGAACATTAAACCCACAGCCAGAAACCTAGGTGTCACCCTCGATTCGGACCTCTCCCTGGAGGGCCATGTAAAAAAGGTTGTCCAGTCCTCATTCTACCACCTTCGCAATATTGCCAAAATCAAACCCTTCCTCTCACGCCCCGACTTAACCAAAGTTATCCACGCCTTCATCTATTCACGCCTAGAATATTGCAATTCCCTTTACTCCTGTCTTTCCAAACAATCCATTCACCGACTACAATTGGTCCAAAATGCAGCAGCCTAACAGGTGCAAGAAAGTTCGACCATATTACTCCCATCCTTGCCACCCTCCACTGGCTGCCCATTTCTTTTAGAATTAATTTTAAAAGTCTACTTTTTACTTTCAAGGCTAGGTCCGGCCTTGCTCCGTCCTACATTTCTGACTTACTTGACCCCTATGAGCCATAAAACCATAAAAACAGGCCGCAAAAAGACTATTGGCGATCGGGCCTTTGCAGTCTGTGCACCCTCACTGTGGAACGCCCTGCCACTGGAGATCAGGCTTGCCGCCTCGTTTTAAATCTCTCCTGAAGACCCATTTCTACAAAGCTGCTTTTAATCCTTTATTTCTTTGTATTTTCTGATGTATTTTTCACCTTTTTGTGTCATTATTTCGTGTTTTTGTTGTTGTACTATACCTTTGGATGTATGATCTGTTCTATGCTCTTGTTGTTCAGCACTTTGTGACCTTGTTCTTGAAAGGTGCTATTATAAATAAAGCTTTATTATTATTATTATTAATAAAAGGCGAAGAAGTTTAAGGATAAAGGGATTTAGCACTGACAAAAATAGGGCCCCTCAGACTAAATCAAAAGTATTCTGAAAAACAAAAACAAATTAACACTAAGGAGAGAAAATAAATACAAAGTTGACAGGTTTCCACCCGACAACGATATAGTACATTCATTATTATTCAATAGATAAACTTCAGAGTTATGTTGCTTCTTTTCATTACTTGTTTGTTTTATTATATCAACATTATTATTGCCAAGGACAGTGTCTGGAGGATGTTTGGTACACGCTCGGCACATCCCGCCCTGGCAAGAAGTCACTTGGACGAGCAAGAGAGCGGCCCGGCTTTGGGCTTTATTGGGCTGTGGAACTGGGTCTTAATAAAGCAGACAATGCTCTGGGAGGCTTGTTTTGGTTTCATGTTGTCTCTAGCCTCAATCTGTATACAGGCAAAATGGGGTCAATTAGGAAACCCACTTTATTGATGTGTTTCAAAGGATAACATTAAAAATGTACTTGCAGCCCTTTCAACGCCAGCGGGAGACCACAGTGTACAGACGAAGGAAGCCATCGCCCTGTCCCGGTTGAACATATTCTTCAGTTGTTCGAACACAAGTAAATACAGCAACACCGATGTTGGGTTCCAAATTGAGCTTGTCCAACTCATCTCTGCTGTCGGGAAGAAACCACTTAACTCCAAAGTGTTCATTTTTCAGGAAATGAAGAAAACCTTATCTTTTGAATCAAAGTTGGTGTTGTAACTTTATATATTGTCAATTACTTCCATGAGAGGGGGAGAGGTGGTTCAGTTAGCATAGTTTGTCTGCCAACTCCCATTCATAGCCATGTCTAGACTGTAATTTATAGTGCAATCCTCTGTGCTCATTGGTTCAATATTTTCGAAACAACACACAGACGTCAAGGGTGTTCAATAGCACTAGCAAAAATCTAAAACCTCAAACATGGAGTTAGGTGGTTTTCTCCTGACAGCAACGATATACTCCTTTGTAACTGTGTGTAGGCTATCATACCCCAATCCGCCCCCCCCTTTCATATTCATGTCTAGACTATAATTTATAGTGCAATCATCTTTGCTCTTTTACATTTACCAGATGATTTTCCAATGCTGAACGTTTTCAGTTTGCAAATAAATAATGTGTTGTGTCTGAAAGCCATCTGAAGCTGTCGTTACCTCACTGTCGCAGGTGTGGGCAGAGAGAGGAAGCATAATACGGGAGATCTTTAACCATCCCTCCACATAACAAAACATCCTTGATTTTATCGGAAGATGTTATTACATGTGTAATCAAATAAACATTGTCATGAGCTCATAAAAACTAATGGCATTATTGATTCAATTGACATCGTCTCATACACCCCATAATGGTGAGCGTTATAATCAACCACACACATTGATTCATTGTTCACAGATCAATTAGTGAGGCATCTGTGTCAGCCAAGACTTTACCCTTTAGTAAAAAAGGACAAGCTTACGAATGCAAATTATATTGTTTACAGCCTTGGCCTCGGATATGGCTGTGGAGTAGCAGACAGATTCCAGGTAGCACGCACACACGCACGCACGTATGCACGCACGCACGCACGCACATATGCACACATGCACACACACACACACCCCCACCCACCCACCGGCCACATGGCCACTAAGCGATTCTGTTGCCTTAATTGCTCAAAGGCCCAATGATGGTAATTGCTGAGGAGCACTTTGGGTTGAATTCTCTGACTCAGAATTTCCTGAATCATGCTGATGGTATGCAGAATGAATGACCTATGTATTACTATTTAAAGGTAGAGCGTGGGGCTTCTACAGCGTTAGCCTGGGGTATGCTTTCCATGGGCAGCTCCTGGCAGGATCCGCTGGGAGAATCTAGACGCAGCTGCGCGACATCAGACTAATTCATTAGAGTGACAGAGAGAGAGAGGAGTGTGTGTGTGTGTGTGTGTGTGTGTGTGTGTGTGTGTGTGTGTGTGTGCGTCAATTTAACAAAGGTGCAGACGATCAGAAATCAGCAGAGAGTGATCAACGTTTGTGCTATACTGTATGCTGTATTGAAGTGGACTCAGACCCAGACTTTTTTTTCTCCCTGGAAATAAAAACGTCTGGGTTTCTGAGGCTACTACAGCGGTGCCCGTTGGGCACTGGCCTACTTGGAACGATGCAAGTTGGAAATGCATGCCCCACCCAGATATTATGTCCGTGTCCCTTTTATGCCCATATTTGTAGTTCTTCGTCAGGCATGGAACCCACATATGGAGTCTATGATGTCAGAACAGGCCAGCTCCATATATGGACACTGGTCAGGACAATTTAGTGTTACACAGTATCTAGGATAGCATGCAGGCAGACATTCAAACCGCTGTGAATAACGTACTGTACGTACCATCTAAATAACACACAGCGTGTCTCCAAACAAACAGCATTAATTTACTGTAACTAAATAATGTAGACATACAGTAGAGTTGTGTGGGTGGTGTACTGGTATCGTGTGAATTTGTGGAGAGATGCAGTTTGTTAAAGCTTTGTTTAAGGATGCATGTATTAACTTTGCTCTGAGAAAGAAAACAAAACATAATTGAGTGTGTGTGTGTGTGTGTGTGTGTGTGTGTGTGTGTGTGTGTGTGTGTGTGTGTGTGTGTGTGTGTGTGTGTGTGTGTGTGTGTGTGTGTCCTTGCATGCACCCGTGTCTGTGCATGCAAGCGTGGGTTTGTGCGTGTGTGTTATGTATTATTGTTACGCACCAATTAGTCTAGGGGTAAAGGACAGGAAACCTCACTACAAAGTTGAAAATGTTTTACTTGTACTTCAAGCATAAAAGTTACAAAAGAGTTGTTCTCAATACAAATGGCTCAATAAATACATGATGGAAGTTAATTGACTTTCAGGTATATTGGCAATCATTTATAATAGCGATAACTAGTAAGCAAGTAAGATATTAAAGCAGAGTGGTGTATAACTTACAGTGGTGGGGTGTTCCTGTATATGACCAATAGTTTGTTAGTATAAATATATATGGAAATAGTGTACATATTTAACCAACCATAACCATGAAATAACAATACCAGAAATAATAATAATAAACAGCTCGCCATTACAATTATATTATTTGATTCCTTTTTTAAAGCACATTGACTTTACATTGCATGAATCGTTGCTGTAGGGAGGAAACCACCTAACTCCATTTGTGAGGTCCGTCCGTTACCAGCTAATCTCCGGCACCGTTGGCCGCTGGCAGCTGGCAGCTGGCAGCTGGCAGCGGTGGCCGAACGGTTTGCGGAGCGGTCTTGATACCGGAAGGTCGCCAGTTCGTATCCCCGGACCGGCACGTTAAAATTACCACCGCTGAAGTGCCCTTGAGCAAGGCATTGAACCACTACCATGAAATGTTCTATGAGCAGGGCCTGGCTGTAAACAAGTATCTGATGCTTAGTCCAGTTACCCTGGGTAAATATAGTAACTTTGCTTTGCTTTGCTTTGGCCCGGTCAATGCCAAACGTTGCACACACACTCCCAAAACACATTATTTGATATTACTCCTCCAGATTCTAGGCTGCAACACCTTAAGTATAGCTCTAGCAGATTCTGCTTGTAGCAAAGCATCTTCAATGTTTACTTCACCTATGCCCGCTAAACTTGAGGTTTACGGGCAAAATACAGTGCCCATAATTGCCCGTTAACTGCTCTTTTCACACAGTGGTGTTTATAGCAGACTCCTCACTCATATGTGCACTTGCAGTTTGGGCAACTCCAAAGCAAACTCCACATGCCCCAACATTTTATTTACCTGCCAGTGTCAACCTCTTACCCCTGTGTTATTCGCGATACCGATATGACAAATAAGGGCCGATACCGATACTTTTCTGATACCGATACAGTATCGGGACATCTCTATTGACAATATAATATAAAGTCACAACACTAACTTTGCAGTATGTATAGTAGGTGCAGTATAGTATAGGTGAGTATAACAAAATATATTTTATATTTTATATTTTTCATTTCCTGAAAACTGAACAGTTAATTGGTTTCTTCCCGACAGCAGAGATATATGTTATGGACTTGTATACTGTGCACAAGTTCTAATGTTTGGGAATTCTATCTCCTTCAGGTGAACTTCAGATGAGCACTCAATCTTGGGTTCAACTTAATTGTCATATTCCGAGTCTGGATACAGTATACCTCACACGGAGCAGACATATTGCATTGCCCTGTTGGAGGAAGCCAGAATGTTAGCCAACTTGTTACCTTGATGAGGTTTCTCATCAAGGTTAAAGTTAAAAGGACAACTTTAGTTTTTTTCAACCAAGGTTCATGTTTTAGGTTGTTATTAGAGAAAAGTAAAAGATGATGTGTTCATTTCTTTTCATTTGCTGCTTTCTTTCGTTTTAGGGATTTTAGCTGTTTTTGACAGGGGGCATTCGAGCATGGGGCTAAATATATATTTATTTACAACATTTTATAGCGATTTCTTTTTTTTATTATTTACTATAGTCCTACTAGACCCCAAGAAATTACAACTGGCCACACAAGATCACAGGATCTACTGAATGTGAAAGTAGCCTAAAGTAACCTAAAACCTGAACCTTGGTTGAAAAAAACTAAAGTTGTCCTTTAAGAGCAGGGGGATAAATAATTAACCACTGCACACCCGTTTACCTATAGGTGCATTTCAGTTGAGTCTTGTCCACTCAATAATTCAGATTGTTAGGCCTTTTACTAAGCTCTCTGACAAGTATGCATTCCCCCCTGGGTCCTTTCACAACCTTTCTACCTTTCTGACCATATGGCCATGAGCCTTATGTTAACTGACAGCTATTGAGTACCTGTGTACTTAACTTCAGTCAGTTCGGTTAGTTCAACCCTCAAGAAGGCACTCAGCTGTTGAAACCGTTTTGCATCAGAGCTTAGTATTTTATTTTGTGTGCTTGTTTTAATTTCCCGGCACCTCTGCAGGTTGCAGTTCACCTATTTTGATGCGCAAGTCCCTCTGAAAGCAGCATCCTGACTAAACAGCTCTCAAGATGACATTGGAAAAAACATGAACAGAGAAAACATTTTGAGTAAATGGCTACAGTACACACAGAGACGGATTAACCCCCACTAGGGTCCCTGGGCCGGTCATTTTTTTGGGGACCCCATAGCGCACGTGTGCGCGGAACTTTCTAGTTAATTTTTTGTGTTTTTATCAAATTTGTGACCTAAATTTAACAAAATCAATGGCCAATGAACGTCCCCAGGAGCTTTTTTTTCAGGGCCTCAAACCCAGTCCAGAGAGGACTGAGAGTCAAGGGCCCCTGGGCCACGGCCCCACTGGACCAATGGCTAATTTGGCCCTGAGTACACATTAATTGGTTTTTAATTCAGCCAACGGGAAATGTGACAAGATTATTCTGTTTTGACTGGAGAACTGGATTTCCCTACAGAATTGTTGAATGTATCCAAACACAAAGCAAGAAGGCACTGGCACACAGTTACACTTAGCGACTAATATGCCAAGGAATAATCCCAAGTGTCCTTACATGGCAAATAGAATCCTCTTTGGGCCAGCGCACGGATGCATTCTTTGATCGCTTCTGCACTGTTAAGTAAGTGCTAAATACTCTTGATGATGTTGCTGATCAAACTCAAGCACTACAGAGAGACATAAATATTAAGAAATGTAGCAATTTTCTGAAAGTACACCAGGAACTCGATGACAATTCTTTCCTGAAGTCAAGGAGAGAAACATCAAGAAATTATGTAAAGACAACAAAGACAAAAAAAAGAAGCACACATGCTTAATTACGTTTATTTGGTTTACGTTTGTACACTCTCAAAGTGAAATGAACACTGACAATTGTACGTGTACCAAGACATAGCGAAGTCCCTGATGATTCTTGAGTGAACCTGAACATGGATCTCTCTCAATTGTAGAAGTATGCAAGTACCGAATGGTGTGGAACACCAAGCCAAGACACTTATATCTGTTCCGAACATGCCTAATTAAAACAAAAAATATTTGAACATATTAGATTTTGTTTTATGTTCGCAGTATGACATGCCCAGAACATGGACCCCAGGGTTAAAGTGTCAAGCAAATGTCAAAGAAAGAACATTGTCCTCTTACTGTACACTGACTATATACTATTTCATTACACCACTAAATGAACAACTTCCATCCTATGTGAAAGACAATGGTCAACTCATTACTGTTGTGGAGTCTTTAGAACAGTTAACTGAGGAATTGTATACTAACCTTTTTACAGCATCCCTAACAATTACTTCCTTTTACAGGAGGTCTACTTCTTACAGTAGGAAGGAATTAGCCTCTCTTAGCGATACTAATATCACTGTGTAGTCTCGTCCCTCTCAGCGCTAGATTTCTTCCCCGCAATGTCCCGCCCCATATTTGCATACTGGGCCCTGGTTGGTTATAGTCTGGTTCCAGACGAATCTGGTTGGCTCGTCACCATTTCGGCCGTAAAGTCCTTCCACAATTGAGATGGGCCAGACTTAATCTGAGCGACATATCTGAGCGACATATGCAGTATGCTGGTTAAATAAGTCAGCTTTTCAGTCCTACTTTCTTTGCCAACTATGTTCTCTGGAAAATATACACATACTCTAGATGTTATTTTTCTTTTGCATTGTGATAACTCTGCAGCCTTTTCTCCTTTGAAAAATTAATGGACAGATCATTCAAATTTTATTATGAACTTTGATACGTACATTGATCCGTTTTTTGGATCTCATGATTACCTGGGGTGATGCCAATGGGTTATACGCTGACCTATACAAGACCTATACAACCCACTGATCGCAATACCCATAGCTGTCAGATAAACCTCCATATAGACAGAGTATAGATTTGATGGCAATCATCAACTGCAATTGAAATAGATCATCTTGTCAAGAGAGTGAGGACTGTGGGCAGCTAACCATTATGCCAAGCTTTTGTTGTGGATTTGAAGCTATGCTGAGGACTGAGTGCAAATATTTCATTTTTGGCACATGCTCAGTGGAGCATTACTGTATGTGTGCCTTAATGGGATCAGATGTTGTTGTGAATGGCGATGATGGTGTGAAATATGACCCATGCAGGTTTACTTCATTCACTTAACAATGAAACACAATTATGAGGAACCTGTCCAGTACCACTGGCCCATGCCAGTGGTACTGGACTGGCATGGGCTTCATGGGAAGTGGCACGATATTTGCTTTGCAAATCCTGTGTGAAAGTTCAGATATCTTTCTCAACCCACTCAGGGGAACTACGCGGAACAGAGTGAGTGACGTTTCTGTTATGGTGTGGTGTGACCCAAATGCACAACAAGGAGAGGCAAAGCAGAGTAAAGCCCACCCGGGCTTATTTATTCACAAACCCCGGGGGGGGGGGGAGGAGGTGCAGGGGTCCGTAGGCTGCTCCACAGAGCTCGGGTCCCGGAAACACTGGAGAGGAGAAGAGAAGGTGAGTCAAAGGCAGGTCCACAGAGCAGAGAATAAGCACAGTAACGGCGTGACGTTTAACTTGTCTAAGTCTAAATACTGAGGGCCTAAATGTCTGGCTGTCTAACTTTACCAACCGTAGACTGGGGAAGAACTGGCCCCGAGCTGCAGACAGGCCTGGCTCTTGTAGGCTCATCAGGTGATTGCAGACGACATCCAGGTGGGGAGATAGTAACAGGGAGAGAGTTGCTGTGGAGTGCTCTGGAGTCCTCTGGTGGCGCTGAAGTGCCCAGAACACCCACAGCACATGGATGTAGAGGTGATGGAGAGCGAACCGTAACAGTTTCCTTAATTAGTATATGTAGGATATGTACTGTATTATAATAATTTGATAAGGCATTATAATAACTATCATGCAATACCGTGTGATTATGCTTTAACTCATTCTGGGCGGGAACCCCTTTTGGTGTTTTAACTAAGCATTATGTTATACTTTAGCTATTGAAAAAATAGCAGATCTACAAGCTACAAACTTGTAGGTCTGCTATTTTTTTTAAATCTAGAAAATGTGGCGCAAATCTTTGAATATATATTATTACAGAGTGAACATTTTAACTCAAATCTTTGCTTCTCTTCTGGGGAGGTCCCTGGAACAACATATTTTCAGATGGGGGGGCGGAGGCATATTACATATATTTCTTGGGGTCCTTGACATGAAATATTGAGCACCACTGATACAGAAACATAAGGTTTTTCAGAAAACTTTCGACGTCAGGCCTAAATGGCTTAAGTAGCCAACAGTAAAGACATTCCCAGAGGTGTCAGCAGAAACCTTCTGTGTGTTGTTCTTGCTTAATTAAATGTATTTGGTTTACGTTTGTACACTCTCAAAGTGAAATGAACACTGACAATTGTACGTGTACCAAGACACAGCGAAGTCCCTGATGATCCTTGAGTGAACCTGAACATGGATAATTGCTCTCTCAATTGTAGAAGTATGCAAGTGCAGAATGGTGTGAAAGAAACACCAAGCCAAGACACTTATATCTGTTCCGAACATGCTCATTTATTTCACTATACTGTAACACCCGGAGTCTCCATTTAGCTCTGACAGGCCCTAATTCCCCCTGGAGCAAAGGGCACGTTAACTGTCATTGCTGTTTTCCCAACGCAGTTGTAATGTTTGCACCCGCCTAATACATAAGTTTAGCACCCATCTTAACCCATTCAGGCCTGACGTCGAAAAAAAAAAAAAAAAGTTTTCTAAATCATGACAATTTTCGGAAAGATTTGAGGCACATTTTAACGATTTTTCAAAAATAGCAGACCTACAAGTTCATAGCGCGCCACTCGGTGGCGCGCTATGAGCTTGTAGATCTGCTATTTTTCAATAGCTAAATTATAACAATGTTTAATACACCAAAACGGGTTCCCGCCCCAAAATGGGTTAATGGTTAATGTGGTTAAACGCTAACGTGACATGGATGCGTTCCAGGTCTCAATGGATTAAAATGTCTTATGGCAAACAAAGGTGTTATCTTAGAGATAAATGCTTACACACTAAAGGTGACTCACATGCACGCAGATAAATGTAGTGGAGCAAAAGTACAACGTTTGCCTCTGAGATGTAGTGGAGTAGAAGGAAAAGTGTTGGAAATTGGAAATACTTGGGAAAGTAAAGTACAAATACCTCAAAAGTTTACTTAAGTACAGTACTTAAGTAAATCTACAGATTACTTTCCACCACTGCACATAATGTTCCTTTGTGGTCCCGTCCCATGCCATGTCAGGAACAAACTGACCCCTGTACTCTAACCTTGCAAACAGGAGCTTTTCATTTCAACGTGGCTGGCACATGGAGACACCGTCTGCCTTGGCTCTGACCAACCAGCAGTACTTTATAATAATAATAATAATAATAATAATACATTTTATTTATAACGCACTTTACATTTGAAGCAAATCTCAAAGTGCTACAACAAGAGAAGAAGAATAAAATAATGCATGAGTAAATAAAAGGACTAAAATTAGCACAATTCATGCATTTCATGGTATACTGCTAAAAGGATTAAAAGTACACCGGGCAACTAATGGTCCAACTGGGCAAATGCCTTGTTAAAAAGAAATGTCTTAAGTCCCCTTTTAAAAGCGTCCACGGATTGTGGTGCTCTCAGGTGGTCGGGGAGGGCATTCCACAGCCGAGGAGCAGCTGAACAGAAGGCCCGGTCCCCCATGGTGCGGAGTTTTGTTTTGGTGGTTTTGAGTGTGTTAGAATTTCCAGAGCGGAGGGAGCGGGTGGAGGCTGGGGGTTCAATGAGTTCCTTCAGATAGGAAGGGGCGTTGCTGTGGATGCACTGATGGGTGAGGAGGCAGACCTTGTTTTATAGCCTACTGTTCAGATCTTAATCTCCTCTGCATTCTTCTCTGGCTGGAGCATGTTTGATGCAGCCATCCACCTGGGAATAGCCAGAGGGGGAGTAGAGGGAGAGAGGCAATATTGATTGTAATAAGTATGGCAAATGACCTCCGGAGTATTTTTAGACGGGAGCCATATGACTAGAAGGAAGTGGGCCATTTCTATGAATGAGGAATGAGGCAGTCGCTCAAATGCTTAAAGACTTTTGCGAGGCCTTCCCTCGACAGGCTGTTAATTATTCAACCCCCAAGTATTCCTAGCGATTCCACCTCCCACCTCCATTCCCTGTGCCCTCTGCACGCCACGAGAACGCCATTGCTGATTGAATTGTTTTCTGATGGAACAATCCCCAATCTTTAACTTAAAAGCTGCTAGCCATAAATCAAGGCAAAAGTATCCCCTGCTCCAACATGGTGATTATAATTGTAATTTAATATCGTTATGTAAATGGACATGTCTCCCCGGTGCTGCAGAGACATATGTGTTGAAATGACACGCCAATGCGGAGTACTGTGCGGGATAAGATTGGCTTAACATTGGAGCCGTGAGACTTGTGGAGAAAGTACGGGACTTTGTCCCAATGTCCTTGTCCATCTGGACCCTTGATGAAAATTGCAACTGTGTAATTTCTGTATGTCTGATGAATTGGCTAAATTATTCAGACTCCATCATATTTAAATGGCATTTAGGGAAAAAATAGCCTTGGCCTTGGAAAAAAGGAACGTAGTTTTGTTAGATCATAACATGGCATACAAAGTAGCATCCTATCAGTCTCTTCAGACTCAAGAGTTTTTCTTTTGTTGAATGCATTCCAAATGCTTGAATCGACCTGTTTATCCAAAGTGTTTGCCTTCAAAACATCTACATACAACATAGAAAGCAATATGTCAATATTGTAATATTATTCCAAGTAAATCATGAACTGAAATAACACCAAAAGGTATAGTACCAAAGGCACCAAAATCTGCACAGAGCTCCAAAACTGACAAAATAAAAAGTATTTCCTTCCTTCAGCGTTGATGGGTTTCTTTCTTCAACACTGCAGTTTACACGAACGCACATTTCATTTTCAGTGACAGATGATGTGGTTGATGACGTTCACACATTCGTGAGCTCTGCATCTTGTATGTCAATGCCAGACAAAAATAGTGCACAGCATGCCCCCTCCAGGACGACATTTTCACCCTATAACCCCAAGCCACAGACACCAAATCTCACCAGCAGCTCCACACGAATTATTCTGATTAGTGACACCATGACATGGCTCTGCCCAGGCAGGCGGCAGCGCTTTGATTTCAGAGCGCTGACGTCATCGGCATCATGGGGAGCTAAAGTCAGGGTGTAAGCTGAAGCCTGAAGCTCACGGGCCTCAAAGCAGATCTCAGAAAGCTGTAAATGTCAGAGGAAAGTTTGGAGGCAGTTGATGCAGTGACTCGATTACTATGCAGTTAGATCTCTGGATTCGCTGGTCAACATTATATGTAAACTAAGGTAATTTCGCTTCTTTCCAGCGAGGGATGTTAACCACAGACATTATCTAATGTCTTTAAATAGTTTGTCTGACGTTGCAAATTTCTCTAACTTATCAACATTGTATGTATGATGATGTTACACGAGTCCTACAGTATACTCGAGAGTTGCACTGCACTAACCTTGAAAACATTCAACAACATTCAGGTTTGTCACTGGTTAGTTATAGTTAACTATTATATTGCCAATTATTAACGATAGAGACATTTATATCTGGTTTCTCTGCGTTCATCTACCATGGTGAAAAAGCCATGTTTGTGTGCAATGCTCAATTTCCAACCACTCGCAATCTGTTTTCATGCAATCACTGCCAGGAGTGATTAGACATGAATAATGCATTACATTTTTTAAAATTCAGCACTCAGGGTTTTGATTTGCAGTGTGATATGTTCCCCCCTCTTCTGCCTTCGCAAATCCATAAGACCCCAACACCACCCCCTACTGCATTCCAGCATCTACTTTAAATAATTTAAATGCAGCAATAATAAAATGGAAATGCATCCCGCACTTTAACTGCCGTTCCTGTAAGCCTCAGAATGATATCTGTGAGACCACCTCCTCCTCGCAGCACCACTTTTGTAACAGCCCGGGAGGATGTGGCGATGGCAGGCCGCGGAGCGCGCTGGAACAAACCGATTCCTGGCGGCAAATCCCAGGGACAGCTCTGCCACAAGGAGCTGTCTCTCTTTCCTCTTACAATTAGTCATCCACATGTGCTGAGGAGTGAAGAGGGCGGTGGGAGACAGGTTGGAGGGTGGCGGGGTGCTCTGAGGGGATTTCCCCCTCCATAACACTGCAACGTTTGCTGCTTGCGTCAATAAAGCCAGCTTAAACTGCTTAATTATATTATGTAAGCTGTCAGATCAAGGAGCATAGTGAATGCTTCCTTCTCGGCACAGCAGCATGGGTGCAGTAGGCTATGTTGCGTGCACCTGTGCGTTCTTGAATGCGTGCGCGTGTGTGCGTGTATGCATGCGTGCATGCATGCGTGCGTGCGTGCGACTGTCTCAAGCCTTTCAGAAGTAGCACCTCTACCCCCATGCTATTGTGCCAAACTAGTGCAAAATTGTATAGAACATGATGTATTCTTTTGGTTTGGAGAGCTTTTAAAGTGGAGTGTCTTGTCAAGTTCTCAAGTATTCAGACAGGGACGTGTGCCACTGTGATCACCTCACAATGGCAAATAAAGTATACTTTGTCGTACAACAGATCATAAATTGGGCATGAACCTTGTATCTCCCACAGCACTTGACAAATAAAATATGAAGTGCTGGGTTTTCCTGGCACGAGTTCCTGCGGCTTAAGGGGGAGTGTGCTTCAAGCACATTTCTAATACCACTTGATGGGTCACACTCACACCCTTATCAGCTCAGGATTACAGCCAAAATCGTTTTGAGGTCATCCAAGGGCTTTGAAAGATTAAAAAACAGATGCTGATAATTGATATACTGTAGATATTTGCTTCAATGATGTTGGAGTGTATGTGAGGCTCAGACTGACAGCATGCATACATGATACTCGTGTTTTCTTTTCTTTCCCGGATACTTTCCATACTGCCCCCCCCCCCCCCCCCCCCCCCCCGTAGAAGAGTGTCAGTGCATCCTGTAATTAATTGATACTCTCTTAAGTTCTGACTTCAATGACAAAAGACAGGCCATAATGAACTCAGTACCTGTCCACTGGAGGTGGGATGACATTGTGAATTGATCTTTTCAGCTCACTGGATTGCATTTTGTGAATCGAATCAGCGAAAGAAACGTGCAGTGTTGGATCGGAGAAATGAAAAGGAAGGTAATGCGCAGATTGTCTAACATTTTCTCTGTTCCACATGAAGCCTTGTGGCTGACAGCCTATAATTACTAAGCTCAATGTGAAGCCAATGGACCATGGAAAGACATTATGGATTATTCGATTGGAATATTGTACTATTGAGGGCACTGTTACTGTATTGTCTACAATGCTTTTAAATACTGCAGATTGCACCACCGCTGTGTTCATTGCTTGTGAAACTAGTTGAAGAATAGTGCTGGCCAGATATTGCACTTTGATCAAGATCTCTGCCCTTGCCCGGTGGTGCTCATTATTACAATTTACGCATTTAGCGGACACTCACCAACAAACAACAGGGTTAATAGTCAAATGAGAAGAGTGCAAAGAGAACAATGCAACACTTCAAAGAAACTAGGATACCAAATAAACATCAAACCATCAATCTAAATACACAAGTAAGTATCATTATGACACAATACCCAATTTGCTTAGTTGTCGACCCTTTGGCCAGCCATATGGGACATATACTTTATAGGGACATTCAACCCATTATCATGTCTTAATCTGGCAAACAATTGTAATGTTGCTTTGCAGCGGAATTTTCCTTGAATCCCTTTCAGGTCACAAGTGATATATCTCAAATATCCAAGAGCAAAACGACGGTCTCGGTATGATTAACTGCCCCACACAACACAAAATGTCACGAAAGAATTGCTGTAATGCATCGCCAATCATTTCAGTGATGACAGCATGTTTTAAGGAATGGGAAACAACTCCTGAATAAGATGTTAAAAATAAAAAAACAGCCGTGGTCGATGGGGAAGATACTTTCCCGGAAACTATTGGCTGCACAGTAATTACATCTCCCGAGAATCCAGGAGAGAAGAAACTTTTGTTTTGTTTTTGTGGAGGAAAGCTAACGAGGCTGGGGAACCTCAACATCCCTTTGTTCCTCTTGAAAGAGGACGCTGATCTCTCTTTGGCAAACACAGGGAATAGAGCCCGACCGACAAACACAGGGAGTAGAGCCCGACCGACAAACACAGGGAGTAGAGCCTGACCGACAAACACAGGGAGTAGAGCCCGACCGGCAAACACAGGGAGTAGAGCCCGACCGGCAAACACAGGAGTGGAGCCCGACCGGCAAACACAGGGAGTAGAGCCCGACCGGCAAACACAGGGAGTAGAGCCCGACCGACAAACACAGGGAGTAGAGCCCGACCGACAAACACAGGGAGTAGAGCCCGACCGACAAACACAGGGAGTAGAGCCTGACCGACAAACACAGGGAGTAGAGCCTGACCGACAAACACAGGGAGTAGAGCCCGACCGGCAAACACAGGGAGTAGAGCCCGACCGGCAAACACAGGGAGTAGAGCCCGACCGGCAAACACAGGAGTGGAGCCCGACCGGCAAACACAGGGAGTAGAGCCCGACCGGCAAACACAGGGAGTAGAGCCCGACCGGCAAACACAGGGAGTAGAGCCCGACCGGCAACCACAGGGAGTGGAGCCTGACCGGCAAACACAGAGAGTAGAGCCTGACCGATATACATACAGCATCAGTTTGGCCAATATATGTCGGCCATTATGTGATTTAATGATGCAGCCGATGTGTCCTGATTTTTTACCACTTTCAACCCGGTCTGGTGTGTCTGTTCTGGGCATGTCATTATGGGTTTAACTTTTCAAAAGTTTTAACTTAAAGGGACATTTCAACCGCTGGATGAAACTCCAGTCACTCCATGTTAACAGTATTTTTAGTAGCACAATTTGAAATTTGCACCCTATGGCCCGAAAAATAATGAAATCTGTATGTTTGACTAGGGTTTGACTGGATTGCTGAATTCCTACAATGCCCATAATGCTTTAGTACACTTCCCCTCCTTGTGGAGAGGGGGGAGGCTGCATGGAGGTGTGACTTTGTAGTCCAGGAAGGAAGTGAGACCACATTTTCATGATAGGTTTTTGGTGATGAACATGGTACCATGACTAAAATATATAAAGTGTTAAAGAAAATAAGCTCTGGTTGCAAAATGGGTGAAGTGGCCCTTTAACTAACGTCTTGGGATGCCCAAGGAGGAAGCTGCTGATGTTGCTCTGCAGAGATTAGCCTGCAGCTCTCTGCCGGAACTGTTGCCTCCGCGACCCGACTCCAGATAAGCGGTTGAAGATGGATGGAAAGGTCAGGGGTTGTCTAACCTTCAAAAGACACACACCGTTTCGGCCTCTGTGGCCTTCGTCAGGTATACCGAGTATATTTTGGGGAGCTTTTAAAACGGTGTGCATGCAGACTTCATCCTTCTTTTGCAGTTTATTCTTTTGTTCGAGCACCCGTTGAATTGACTGGGATGTGCGTGCACCTCCTGAGCGCTGTTGTCTAACCTTGTCTAATGAAATTCAACAAAACAATAATACATAATCTGTGAAACCGATGGATTTAGTGCCGAGCTGCTTTGAAGTTTTAGAAGAGTTTGTAGTCATGGTATAGCATGCAGCATCACATTTTATTCGCTATAGTCCCTTCAGAAGTCCCAGGAAATAATTGTTTTGCTGTTTGTTTCTTAGTTCGTTGTCTCCGGGGTAGGTATCTTTAAACATCTTTTTGTTTGTATCAGAATCAGCGTTATTGTCCCATCACAGGTTTGCATAAGTAAAGAAGTGCAGGTTTAATTTGTTTTTGTGCATTGTTCCCATCATAGCGTTATTTCATAGAAGTAAGAAAGGAAAGAAGAGGGGGGGGGGGGGGGAGATCAAACAAAGGAGATCAAACAAGAAAAGACAAAATATGAATACAGAATATGTCTACATATATTCACATGGTACCTCAGATAAGATATAAAAGGTCCGTGAGCTTAGGGAAATGTACACACTTATTTAGTATTTCTTAAAAATACAAATAATAAAAATAAAAATTGCCTTGAATGGTGTATGTCTGTCACGCACGCACGCACGCACGCACGCACGCACGCACACACACGCACACGCACACCGGTGCAATGAAGGACTCTGACAATGGATACAACGGGTATGCACAAATGGGCGGGGCATGGATTCCCATTTTGCATTGTTCCCAACAAACATTCTCGACTTTTGTGGACTGTGGACCCAAAGGAGTCCAGGATAGTGTATTAACAAGAACGCAGAAAATGAGTTGTGAAGCCAAATAAAGCTTGCCGGAGTAGTGGTTGCTTTGCAGTATACCCAGCATTGGGAGGGTCATAACGTGCTTTGCAGTATACCCAGCATTGGGGGGGTCATAACGTGCTTTGCAGTATACCCAGCATTGGGGGGGTCATAACGTGCTTTGCAGTATACCCAGCATTGGGGGGGTCATAACGTGCTTTGCAGTATACCCAGCATTGGGGGGGTCATAACGTGCTTTGCAGTATACCCAGCATTGGGGGGGTCATAACGTGCTTTGCAGTATACCCAGCATTGGGGGGGTCATAACGTGCTTTGCAGTATACCCAGCATTGGGGGGGTCATAACGTGCTTTGCAGTATACCCAGCATTGGGGGGGTCATAACGTGCTTTGCAGTATACCCAGCATTGGGGGGGTCATAACGTGCTTTGCAGTATACCCAGCATTGGGGGGGTCATAACGTGCTTTGCAGTATACCCAGCATTGGGGGGGTCATAACGTGTTGCTTTGCAGTATACCCAGCATTGGGAGGGTCATAACGTGCTTTGCAGTATACCCAGCATTGGGGGGGTCATAACGTGCTTTGCAGTATACCCAGCATTGGGGGGGTCATAACGTGTTGCTTTGCAGTATACCCAGCATTGGGTGGGTCATAACGTGTTGCTTTGCAGTATACCCAGCATTGGGGGGGTCATAACGTGCTTTGCAGTATACCCAGCATTGGGAGGGTCATAACGCATTGCTTTGCAGTATACCCAGCATTGGGTGGGTCATAACGTGCTTTGCAGTATACCCAGCAGTGGGTGGGTCATAACGTGCTTTGCAGTATACCCAGCAGTGGGTGGGTCATAACGTGCTTTGCAGTATACCCAGCAGTGGGTGGGTCAAAACGCCTTGCTTTGCAGTATACCCAGCATTGGGTGGGTCACAACGCGTTGCTTTGCAGTATACCCAGCATTGGGGGGGTCATAACGCATTGCTTTGCAGTATACCCAGCATTGGGTGGGTCATAACGTGTTGCTTTGCAGTATACCCAGCATTGGGAGGGTCATAACGTGTTGCTTTGCAGTATACCCAGCATTGGGTGGGTCATAACGTGTTGCTTTGCAGTATACCCAGCATTGGGTGGGTCATAACGTGTTGCTTTGCAGTATACCCAGCATTGGGTGGGTCATAACGTGTTGCTTTGCAGTATACCCAGCATTGGGTGGGTCATAACGTGTTGCTTTGCAGTATACCCAGCATTGGGTGGGTCATAACGTGTTGCTTTGCAGTATACCCAGCATTGGGGGGTCATAACGTTGCTTTGCAGTATACCCAGCATTGGGTGGGTCATAACGCGTTGCTTTGCAGTATACCCAGCATTGGGTCATAACGCGTTGCTTTGCAGTATACCCAGCATTGGGTGGGTCATAACGTTGCTTTGCAGTATACCCAGCATTGGGTCATAACGCGTTGCTTTGCAGTATACCCAGCATTGGGGGGGTCATAACGTGTTGCTTTGCAGTATACCCAGCATTGGGGGGGTCATAACGTGTTGCTTTGCAGTATACCCAGCATTGGGGGGGTCATAACGTGTTGCTTTGCAGTATACCCAGCAGTGGGGGGGTCATAACGTGTTGCTTTGCAGTATACCCAGCATTGGGTGGGTCATAACGTGCTTTGCAGTATACCCAGCATTGGGGGGGTCATAACGTGCTTTGCAGTATACCCAGCATTGGGGGGGTCATAACGTGCTTTGCAGTATACCCAGCATTGGGTGGGTCATAACGTGCTTTGCAGTATACCCAGCATTGGGGGGGTCATAACGTGTTGCTTTGCAGTATACCCAGCATTGGGGGGTCATAACGCGTTGCTTTGCAGTCTACCCAGCATTGGGTGGGTCATAACGTGTTGCTTTGCAGTATACCCAGCATTGGGGGGTCATAACGCGTTGCTTTGCAGTATACCCAGCATTGGGGGGGTCATAACGTGTTGCTTTCCAGTATACCCAGCATTGGGGGGGTCATAACGCGTTGCTTTGCAGTATACCCAGCATTGGGGGGGTCATAACACGTTGCGTTGCAGTATACCCAGCAGTGGGTGGGTCATAACGTGGGTGAAATATATATAACCCTCCACTCTCTGACAACCAATTAAGACACTGGCCTTGTACAACACGTTGCTTCGCAATGTGTTGATCAACAGGTTCAGGTTTCAGTAGCCAGCATTGGCCATGCAGGTTATTATGTGGATGAAATAAACTCTCTCTCTCTCTCTCTCTCTCTCTCTCTCTCTCTCCCACCCTCTTGCCCCTTACTCTCCCTGTGTCACCCCCCTGTTTATTATGTAGAGTATCTCCACATTGGCACGTGCAGGACAGGACAAGATAAAGGAACAAAGTCAGCGGCACTCGACTGTACATTGGTGTTTCAGACATAATGGGATGTACTTCCTGCTGTAGTGCAGAACATTGCATTTTCCTCTTCATGACATGTGCTGCATCAAATAAGCACATTACTTACTGGAGGGAGGAAGGTATAGCGGATATGATAGAACAATTCCCTGTACATGTGTTCTGGTGAAGTTAACCGTATTACAACATGGAGAGAATGGTGGTATCATTCACCTTGATTAAACATCGCCACGCGCGGCTGCTCTCTGCCGTGTTTACCATCGTTTGTCCTGCAAGGAGATACGACTCGGCAATGTAAACAAGTACAGGCATGTAAGCATCTCTCTGTATGACAAGAGATTGCTGGCAGCAACAAGCGGTTTCTCCTAGGGCAAATATATATATATATATATATATATATATATATATATATATATATTTATTTATATACGTATATTTAATTAAACTAATCGCCTTCGCAGAGTGGCTCCGTGCACGCCACAACCTGTAACTTCATTTGCATTTAAATAGAAAACACTGACCAGGACATTTGGCCGGTGCGTTTGGGATGAGACTCGCTGACTGTGTGTACTGACAGGTGATTTAGTGCACCTGAAATGTTGGTTTGTGTGTATATAATGATCAGTTCCCCTCTCGTGCCTTGTTTGTGATTGATTGTTCGATTGTGTTGCGATTTTCTTTTTTCTTTTCCCCCAGTCTTCCTTCGTCACTCCGGCAGCAGAAGAACACAAAGGGTATTTCTCTTCAAAATGTATTTTATTTTAATCTCCCCGGGCTGACGGAGCGGAACATTCATTTCGTTAACTGAATTGACAGTCACCGCAGGAAACCAACCTCTGAAATTGTTTTGATTTATACCAAAGGCCCGGGCTGCCCCCCCCCCCTCCCCACATTCTCTATGGCCATTATCACTGGCTTTGAAATGGTAATTAAATCGTGTTAATGAATATTTACAGTCGTGATTGATGTGACAACAACACACTCATTACATCCAGGGCATCCATATATTGAGCCAAATACATTTATTCAACATGACAATTGCATGATGATGAAAGCATGCATGCATGCTAATATGAACTTCAGTAGGTAATCTCTCACTGATATTAGATTGACATTCAGATGTGGAACGTAAAGTGGATGGGATAGGAGACTAAATATGACCTACGTCAGAGCTTCCCAACCTGCGGGCCGAGGCCCATTGGTGGGCCATCGAGATTATTGCAAGTGGGCCCACAAATACCTGGCAAAACCAGGCCCGGCACCACGGGAGGGGGGGTCGGGGCAAAAGTGGTCATTGGACCACCTTGACCTCCTAGTCAAGATTTTCTTTTCAAAGCGCGTACGGCACGCCACTTACAGTAGCACAGAACGCAGCGCTGCACACATGCAGAGAGACATGGCGCAGAGCGCCCATAGGTATGCAAATGTATGGCTGGCCCCTCTACTTATGCAAATGACCCCTCCACCTCCCGCCGGGCCTGTGCAAAACTAATATAACATCTATAATAAATGCACGGAATCTCTGTCTGTCTGTCTGTCTGTCTGTCTGTACGTCTGCTATTCACATATACTTCAAGAACCGTCTGACCGTTAATGACTGCAAACTATAGGCATGCATGTTGCCATCAGCCTGAGGGATTGCGTGCATAGCGTTATGCCCATATATAATGGGCATCCTTGTCAAGAACCGCCAATACAACCGTTAAAAAAGGCAAAGCCCCCCCCCCCTCCCTTACCATATTGTTTTTCCCTTTTTTACTTTCTTTAACTGTATACTTGATGATGTCCTGTTTTTCATAGTGTATATCTGTACACACAGCTGTACCGCACTGTTGTGATGAAAAGAGAGTTGAGCCAGAAGGCAAAGCTCTCTGTCTACCGAGCAATCTTCGTTCCTACTCTCACCTATGGTCAGGAATACAAGCCATTGGTCGTTCATGCATATAGGGGTAAGCTACCAGGAGACTCAAGCTTCACATGTCCCTCTCAGTTCTGAAACCAGACTAAAGGCGTATATCCATAGTCCAATTTTCGGTGAAGAGGTGACCACCGAAAACTACAGCATGATGTCATGCTGCGGTGGTCACGGCTCACATCACTCTGTATTCACTAACCAAAGCACCCCTACATTTTCACCTCTTCGCCGAAAACTGGACTATATGAATAGGCCTTAAGAAAATGTCGGGGTGCTTCAGTATCCTTATGCAATGGGCTAAAACACCAATGACTGGACCTCTGGACTCTCAGAGGAATGAAATGGGCTTTAATTTTGTTACATTGCTTCCATATCAGCGCCTAACAACTGAATGTTGCCATTGGAGGTTTAAAGCTGCATTACGTCCTGTTTATTAAGGCATTTTCTCTGCCTAATGACTGGTGAGTCTCTGAAGAGTCCAGCTCCACTTAGGACTTGTTTATCTCCCTCAGACACACACGTGCACGCACGCACGCACGCACGCACGCACGCACGCACGCACGCACGCACGCACGCACGCACGCACGCACGCACGCACGCACGCACGCACGCACGCACGCACGCACGCACGCACGCACGCACGCACGCACGCACGCACGCACGCACGCACGCACGCACGCACGCACGCACACACACACACACACACACACACACACACACACACACACACACACACACACACACACACACACACACACACACACACACACACACACACACACACACACACACACACGTTAAACAGGCCCTACGGAAAGTACATCAGGGCGTCCCATTTATTATTATCATGCCTATATATCTTTTTTTTTCTCGCTCCTTCACTACTTCCCTCCCTTAATTGGCCATTATCTTTCAAAATCCCCCCCAGAATACCCTTTTAGCTCTCACCTCTCTCCATTCAGTTCACATTGAACTTGAAAGGGAAACAATACAATAGGACATGTGTGAATAATAGCAGAGCATTATATAAGACTTTTATACAATTATGTGTATATGACTGTCGACACCATGTGTCTCAAAAGAAACACGTGTGTGTGTGTGTGTGTGTGTGTGTGTGTGTGTGTGTGTGTGTGTGTGTGTGTGTGTGTGTGTGTGTGTGTGTGTGTGTGTGTGTGCGCGTGTGTGCGCGTGCGTATGTGTGTGTGTGAGAGAGAGAGAGAGAGTGTGCGTATGTGTGTGTGTGTGTGTGTGAGAGAGAGAGAGAGTGTGTGTGTGTGCGTGCGCACGTGCATGTGTTTGTCACTAGAAAGAGAAAGTATCGATCTACCTGTTGATGGTGGGCAGTGAATATCAGGTGTGGGCAAAAAAAGAAAAAAAAACAATTCACTCAAATATCGCATTTTTTAATGCCACAAATTTTAAATCGAATCGTTTTGTATTAATGTATTTGTTTATTTCATGACAGTATGAAAAAAAAAGTATGACTGACTGACTGACGTTATCTGGCTGCATTGAAGTGTACGATTCAACAATATATTGTTTAATAATTGTTTTTAAATTTTCTAGTATAAAAAAAGCAAATTAACTTGGGGGCAAAATCACTATATAATTAAGAATGGGGAGGTATCGTCCCACCCCTACTGTTGTAGCTCTTAATATAATTAAGAATGGGGAGGTATCGTCCCACCCCTACTGCTGTAGCTCTATATAATTAAGAATGGGGAGGTATCGTCCCACCCCTACTGTTGTAGCTCTTAATATAATTAAGAATGGGGAGGTATCGTCCCACCCCTACTGTTGTAGCTCTTAATATAATTAAGAATGGGGAGGTATCGTCCCACCCCTACTGCTGTAGCTCTATATAATTAAGAATGGGGAGGTATCGTCCCACCCCTACTGTTGTAGCTCTATATAATTAAGAATGGGGAGGTATCGTCCCATCCCTACTGTTGTAGCTCTATATAATTAAGAATGGGGAGGTATCGTCCCACCCCTACTGTTGTAGCTCTATATAATTAAGAATGGGGAGGTATCGTCCCACCCCTACTGTTGTAGCTCTATATAATTAAGAATGGGGAGGTATCGTCCCACCCCTACTGTTGTAGCTCTATATAATTAAGAATGGGGAGGTATCGTCCCACCCCTACTGTTGTAGCTCTTAATATAATTAAGAATGGGGAGGTATCGTCCCACCCCTACTGTTGTAGCTCTTAATATAATTAAGAATGGGGAGGTATCGTCCCACCCCTACTGTTGTAGCTCTTAATATAATTAAGAATGGGGAGGTATCGTCCCACCCCTACTGTTGTAGCTCTATATAATTAAGAATGGGGAGGTATCGTCCCACCCCTACTGTTGTAGCTCTATATAATTAAGAATGGGGAGGTATCGTCCCACCCCTACTGCTGTAGCTCTGGAGGGTGTTGTGAAAGGTCCTGTAGTCCAGTGGTTCCCAAACCTTTTCATGTCAAGGACCCCCAAATTGACACTAATTAGCCCCCCCTAATTAGGACCCCCATTTGAAAGGATATGCCAGGGACCCCCATAAGAGAAGATTTTCACGACTCTAGCAGTGATTCTCAACCTGGTTAATTTCAAGGACCCCCAGTTTGACGTGCATTAGTCTAACGGACCCCCAACGTAATGGCATTTCTATCTCTGAGACCCCAATTTATATTGTAAAATCAATGTTAATTTAACTCTGAGAGTGTACAAATTGACCCGTTATGGTCCATTTGGTTCCAAACTATAATTTAGCTGGGGACCCCCTGTAACTCCCTCAAGTACCCCTGGGGGTCCCCGGACCCCACTTTGGGAACCACTGCTGTAGTCAGTGCATTTACTGACATACACAACGGGGCAGCGTGTCTACTACTGCAGAATGAGAGTTGTTTATTATGTTTACACTACAGCAAACCCACTGAATAAACAGACTAACAAACTACCCTGGTGCACTTCATGTTTTATTAAATATTCACGCACCGTGGTCGTATATCGTCTCAAAAACATGATTCATGCTCACGTTTAATCCTTGTGATAGCCCCTCGTAGATTAGCCGCAGGCCTATATTTTGCGCGGACAGATTATGTGGGATTTTCTTCCAGGTAAAAAGCATTGTTTGAATCGTATATAGGTATTGCATTGGCACTGCTTATAGCATTTAGCTCCATTTCTCATGTATATGCATAATCGCCGTGAGACGGAAATGAAGAGTGACGCTGCTGGGTTTACAGTAGCAATTGTCTAATCCTTTCGTTTTATCGGTGCTTGGATGAAAATGAAATTGATCCAACTGCACTGCATACCTATTCTCAGCTACACTTATGTAAAAGCGTCTGTGAAAGCTTATTCCACCTACATAATTAGATGTGATCGTGTTCCTGTAGGATTTAAGAACATTTAAATACAGCGTGTTCATACGGACAGGCGAGATGACCAAATGGTAAACATAACAGCACGTAGAAGCTTGTTCTGGAGAAATTGGTGAGGGCCCTTCGGCACATCTTCATCCCCCACTTGTCAAATTCATGTATGGCAGCTTTGTCACCACAATTTTGTAACCCATTTTTCACCCCTGTGTCAATTATCTAATGTGATCCTGGGCTCTACACACCCTCCGCCAACCTAGTCCCCATATATGGGGGACATGGGGAGAGCAACGGACTTGAACTCATGCTTCCTTCATGCCTGAGTGTCCAAGTTGCTCCTTTACACCTGACAGGGGGGAGTTTCCCTGGTTGGACGTAGCGCGTGGAAGGAACACGTTATTCCAACCAGTTCCTTTCCCCTCCATCAGGCGCCCCGGCTGGCCAGGGGGAGGCAGTTTAGAGACCAGGATTACTGCATGTTTTTTGTGAGGGTACCTACCCTAGCGTCACTTTCACCGCCCTCCGGTGCCTTCTAGCATCTCTATGTACATGCCGGTAGTATCCCATTGCACTTCTATACCGATCCCACAGGTGCAGTAGTACAATATATATATTAAAATTGGGCGGGGCAGCGGACATCACAAACGTAACATCCGGATTTGCGAGGCCGTACCGTTCCTCTGATCCACACCAAACTTGGCACAAACATTGTTCAGGGACCGCCTTCAGAATAGCCACACCACGGGCCACAGGTGCCCTGGACAGCAGAGCAGTTACTACAGAACCATGGACAGCAGCTACAGCTACTACAGATCCATGGACAGCATCTACAGTTACTTCAGCACCATGGACAGCAGCTACAGTTACTTCAGCACCATGGACAGCAGCTACATTTACTTCAGCACCATGGACAGCAGCTACAGTTACTTCAGCACCATGGACAGCAGCTACAGTTACTTCAGCACCATGGACAGCAGCTACAGTTACTTCAGCACCATGGACAGCAGCTACATTTACTTCAGCACCATGGACAGCAGCTACAGTTACTTCAGCACCATGGACAGCAGCTACAGTTACTATAGCACCATGGACAGAAGCTACAGTTACTACAGCAGCATGGACAGCAGCGTCAGCTACAGTTTATTCAGCACCATGGACAGCAGCTACAGCTGAGGTCCATGAGAATAGCGTTCATGTCAGGGCCACGGGCACACTGTTGTTCCAATACACACCAAACTTGGCAAAAACACTGTTCAGGGGTCTGTCATGGAAATAGTCAGATCAAAACAACTAAATTGAACACATGTGGGATGCTACAGCAGTGCTTAACACTTCAAATGGCCATGACTTGGTGACCATTACTCTGATTAGCACAATATAGGGCCTGAAAATGTTGTAGTAATAAACCCGGAATAATATTTATGCTTGGATGTTGCTACAATCTAGCTATAGACCCCTTTCCTAATGATTTACTACACTGGAGCTACAAACTGAGTGATGACTGTGAAGTGCAGTTTGAGGTGTTTTTTTGTACACTGACATATTTTAGTTGTCTGGGACTTTTGATTAAATTATTTTAGAGGCATTTTAAAGCCATGCCTGGGGATACAGGGTTTGTACGCTCAGTTGTATTTTACGCATTGCCTCTAGTTCTATGTACTGTACCTTTTTAGAAAAAGAATGTAGCAAGACAAACCAAATTATTATCTGAGATACAAGTGATGAAGGGTAAGCATTTAACTATTTTCTTGTTCTGCTGATTTGGCATGTCAGAGACATTAGGCTACGTTGCATAGGGCCACATGGCGATGTCCCTGCTTCAGAATGTAGCAGATGAGAAATAGACAGAACACTTTACTTTGGTTCAGCCTAGCTTGCTTTTCGTAGAACTTTCAAATCTAATTAAAATTGTCCCATTGTAGCATTCCACCAAACAATGACAGGGAACTGAAGATTCGGTCAGCGAGAGAGAGAGAGAGAGAGAGAGAGAGAGAGAGAGAGAGAGAGAGAGAGAGAGAGAGAGAGAGAGAGAGAGAGAGCGAGAGAGAGAGAGAGAGAGAGAGCTGATGGCATTAGTTGCAACAAAACTTATTTTTTCCTTCCTAACTCTCTTGGTTGTTTGAATAGTTCAGAAAGTCCATTATTATTAGCTTTGACTGTGTTTGTATATTGTGGCATAGTACTGATTGCCTCCAGCTCTAGCTAGAGCCTTCTGGTACACAGCCTCTCCACCACCGCTAAGCCTTCTGCAGTGCCTCCTCGTTGCCACACATCTGAACTGGGTTCCCAAAGAACCCAGGCTCTCCCAGGCCAGAACAGTAGGGGATAGATAAAGAGTATAGGGGATCTAGAGCAACAGTGAGGCAGATAGATAGATAGATAGATAGATAGATAGATAGATAGATAGATAGATAGATAGATAGATAGATAGATAGATAGATAGATAGATAGAGATATTAGACATTTGAGGCCATCAGGCAGAGGCTCTGAGCCACACTGCTACACTCCCCCACCGTTTGACCTCCTCACACGGGGAAACCCGATCCGGGTCACGGCACCAATGTAGCGCCCGGGATTCGAACTCGGGTCTCCCAGGTGAAAGTCCAACATCTTAACCACTAGACCAAAGGGATTTCCCTATGGACCGGGGGAGATATTAGACTTTTGAGGCCATCAGAGCAGAGGCTCTGAGCCACTCTGCTACATGGTTACAGTCACGATACTTTTCAGTTGTGTGGTACTTTTAGATGGATTTAACTGTAACAGAAAGTTCTATCCAGAGTGACTATATCCACAGTCCCATCTCCCAGTCACGGAGCTGGGACTGACACAGACCCGATGACGAAGACGAGCAGCCAGCTAGCAAGCATAACATTCTAGCCACTAGCTAGAAGCCAGAAGTGTTGCCAGTATAGCTCTATGGCAGAAACAAGTCTATAAAACAATCACACCCGTGTGAAGTGAGGGGCGCTCTTATCATCAGACATCATCATGCATCATCTCATACTGGCCAATCAGAATGCTTGTTTCCTTGTCATTGGTTAGCTGATTTGCTCGTTTACATATGACATACATTTTCCCTTCAATGTCAATGGCGTTTAATGTTTTGATGTTTAATTTACGTCATATTTAGCGGAATTTTTACCTAATTTCTCCTATCATTGTCAATGGCAAATCTTGAGGCGTGTGGGGACAGAAGCTGTTTATAGAAGGTGCTAGTGCCCCTTACAAATACTGTAAGTAAAAAAGAAGCAACACTGATCCTTTCTGGCCAGTGTCGCCAAATCTGTTTATAAGCGATTTTGGAATAATTTTACTGTAATTTTACTGTAATTAAAAAATATTGGGGGTCCATTGCTCTTGGCATGAAAATTCCAATATTAGACAATAACGTTTGAGCCACAAACATATCCTCGCTCTCTCTCTTCTCCTCCTTTTGCCTAAATTAAATAGGCCTATTCTTGATTCTTCTTATACAGAAGTATAGCCTATGTTAGTTTGTTTCATGGAAAGAAACAGTTGTCTCTATTCAAAAGAGAGAAAATGGGCAAGCCATAAAAGAATGCACATTGCACTTGTCGTTTGTTTCATACGTCATGTGGAAATAAGGCAAATTAAAAAAGTATCATTAATGTTGTAATTTTATCAACCGGCCCTTGGCCCCTTGCCATTTTCATAATGTGGCCCACATGTTCAGCTATTTCAGTATCCCTGGTTTAGACAATTCCCTAGGTCTAGAGACGATTCTCACATATAGACTTGCATCATAGTACGCGCATGGTATTTCCTTGCTATCTATCCCTGTCACTCTTCAACATCCTCCTATAGCCATGCATCCACCTCTGGAGAAGTCCTTTTTTTAACCCATTTTGGGCAGGAACCCCTTTTGGTGTTAGCATTATGTTATGCTTTAGCCTTTTGAAAAATAGCAGATCTACAAGCTCGTAGCGCGCCACCGAGTGGCGCGCTACGAGCTTGTAGGTGTGCTATTTTTGAAAAATCGAAGAACGACTGACATAGAAACATAGCTTTTTCAGAAAACTGCCAGGATGTAGAAGACATTTTTTAGAATCTGATCTCAGGTCAGAATGGGTTAATTCCCAGGGGGAGGGGGAATCGTTTTGAACCGGTGCTGTGGGAGCCAGCCAAACATGGACATCAATCATGAGGGCATCCCACAGCAGCATGCGTGGCCGACATACAAAAAGAAAGATGCTGGGTTGGCGAGCTAGCTAGATCTATCAATGTTCTATGAGTGCTATACTCCCTAAAGTCTGCGAGGAAACCTGGCCTGTGCCATGGCTCAGTGGTCCAGGCACCTTGGCTGGTAATCCAGTCTGGCAGTGTGCCGCGGGTTCGACTCCCGATCCCGACGTGTCTTCACCCCATCTCTCTCCCCATTTCCTGTCAGCCTACTGTCTGTCCCTCCATAAAAAAATATAAAATAAAGGCGAAAGCCACAAAAAAAAAACGTAAAAAAAAAAAAGAAAAGTCTGCGAGGAAACCAAACCCTTCAACACGATAATAAACGTATTTGAGTTAAACATAATACCAGAGCAATTTGAGGTGGTGACCTGGCAATCTGCGGCAAACATTCCACATTATGGACATAACACACAAACACACATCTGGTCGAAATGCCAAGGGATGTAAAACAAATCTGAAATGGCAGGATGATAACCTAATGTTTTACGATAGCATGCGTGGCCGACATACAAAAAGAAAGATGCAGGGTTGGGAAGTGTTGGTGAGCTGCTAGCCAGATCTATCGACGTTCTATGAGTGCTATACTCCCTAAAGTCTGCGAGGAAACTAAAACCTTCAACACGAAAATAAACATATTTGAGTTAAACCTAATACCAGTCGAGCAATTTGAGGTGGTGACCTGGCAATCTGCGGCAAACATTCCACATTATGGACATAACACACAAACACACATCTGGTCGAAATGCCAAGGGATGTAAAACAAATCTGAAATGGCAGGATGATAACCTAATGTTTTACGATAGTTTTTTTGTAATCGTTTCTGTCCGGAAGAAACCACCTAACTCCATTTTTTAGGTTATTTGTTCATAAATCAGTGCTATTGAACACCCTTTACGTCTATGTGTTGGTTAAAATAATATTGAACCAATGGAAAGTATTAAAGGGACACTTCACCCTTTTTGCAAAAAGAATATCTGATAATGACGTTTAGAAGATTTAGAACACTTTCCTGGGGTTTTTATGTGTGTATTATGGTTTCAGATATTTTAATATTTCAAAGTGGACACTGGCTCACATGGACTACAATTCCATAATGCTTTGGTGCACTGCTCCTCGTTGTGGATAGGGGGAGGGCCATCTTGTAGTCCAGGAAGTAAGTGAGCCCAGTGTCCATGACATCATGGACACTGCGAAAATCTAAAATATCTCAAACCACATATTACACACCCAGGAAATTGTTCGAAATCTTCGAAACGATTAACATATATATATATTTTGGCAAAAAGGTTGAAGCGTCCCTTTAAAAAGTGCTTTGACTAAAACCTCCTAACTTCACATGAGCTGGATGAGTTTAGAGTTAGGTGGTTTCTTCCAGACAGCAGAAATATACAAATATTCTCCCCCTCACCATTTTTAGCCACCCCCACCTCAGTCACTTCAGCTGGCGCCGGGCCTAGGTTCATTTGAGTGTTTTGTTTACGTTTGTGAGCTAAATGACAAAGCACAAGCTGTCTCCGAGCTACGCTGTCAGCCAAGCTGACACTTCTTGGCAGAGCGATGGAGGTTTGAAGCCTCCCTGCCATGTGTCCTGTCCTCCACTAGGCCATTAAGACCAGGAACGAGCTTGTAGTTCTGCTATTCATTGAAAAATCGGGAAAATGTGACACAAATCTTTGAATGTATTCTTTCACAGTGAACGTTTTTAACTCAAATCTTTGCTTCTGGGAGGTCCCTGGAACAACATATTTTCAGATGGGGGTCGGTGGCCAAATACATATTAGGCCTACATTTTGGGGTCCTTGACATGAAATAGTTTGAGAAACACTGACATAAAACGTCTGGGTTTCTGAGGCTACTGACATAGAAACATAGGTTTCTCAGAAAACTGTCATGATTTACAAGACATTATTGTAGAATCTGGTCTCAGGTCTCAAAGGGCTATAGGCCATAATGGGAAGCAGAGTCATTATTATGTAATTAGGCAGACTAATGACACGCCAGAGGAAGCCATGAGGCCAAGACAGTCTCCTTCATCCCCGTCTGTCTTCTACTAACGGCTCCATTCACAAGAGAGCTCTATATATCTTTAAAGTGCTGTTTCACCGTGCTAGGACGTTTTCATTGTTTAATGAACATAACGACCTACAGTAGCAGGTCATGCGCTATGCGGTCAAGTCGCCCTTGTGAATTCACTGTACGCGCACGTGTGTGTGCGCGCGCGTGCGTGCGTGCGTGCGTGCGTGCGTGCGTGCGTGCGTGCGTGCGTGCGTGCGTGCGTGCGTGCGTGCGTGCGTGCGTGCGTGCGTGCGTGCGGAGAGAGAGAGAGAGAGAGAGAGAGAGAGAGAGACAGAGAGAGAGATACACACACACACACACACACACACACACACACACACACACACACACACACACACACACACACACACACACACACACACACACACACACACAGCCAGCCAACTTGCGACTTACACACAAGTAGGCCATACATACCTACTTGTGCGCAAGCAGAGCGCGCAAGTACTGCTACTAACTAATGTCTATTACAGCTGCTGTTCTAAACCATTTAGACCCGTTATTGACCTTATACCAACCTTGGTATTCCACCCTTGAGTTACGTCATCAAGAATGGTGGTCCCTTATTGGCCGGTGGACAACACCAGTGGACAACACTGACATACAGTATATACATACCCAGCCGATCGCAGTACACGGCACGTAATTACATATCTTAATTACATCACCATCAACAGCCAATTAGGGAACACATACATACATACATACATACATACATACATACATACATACATACATACATACATACATACATACATACATACATACATACATACATATGTATGCGGTCTAGTCTAACTTGGACTCAGGGGGGTGGACGCCTCTGCCTTGCATAGTCCCCAGTGAATAGGCAGGTTGCCCTTCACTGGTAACCTTACTTTGGATTTTAAATATATTAAGGTATTGTAGGCTGGGATTTTACAAAAAAGCCCCCCTTTTAAATACATACAGACATACAGACATACATACCTACTTATAAGGTATGCCATCTGGTGGCTAATGAACCAAACACACATTCTCAGAAGTTGGAGCAGTTTTAGAGGACCCACTTTTAGGCCAGTGCAACAGAGCATGCTTTTGCCTTTTTTAAAACCTTACCCATTTTAACCAAATACATACATACATACATACATACATACATACATACATACATACATACATACATACATACATACATACATACATACACACATACATACATACATACATACATACATACATACATACATACATACATACATACATAGTCCCCAGTTTAGGTATGCGGTCTAGTCTAACTTGGACTCAGGGGGGTGGACGCCTCTGCCTTGCATAGTCCCCAGTGAATAGGCAGGTTGCCCTTCACTGGTAACCTTACATTGGATTTTAAATATATGAAGGTATTGTAGGCTGGGATTTTACAAAAAAGCCCCCCTTTTAAATACATACATACATACAGACATACAGACATACATACATACATTCTCAGAAGTTGAAGCAGTTTTAGAGGACCCACTTTTAGGCCAGTGCAACAGAGCATGCTTTTGCCCCCCTTTTTTTTAAAACCTTACCCATTTTAACCAAATACATACATACATACATACATACATACATACATACATACATACATACATACATACATACATACATACATACATACATACATACATGCATATGCATGTATTATATACGCATTTTATACATACATACATACATACATGCCACAAATACGCAGCCGACCACAATACTTGCGCGCTCTGCTTGTGCAAGTAATAAAATAAGCCTTACTAGAGCGGTGGCCTACTTGGAACGATGCAAGTTGGAAATGCATGCCCCACATAGTTATCATGTCTGTGTCCCTTTTATATGGAGTTCTTTGTCAGGCATGCCCTGACAGAACAACGTTGTGATGTCAGAACAATCATTGTGATGTCAGAACAATCATTGTGATGTCAGAACGGGCCATAGGGGTGACCAGGTCCAGAGCCCAGGCAAAGGCTTTTGTCCTGGTTCTGGACAACCGGCTATCCGAAAAACTCGACGGGTTGTGGAACGAATTTGAAGTCGGTGGGGCGAACGGTTTTCGAGTTACGGTTTGGATTACATATGTACACACGTACACACAGAGAGACGTGGTGCATTTATAGTAGGATTTATTCAATTGGGTTCTCTTTATGTACTTTTAGAACTTACATAGAAATGTATACAATTCTAATGGGTTCGCAAACCTTCAAGGACCGCTTGCTTAACCCATTCAGGACGGGAACCCCTTTTGGTGTTTTTTTTTTAATCATGAAAGTGTGGCGCAAATCTTTGAAGATATATTATTTCAAAGCAAACATTTTTAACTCAAATCTTTGAAGATATATTATTTCAAAGCAAACATTTTTAACTCAAATCTGTGAAGATATAGTATTTCAAAGCAAACATTTTTAACTCAAATCTGTGAAGATATATTATTTCAAAGCAAACGTTTTTAACTCAACTCTTTGCTTCTGGAGGGGGGGGGGGGGTGTCCCTGAAACAACATATTTTCAGATGGGAGTCGGCGGCCAAATACAGATAATTCTGGGGGTCCTTGACATGAAAATGGTTGAGTGCCACTGACATAGAAACAGAAAACCTTTAGGATTTCTTTTTTTTAGAATCGGCCTCAATCCTAAATGGGTTAACCGCATGTGTTATTTCCTCCCAAGATAATTGCACATCATCTGCTGTGGGTTTCTTGTATACCTCCCACACAAGGACATTATGTATCCCAGGCTTTTCTTCCATGACACTGTGAACATTAGCAGCACGATGCGGCTGCACTGAGCACAGTGTGTGCTGCATGTTCTTAAGCCATTTAGACCGGACTTCGAAATTTAAAAAAATGTCTTCTAAATAAAATGACAGTTTTCTGAAATACCTCATGTTTCTGTATCAGTGGTTCTCAAACTATTTCATGTCAAGGACCCCACAAATGATATGTAATTGGCCGCCGATCCCTGAAAATATGTTATTCCAGGAACCCCTCAGAAGCAAAGATTTGAGTTAAAAACATTCGCTCTGAAAGAATATATATTGAAAGATTTGTGCCGCATTTTCACGATTTCTCAAAAATAGCAGACCTACAAGCTCATAGCGCGTCACTCGGTGGCGCGCTATGAGCTTGTAGATCTGCTATTTTTCAATAGCTAAAGTATAACATAATGCTTAAAACACCAAACGGGGTTCCCGCCCAGAATGGGTTAATGTCCCTTTCCACACGTGCTTTTAATCCTTAGAAACATTATCACAGTCTAGATTGAATGTATTTTTCTGCCACTGTGTGAATATATATGTGAATATCATAATAGGTCTCAAGCATTTTCAACTTATTGTCCATCTTATTCCAAAGAGCACAAAAGGCAGAAACTAGCATTATTCTGCAGTTGAACTCCTTCCAGTGTGAACGTCTGTTATGTGATATGTGATATGTGTTATGTGTTATGTGTTATGTGAAGTAATTGATGCTGTCAAAGTAGCTTCCCCTACAGAACTGGCCAAAATGGCCTTTGATCGGTCGATCGATCGATCGATCAACTAGTCAACATTTTTGCACACAATGGTCAAAAGGATGACAAAAACTGCTTAAGAGTGGAGTGTGTTTCCATTGTGATCTGGAGTAGCTGAGGGAATCAATACAGTAGAAATAATTGCATAATTATAATTAATAATTATATTAAGATATTGTGGGTATGACTATTATCAACAAATATTTTACACAATGAGATCTCTATGGTGTATTTTCTGTGTCTCTACTTCTCCCAGTCTGAAGTAATTGGTAGCTAGCTTGAAAATAAATGCTTTCAAAGTTGCTTCGCCACCACTAAAACACGGAACACTACGGTGCGATATCCAAAATTCCACACTAGTCTCATATCTAGTTGATAGACTACCAGTAAGACGCCCTGAGGGCGAGAAGCGTCATGATCTTCATATATGGAGATGGCCATATATGGTGGTGTGATGTGTCACGAGGCGCGATGTGTCACGAGGTGTGACCATATATGGAGGCATGATGTCACGAGGCATGACATATATGGAGGCGTACGTGACTAACCAACGGATGGACGGGACATTCAGGTTTTCATAGTAAATGCGACCTATGGTCGCAATAATGTCAACATATTGACCAACTCTTCCCAACCCTGTATCTGTTATCCTCACATGCAGTCTGTGGGATTCTGTATTTGGATGGGTTATTTAAGGGAATGCAGTGATCATCCGCCTCTTTACCAGGGAAAGCAGTGAGATCCTCTGTGCTTCAGGGCGCAGTGCTGCGTTGAGTGACCCTGTGCTCCGACCTCTCTGTTGAAATTCATGTAGGAGGCTGTGTGTCTCTGTATTTCTGTGTGTGTCTCTGTATAAGAGTGTGCGTGTGTTTGAGTGCGTACAAAGAACAATTACAATTAAGTAACAATTGCCTTGTGTCATAATTTTCATAATTTTTTCATCATCTATAGCCAGATTAAAGGTTCCTACAAGTTTATATTATTTATTTTTGAGGAGCGCTAGCCCCTCCTATGCAGTTTTGTGTGCGTGCGTATGTGCGTGCGTGCGTGTAATTTGGGGTTCAGTGTCTTGCTCAAGGACACTTCGACATTAACTCTTGGGGAGCCCGGGTTCGAACAGGCAACCTTGCGGTTACCATCCAGCCACTCTACCCCTGAGCCACCGCCGCCCTTGGAAGAAAGCATGGAAGAAAGCATACCGTCGCACTGCAACGGTTAAACTGAAGTGTGTCTGCAAGGCCACCCGACTTTGAGAGAAGGAAGGAAAATATGCAAACACATTGATCACTCCTCCTCAGTGTTTGTTTCTATAGTAACCGCATGACAAAAACAATTGGAGCGAAGCACAAAAGAGAGCAGCCACATAAATAATAATGGAATTATAAATAAACATAAGCCTGCGTGATGGCAACAACGTCAACGTCACAGAGATGCTTTTACTGAGGTGTAATTATTTTAACAATGATATTCTGTATATTTCTACTCCCATGACAGCTGGGGGAGGAAATGAAGAGTGTTCTTAAGGTGGCAAATTGCGTGTCAGGCGTAGTGACTGAAAAATGAGAAATGAAAATCCAGGCCAGTGATAAAGAATGCAAATAGACAAGCCAGTGTGCATCAAAGTGATCCGTCAGAGAGAGACAGAGAGATAATAAACATTCTTGCCTAAAATGTCAATATTTGAATCGCATCTGATATTATTTGTGCAAATACAGTTGCCTCAGCTGCTTTTGGGTATGACATGCGACATTTCATTTCCCTTCTCCTGTATCAAAGCAGACGTGCAAAGTAAACACAAATATATGCATGAGAGTTACAGAGAAACAGAAAAAGAGAAAGAGAGAAAAAGTTGCAGAGAAACAAAATGGTAATAATAAGGCAACATTTTAATTTAAATAAGTGATTTGTGGCCTGGGCCGTGGCTCAGCGGTCCAGGCACCTTGGCTGGTAATCCAGTCTGGCAGTGTGCCGCGGGTTCGACTCCCAATCCTGACGGCCTTTACTGCATGTCACCCCCCCATCTCTCTCCCCATTTCCTGTCAGCCTACTGTCTGTCCCTCTATAAAAAAAATAAAGGCGGAAGCTGCAAAAGAAAACACATTTAAATAAGTGATTTGTGAGGGGAAATAGGGAAAACATGCAGCCTAACAAGGCATATATGACAGACTGCCCTTTCTGACATAAGTAGCCTGCAATATGAAAATGTATAAAACCTTCTCCTGTTACAGTAAGTTTGTTACCACTTTCCACCATGCCACCAAAAGCTATACCAAAAACTTTTTGGTATAGCTTTGTTCCCTTGCTTGTTATAAGGTGGTGGTTCCCAAAGTGGGGTAGCTAAATGATAATTAGGAACCAAATGGACCCTTACGGGGACTGTAACTCAGAGAGTGCATGTACAAATGGTCCATTTGGTTCTATTTGTACACTCTCAGAGTTAAATTAACTTTGATTTTACAATATATATTGGGGTCCCAGAGATAGAAATGCCATTAAATAGGGGACCGTATAGCCTAATTCAGGTCAAACCAGGGGGTCCTTGAAATGAAAATGGTTGAAAATCACTGCTAGAGCCGTACAAATCTTCTCTTATGGGGGTCCTTGGCATATATTTTCAAATGGGGGTCCGCTGGCTAATGAGCATCATTGTGGGGGTCCTTGACATGACAAAGTTTGACAGTGTTTTCTCATATCAAATTCATCATCTCCCATACAAAAGCCTGTGGGTGACGACCACTGACCATAGTTGCTTTCTTTTTCCTTCTATTGATGTCACTTCCTGGATTCAAACTGGTCTTAGTCCACTTGCCAGAATGTGAACCCTATACCCTAAAGTGTTGTGTTAGAGATGTCGAGTATGGGTCCCCAGCATTTAGAAACTGCCGGATGCTAACAATTTACAATTTACAATTTTGGCATTTAGCAGACGCTCTTAATCCAGAGCGATTTATATTAAGCAATAACAAAAGCATGGCAATACATCACATACATGCTACATACATGCTAACTTGCATTTGTTGGACAATTTTCATAATTGGCATAATATGTGGCGGTAACCCTTCATTTTACGGTACGGTAATTACATGGTAACTTCCAGATACATTACTCAGTAATTACTATGTAATTACCAAGTATTACCCAGTATGTATAACTATTTACTGTATAATCTCCTGGTAATTATATGGAACTTACCATGGTAAATGACACACTGGTTGCCAGGTAATTACCAAGTACGTTCCTGACAATTACCAGGTATGTATACGTTTTTACTATGTAATTACCAGCTAACTACCCGGTATTTATAAGTATTTACTCTGCAACCAGGCACGATACCCTGGTTGCAGGTACTATAGGTATGTAGGTACTATAGGTATACCAAGTATTTTCAACAACTACCAGGTATTTACTCTGCTACCAGGCAAGTTACCCAGTAGGTACTAGGTCATTACCAAGTATTTTCCTGACAACTACCAGGTAATAACATGGTAACTGTATTCACTGTGTTTACATGGGTACTACCCATGAAACACGTGGGTAGTAGCCTACCAGGAAATGACCAGTTGTTACTAGGTAATTTCCTGACAACTACCATGTAATTACCTGATAGGTACCCAGTAAGGAAGGAGGAACTGTAATGTAAAAGGAAGCGTGCTCTATTTCCATGATATTACCATGTACCTACCTGGCAATTGTAGATTATAATCACTGGTAATTTCCTGGTAGGCTACCCCATGCGTTTACATGGGTAGTACCCATGTAAACACAGTGATTACAATTACCATGTAATTACCTGGTAGTTGTCAGGAAAATTACAAGTTGTTACTAGGTAATTCTCTGACAACTACCATGTAATTACCTGATAGGTATCCAGTAAGAAAGGAGGAACTGTACTGTGAAAGGAAGTGTGCTCTATTTCCATGATATTACCATGTACCTACCTGGTAATTGTAGATTATAATCCTCCCCATTACCCATCAGGGTGTATTTTGAACTTTGAACTTTGAACTGGCAATAACTGTTAATTACCAGGTATTTACTGTATAAATGAACAGGTAAAACCAAGCAAGTTACCATGTAAGAAAGGTAGAATTGTACTGTGAAAGGAAGTGTGGTTTGTTTCCATAATATTACCCTGTACTTTCACTGTAACAAACCACGCTTCCTTTCACAGTACAATTCCACCTTTCTTACATGGTAACTTGCTTGGTTTTACCTGTTAATTTATACAGTAAATACCTGGTAATTAACAGTTATTGCCAGTTCAAAATTCAAAATTCAAAGTTCAAAGTTCAAAATACACCCTGATGGGTAATGGGGAGGATTATAATCTACAATTACCAGGTGTAATTACATGGTAATATCATGGAAACAGAGCTCACAGTACAGTTCCTCCTTCCTTACTGGATACCTATCAGGTAATTACATGGTAGTTGTCAGGGAATTACCTAGTAACAACTGGTAATTTCCCTGACAACTACCAGGTAATTACATGGTAACTGTAATCACTGTGTTTACATGGGTACTACCCATGTAAACGCATGGGTAGCCTACCAGGAAATTACCAGTGATTATAATCTACAATTGCCAGGTAGGTACATGGTAATATCATGGAAATAGAGCATGCTTCCTTTTACATTACAGTTCCTCCTTCCTTACTGGGTACCTATCAGGTAATTACATGGTAGTTGTCAGGAAATTACCTAGTAACAACTGGTAATTTCCTGGTAGGCTACTACCCACGTGTTTCATGGGTAGTACCCATGTAAACACAGTGAATACAGTTACCATGTTATTACCTGGTAGTTGTCAGGAAAATACTTGGTAATGACCTAGTACCTACTGGGTAACTTGCCTGGTAGCAGAGTAAATACCTGGTAGTTGTTGAAAATACTTGGTATACCTATAGTACCTACATACCTATAGCACCTGCAACCAGGGTATCGTGCCTGGTTGCAGAGTAAATACTTATAAATACCGGGTAGTTAGCTGGTAATTACATAGTAAAAATGTATAAATACCTGGTAATTGTCAGGAACATACTTGGTAATTACCTGGCAACCAGTGTGTCATTTACCATGGTAAATTCCATATAATTACCAGGAGATTATACAGTAAATAGTTATACATACTGGGTAATACTTGGTAATTACATAGTAATTACTGAGTAATGTATCTGGAAGTTACCATGTAATTACCAGGTAATTAATGGGTAAATACTTATAACTACTACCTGGTTGTTACCAGGTAATACCAGGTACTTACCTATTATTACCAGGTAATTACCTGGTAGTTACCTGGTAATTACCGTACTGTAAAATGAAGGGTTACCTATGTGGCTAGCTGTTAGCCTGTTAGCATAAATCCCAGTTCCAGGTGACACTTTCATGCTACTTTAAGTAGCATGTGATTGTGATGTGTCAAACTATGGGGTTTTCATGATTCTGAATCCATTCCAATCATTAGTTTTGCACAAAAAGTGTGAAAGGAGACATTCTGTATTCTACTTTGGCACTTTAAGTACATTTTGCAGTATTGATACTGTTACTTAAAGGGACACTTCACCCTTTTTGCAAAAAAATATATGTTAATGACGTTTAGAAGATTTAGAACACTTTCCTGGAGGTCTTTATGTGTCACATATTAGACACATAAAGACCTCCAGGAAAGTGTCCTAAATCTTCTAAACGTCATTAACCCATTTTGACCTGAGATCAGATTCTAAAAATGTCTTCTAAATCCTGACAGTTTTCTGAAAAAGCTATGTTCAGCTATGTGCGCGCTATGAGCTTGTAGATCTGCTATTTTTCAATAGCTAAAGCATAACATAATGCTAACACCAAAAGGGGTTCCCGCCCAAAATGGGTTAACATATATTGTTTTGTGGTTAAGTTTCCCTTTATAAGTAAAGAGCGTGAGTACTTTTCCCTCCACTGCCATCTCCACAGTTTTGTCTCATATGTGGAACAGAGCAAAGGATTAGTGGCTGACATGAAGGCACCGTGACACTGATGTCCTTTGTGGGGGAAAGTAATCAGCGTGAAACCTCCCAGGCTCTCGTTACAGTGGAACACAGAGACACATGACTGATGTGTGCGCCCAAAACCTACCCGGGTTGTGCAAGGACGCATTGTGATTGGCCAGGAGCCACTTTGAGTGGCAGTCGGCGCAACCGCTCTCGCCAGAACATGATTTTCTATTCTGTCCTTATCGGGTCGCGACTCGAACGGCCCTGAGCCGGCTAACGCCGGGGCTCCACCGAGCGTGTCGCGTCACGCGTGCGTCCGTCAAAAAACGAACCGGGGCAATTTTAATGCAGTCACGCAACGCAACGCAACGCGGGCAGTGGAGCCACCCTTCATTGATTAAAAAGGGAACATTCCCTGACGGTGACGGAGACACTGACGTGCCCGGTGGAGCCCCGGTGTTAGCGAACTTCGGCTAAGCTCGCTTCCGCTCACTCGGTAGGCTATAGTGTCTCACGTGGCTGAACTTCGCTTGAGACGTTTTCACCAAGAAAGATTAAATAAAGCTTTAGTTTAGTGTTAATCAGGGATTTGTTGATCATGGATTTATTTTAATTCGAGTTGTGTTGCTTCATTACATTTTAAGCATTGCTTAACAGATTGGTGATTAAATGCTTAACCGGTGGTTAAAATCCTTTAACCTTTGATTAAAACTTTAATAAACTGTGATTAATTAATGGATTCAACTTTGTTCTTGGTTTTGCGCGGTAAATACACAGCAGGAATAATGACTCTTGAGCCTAATATCATTAGCGTTGCTATTTTTTAAATTCATCATAATCGACTGGGTTTAGACGGTCCCTTATTTACTCTTTGGTTTTCATGAAGCCATCTGATATATGCTGCCATGTTTACATTTAAACCACCTCTCCTGCTAGTTAGCCATCTGATATATGCTGCCATGTTTACATTTAAACCACCTCTCCTGCTAGTTAGCCATCTGATATATGCTGCCATGTTTACATTTAAACCACCTCTCCTGCTAGTTAGCCATCTGATATATGCTGCCATGTTTACATTTAAACCACCTCTCCTGCTAGTTAGCCATCTGATATATGCTGCCATGTTTACATTTAAACCACCTCTCCTGCTAGTTAGCCATCTGATATATGCTGCCATGTTTACATTTAAACCACCTCTCCTGCTAGTTAGCCATCTGATATATGCTGCCATGTTTACATTTAAACCACCTCTCCTGCTAGTTAGCCATCTGATATATGCTGCCATGTTTACATTTAAACCACCTCTCCTGCTGCTAGTTAGCCATCTGATATATGCTGCCATGTTTACATTTAAACCACCTCTCCTGCTAGTTTAGAATTAATCGCTCATTGATACTTAAATCAAAGAAAGTTAAAAAAAAAAAAAAAAAAGCGAAGATTAAAAGGATGGTTTAAAACCAAACCTGATTAGTGAAAACTACGTTTAAAGTTTGGTGTAACTGGATTAACAGATAAACCTTGATTGAAACCAGGTTAAGGCTTAATCCTTCTTGGTGCAAACGGCCCATAGAGTAATATATTTAGGTCTAGTCCGCAGTTGTTGGAGGCGAGGGGCACTTCCACGTTGGCCACAGAAGCGGGCCGTGGTACGCACAACCCAGGTGGGATTTCGAATATCGCGCAGAACCCGTGGTGGGAAAGTAGGCCTACTTTTACTGAAAACCAATGGCCCTCACCTTGAAAACACGTAGTAGTCTAGTCTGATGGCTAGAAAAGCTCTCAAAAGCTCTCAAAAACAGCTTGTAGATCCGCGTCGATCTCCATATCGGCACACAACCAAATGTACCATCAGAGAGCCCAATATGTGAGGAGAATCCTAATGCATGCAGCGCAAAACCATGCTTTCATATAACTGAGTTTAAATCCCTGGTTTTTTTGTTTGTTGTTTTTTTGTTAGTAATTGAGGATAATGAGGCAGACTCACATAGCTTGTCTATCTCTAATTGGCTGGTAATAGGCGTGAAATGAGTTCCTGATTCACATAGATTATATCTCAGGGATTTGAAGTAGCCTATGTGTGCACAGGAATTTGGGCATGACGAATTAAGTAATTGTTTTTTGCATCATCACATCCACTGTGGGACCCACGAGCTCCACCTCCACTCTGAGGTCCTTCAGTACGTTTTGGAGAGTTTAGTCACAGTCTTTATTCCTCTCGGTGACTTGACAACAAACAAGCAAATGGGGATGTTTGCAAACATTTTCTTCAGTATATTCTTTGTTTCGAGTCAGCCTATTTGAGCATTGCTGGTTTAGGAGAATAACGGTTATTTAAAAACATAAAAAAATTAAGAAAATTAAGAGAATAATATCCATCTGTTCATAAACAATGAAACAATAATTAAATTTGGCAGATCATTTGTTACACTCAGATAATGCTCCAGCGTAGATGAGCAGTGAAGCAAGACTAATTATTAAACACTTACCAATGTATTACTAATTAAACATAATGCCATTAAATCATACTCATTTACTCCAGCGTCCAGATTATGATGAATAAATGCCCAAGCTCTGCCAAATCACTAAAAAGACTTAGGAGCGATAAATCTCTTTAATGTTGTCAATTGATTCGATTAGATTAAGAACGAAATTGCAGCTGGCAAGGAATCGGATGATGACAGATTCCTATCAGTGTCCAATCAGCGACTCGATGAGACACAATTAGGATTGAAGTGAAGGAGAAAATCGGCTTAGAGCATCAAAGTATTTGGCCTTAACTCTCCTCGGAAACCTCCCGAAGCACGTACTGTATTTAAACGGAGTTAAAACTGTGGAACTAGGGTTGGGAGAATATAGCTCTTAAGTCCTGGAGTGTCCATTTAATGCTGAAAGATGACATTTCGTAATGAACACTTTTTTTGTGTGTTGGAATTTGCAGTGCAGAGGTTTGAGAAGTGGGATTGTGACTGGAAAGGTTAGTGGGTTGAATCCACAAACTTTAGTTTGCGGTGCACTTTTACGCCACATTGTGTGTGTGTGTGTGTGTGTGTGTGTGTGTGTGTGTGTGTGTGTGTGTGTGTGTGTGCGCGAGCCTGAGCGTGCGTGTGCGCGTGCGTGTGTGTGTGTGTGTGCGTGTGTATAATAACATCTGCGGTAGTCAAACTGGCAGGGAGGTTTGTAGGCTATATTATACAGACGTCAGCTGAGGTGATTAAGATTCCGTGGGAAGGCTCACAGCTGTTTAAATTTCAGCCATGTATGGTCACCCGTGATCCACACAGACATTGAAAGGAAGCATTACCGTATGTTACCTCTGACATCTGAGCAAAAGTATCGCTTTTTTCTTTCAATCAATATTCTTTTTATATCTGATGTGAAAGGACATCAGGCCCCAGACAGAGACACGTCCTACCGATGAACGATGAGGAGGAATACTCAAACAGAGCAGATCTGACTCCTTTTTGAGGCAACGGCGGAAAAGTGAACATCATCCCTTCTGACAGAGTCGGGCGGGTGCATCGTCGGTCACGGTGCCTTGGCAATGTGGATGACCTATTAATAATGCATGGTGCATGAAATGACCACTTTACCATGAGGTTCCTTTAACGGTCGACGTCCTAGACTCATAATGACTACTGACAACACTCTAAACGACATAAACGTGTACTGCTATTACAAAAGGACGTACCTTCTTTGGGCATCTTTGAGGTCATATTGACAATATTATCAGTCTTACCAAAGTATGGAGTTCGGCTTTAATATACCGTCTTTACCCCCTGGCCAGTCTTCAAACACACTCTGTCCTCAGGTTCATTTTTTGTTAAATGTAAAGCCCCTTTTTTATTAACAATGTATTCCCGTTTTTGTTAACCTTTACTGACTAGCTGTGTTTGAGGAATTTGAAGGAGAAAGTTAATTTTGTATGTTTTCACTGGTGACCCCCAGGCTGGGTCGTAACAATGTGCATAATGTTGTACAGTATCATCAAACTATAATTCACTCAATGTCTGAATGATTGTCTGAATGAATGAATGATTGTCTGAATGAATCTCTGAATGAATGAATGAAACACTGTCGTAGCTCCTCACTGGCTGCACCAATCACTCCGACTTTTCACACAGGCATTGACCATAATATTACGAAGCCCTTTTTTCAATTTAACAAATTATTGATTAATAATGACTTTATTAGTGAATACAAATTTCCCCATCTACTTACATGGGGAAAACGCGCAACCTCACACCGTTCTCGGTGTTACCCCACTGTCATGCTTCCTCTGCTACAGCCGCAACATGACAAACAGTGGCCTATACAATTTTGCGCCTGGCCCAGCGCCACGACAGCCGGCACACTGTGACGCCCCAATTTATTCTGCTGCACTCGCCACTCAGTGGAATGGACTGTTAACATGCCACCACGGCTACTACACCATGTGTAGCAGAGTAGCTCAGAGCCTCTGCCTGGTGGCATCAAAAGTCTAATATCTCCCCCAGTTCAGAGGGATATCCCTTTGGTCTAGTGGTTAAGATGTTGGACTTTCACACGGGAGGCCCGAGTTTGAAACCTGGGCGTTATACACGCCATTCATTTGGTTACACTCCCAACGTTACATTACTGTGTACTTTTTATATCTGTTGTATCATAATATATCGATACTATAATCCACCACTAGGGAGGGGGAAGACAACTACAGCTCCTGCATGGAAAAGAGCTTGTGAGCTGGCCCAAAATGACTTTTTTTCTTCTTCTTTCGTAACCAACACTGACCTGCGCGCGAAGACGCAACTGGAAATATGATATATCTGAACGCACCTTCAGTCCCCATGCACGCCTCTAGCCTGGCTTTAGCCTCGCTAACATGGATTCACTCTCGCTTCCTCCCCGATATCATAGCGACAACTTTGCAATGTTTGCACGTAACTCGATATCAGCTCAAACCAAACGCTGGTGAAACAGCACAGGCATTGTGTTGGGGGGAGTGCGTTACAGATGGCCATGTCCTGTGACTCCAGTCTGAAGTAGTCAAAGCCAAGGACAATGTTACAATACAGCACCGCATGTGATGAACAAAAACATCGCCTCGATTATCTGTCTCACGACGGGTCACGAGCATCTGCTGCTCTCAGTGGACTCGATCTCCACATGTTCACACTGATGACTTCCACCACCGTGACCATGCTGTTATCTTACATGTTGTTGCATCATGCTGGAGCCACTACTGCTGCTTTCACATGTTGACTTCGCTTCCACCATTTCCGACATCAACAGCCCACGCAAACTTTCCACGCAAACTACTTTCGCTGTGCACGTGCGCGCGTGTGTGTGTGTGTGTGTGCACACTGTGTCTCCCCACTCACGCAGTGCAATGACTTCAAAATGACTGCAAACAGCAAATTACTGCCCATTGCCCAATAACACCAACGACGACGGCTGTGCGTTCGCTTTTCCCTGTGCGTGTGTGCGTGCCTGTGTCCCACTCACGCAGCGCACTGGCTTAAAAATTACATGCAAACACTAAACCAAACTACTGCCCAACACCAACACCAACAAAGCCCAGGGCTTTGCGTTCACTTTTCCCTGTGTGTGTGTGTGTACTGTGCGTGTGTGTGCACGTGCGTGTGTACGCGTGTAGCATACTTAGCCACTTGCTTTGCCAATATAAACGTTACTACTACTAATTGTGCATTCCCTTGACAATTTGTCATCGCTGCTTTGCCACTGTCTCCATGGTACTTCTGTTGGGGTGCGTGTGCATGTGTGTGTGCGCGCGTGTGTGTATACATTTAACACGCACGCACGCACGCACGCACGCACGCACGCACGCACGCACACACACACACACACACACACACATTTTCCATATGAAAAAGAGAATTTTAATCATGTATTACTTTCAACATTTAACCACCTTTTTTATTAAACGTTAACATTGTACTATTTAACATATCTCTGCTGTCCGGAAGAAACCACTTAACTCGAAAATGTGCAGGAAATGAAAAAAAAATAGTTTAGGAAATTAAGAAAACCTTAATTTGAAACCTGAAAACAAAGCAATACCGCCTCATCAAAGTTGGTGTTGTGACTTTATATATTGTAAATTACTTGCATGAGAGGTGGTGCTCTCAGTTGCTTTAGCAGACAGGTTGAGGGCCCAATGAGTCCAGAGTTAAAAGGTTTTGTCTGAAGCACTTTTTACTACTTCTCATTGGCTCAAAGTTTTCAAAACGACGTAATAAAACCCTCAAAAATGGAGAGGTGGTTTCCTCCAGACAGCAACGATTCATGGCCTCATATTGAGAAGTATACAACAAGAATTGCATAATCTATAAGCTCACAGCATGTTAAGATGCACTGTGTTGCGAGTAGAGATGTCCTGATACTGTATCGGTATGGGAAAAGTATCGGTATCAGCCCTTATTTGTCATATCCGTTCATATCGGTATCGGCGAATTTGCCAGTCTAACCACCGATCTGACACAGGGGTAAGGTAAGGGGTTGACACTATGGCAGGTAAATAAAATGTTGGGGCATGTGGGGTTTGCTTTCACTTTGAGTGAGGAGTCTGCTATAAACACAACACGAGATACATAGCTAGATAGCTATAAACACAACACGAGATATATAGCTAGATACCTGTAGCTATAAACACAACACAAGATCACAACACTGGGTTAGGTATTCGGTATCGGCTAACACAGAAATTGTGGTACCGGGATCGGATCAGGAACGAAAAAACTGTATCCCTAGTTGCGAATCTATTATTGAAACAGAGCTATAGTGGTTAAAGACTCAGAAAATGAAGGCCAAACGAAGATGTAACGCAGATCAGCAGGTGATTCTTTACAGCATGGTTTTACACTTATCATTAATGTTTCACATCTTTGAGAAATCTTTGGCCATGCAATCTAGCAACCGTATATGTGTTCTATTGGTGGTTTTACACTGTATAGGAGTCCATGTCTGACAGTAATAGAGTAGGAATTAACGTTCAAATGAAAATATTTGAATGTTTTTCCTGGGTTGAAGGTTCTGGATTTCTAGCATTAATTGGCCAACCAGGGAGGTGTGGGTATTGGATTTGAACAAAGTGTGAAGTGTCTGATGTGGAAAAAATATTTGATGCACAGAAGGTCAAATTCTGTCAAAAGCTCAAAAACTAAAAAGCAAAACAAAACAAGAGATTTGTGGTCCTATTGGACCAGGCGTTATAGGCTACGTTATACGCTCATGGGCAACTATTTTGGAATAAAACCATATATTCCTGTTCATTCTGGTTAACTCATACATATAGCTAAATGGCAGTTCAGCACAGTCTAACATAGATTTGTTCTATTTTTTTAGAAAGAGATTACATTTTTTTTCTTTCCAATGTTAATCAGTCCATACCTTGGGATCTTAGCACTGGAAGGTATTTGCAGAGTTTGGGTTATGTACTGTGTATTGATTCTGAATATTTAGAGTTTCTAAACTCAATTGGTGAAATATGGTGTTCCAATATGACTCCATATCTGGGCGGGAACCCCTTTTGGTGTTAGCATTATGTTATGCTTTAGCTATTGAAAAATAGCAGATCTACAAGCTCATAGCGCGCCACCGAGTGGCGCGCTATGAGCTTGTAGATCTGCTATTTTTCAAAAATCGAAGAACGACTGACATAGAAACATAGCTTTTTCAGAAAACAGTCAGGATGTAGAAGACATTTTTAGAATCTGATCTCAGGTCAAAATGGGTTAAAGGGCCTTTCAAACGGGCAGTGATTTAACGTGCCTATAGTTCATTTTCAATGAGACATGTGCTTTTTTTCTGTCGAGGGGTGACAACGCAAGCGTATTTACGCAGGCGCGGTCCCGTGAAATTGTTGCGCGCGTGCTCGTTTCGTGCACACACACACACACACTTGAGTGAGATATTGTCCTCTAGTTTCATATCCATTTGAAAGTTCTGGCAGAAAATGTGTCTTAAGTAAAATATTTCCACTTTTCCACAAGATTCACATGGACAACATTCTCTGTCAGCGACGAGGCCGGACCTGAAATGTCTGCTGGACTGGCTGAAAATATAAAAACTTCCTTTGGGAACAGTCGATGTTTGTGAAGCACAAACGTATGGGGCACACTTGACATTTGACAATTGACATTTGCATTGGGATTGGTGTGGGGTAATTGATCACACCACCTGTCAATTGTGTGCCCCATACATTTGTGCACGGGCCCCAAAACAGACCTTAGAAAGCACAAGTGTCTATTTCAAAGTGTTTTTTGACTGGGGTCAAAGTCATATTTTGACGGCAGCAACTGCCTGTCATAATTCCGTATCGAAGTATTGGACAGTATTAAGATGTTGATGTTAATTTTGTCAAATTGCTGCCGTCATATTTTGACGGCAGCAAGGTTAGATTTAGGCAGTCTAAGGGTGGTTTAAGGGCGGCTGTGGCTCAGGAGGTACAGCAGGTCGTCCAATGATCCCTGGGTCGGCGGTTCGAATCCCGGCTCCTCCTGTCCACATGTCGAAGTGTCCTTGGGCAAGACACTGAACCCTATTGCCTCCAATGAGTCGGTCGGTGTGAGCTCGCCACCATTAGTGTGTGAATGTGGGAAGTGAGGACGCTGGCGTCGACTGTTCGCCGCATCACCTCCCAATGTATGAATGAACCATTGTAAAGCGCTTTGAGCACTTGGAAAAGCGCTAAATTTCACCCTATTTGTGAGGTTAGGGTTCGGGCTATGGTTAGGCATAGCTTTCGTGACATTAAGCCACCTGGGCGACACACCAATGGAAGAGGGAGTCCCGTCTGCATGTGCTAATTGAAATGCCCGTGTGTGGGATGAGAGTGTGATGGACAGAGGTTTCCAAAGGATTATTTCAAGTCAACAGCAATCAATGGCAAGTCACATAAGTGTTTTGTATAGGGGGAGATTCATGTGAACTCATCAGCTTCCCTGAACGTCCATGGCAATTGCTGATGCTGATACAGAAACTGTCTCTTTCACAGTGTGAGTCAGGTGAGTGTATTACCCAAATGCAGGATGAGAAGCAGAGATAGAGAAAGTCTGGTTCAAGTGTGGAATGGCGACCAAAACACAATCCAAAAACACTTAAGGCAGTCAGAACAAGGCACGGATTGTGACAGTTCCAGCGTTAATCATATTCTGTGTAGTTGACTGAGCACAGCTAGGCTTTTGCATTTGCGATGATGACAGTTTTGATGTATTCTATTTCGTAGCCTGATGCATAACATTTAAGATTAATGGTGTTTTGAATTTGAACCTTTCACAAACTCCAGTGCTCATCTCACACTGATGTAATGTCGTCGCATGCCCTGCTTGCACTTAGGGACCGTGAAGCAGCTGTCCATGTTTATTGTTCTAAACTTATACTGAAACATCACATCACAAGCTTGTGCTAGCACATCTAATCTAACTATAATTCACTCAATGTCTGTCTGTCTGAATGAATGAATGAATGAATGAATGAATGAATGAATGAATGAATGAATGAATGTCGTTGCTCCTCATTGGCTGCACCAATCGCTCTGACTTTTCACACAGGCATTGACCATACTATTACGGAGGTCTTAACAAAGCCCTTTTTTCAATTTGACTGTATAGACTGTTGGTATGTCTAACCAACGTATGCACCCCACGGGCAAGTGCCTCTGACGCCAGACTGATTACACCTCAAAATACATACATCAATAATAGGATCTATTACATCGCTGTACCCACACTGTACATCATTTGGTGTTCATATATTTGAACGGGTAAGGACTAGTCATCTTAAATCAACGGGGCAATAATGTGATATATATGTAAATTTATTTTCGAATCGAAAAGAAAAGAAAAGAAAAGAAAAGAAAAGAAAAGAAAAGAAAAGAAAAGAAAAGAAAAGAAAAGAAGACATTATCTGTGATAAGTATAAATGTACCACTTCTTGAATTGTATTCATGTTATCTGAAAACAAATGATCTGATTCATATACTGCAATATCAGAGATTGTAATGCTGGTAAATTGGCTTAGAACTACATCACAGTGTGATAATACAAGTGCACACAAAGTTAAAAGGATTGTAAAACACACACACGCACGCACGCGCGAGCACGCGCACACACACACGCACGCGCACACGGATACACACACACGCACACACACAAACGTGTGGTATGTATTTAGCACAAGTGGCCTCTGAGGATTCCAGTGGGAGGCGCGTGTGTGTGTGTGTGTGTGTGTGTGTGTGTGTGTGTGTGTGTGTGTGTGTGTGTGTGTGTGTGTGTGCGTGCGTGCGTGCGTGCGTGCGTGCGTGCGTGCGTGCGTGCGTGCGTGCGTGCGTGCGCGGGCCTGTACACGCGCGTGTATGTGTGTAGGGGAGAGACGGAGGGGAGGCTGGAGAGGGAAAGAGCCGGAGAAAGACTATAAAATGGATTGTGTGGCAGAATGGTCACATCGTGGGCCAACCCCACTGGGAACAGAGAATCAGGACAGGAGGAAAGGCAACGAGGAGACACAGATGAACTTAAGCAGGAGAAGACTGGACTGGTGCATCCGCCAATCCACCATGTAAATTTAACTCTAGGAGTGGTTCCATTGCACTCTTGGAGTTACAGACCCGCCAAAGGGGCCATTTGGTTCCATTTATACACATTCAGAGTCAAATTAACACTAATTTAAAGTGAGAAGGATCTGGTCAGAAGGCCATCTATTCATCTGGCCATCGACCAGAAGCAGACACATGGGGCCCCGCCAAGTGCACCAACTCCTTCATCCCAGCTCTGGAGGCCTCTTTCCTGCACAGCAGTAACAAGATGGATGGCGTCCTGTAGCCCAACCTCTGCATTTTCAACCCAGATTTGTGGGTCTGCGACTATACTGGCCAATCACGGCAGGGCTTTCCTAGAACGGCACTCAGCAAGGAACACTCCTTGTACAGTTTCACTGCCTCTCACTATCCTTGCTCTACTCCCCCCCCCCCTCCTCCTCCTCTCTCTCTCTCTCTCTCTCTCTCTCTCTCTCTCTCTCTCTCTCTCTCTCTCTCTCTCTCTCTCTCTCTCTCTCTCTCTCTCTCTCTCTCTCTCTCTCTCTCTCTCTCTCTCTCTCTCTCTCTCTCTCTCTCTCTCTCTCTCTCTCTCTCTCTCTCTCTCTCTCTCTCTCAGCGTCCACACAACCTGCCCAGCACGGAAAAAGAACACGGTCAGTGGCCAAAGACACATCGATGTCTGCATGCATGCTAATTGCTTGCATGCATGCATTGCTAATTACAATCCAGCAATGTGTGTGCTAATTACAATCCAGGCCATTGTGCATAATATTATTTTTTACATTTGGTATACAATAGAAATTCTATTGTAGCTATCTTATTCTATTTGGTGTATATTTATAAATGTTCCTTTTATCATGGAAAAAATACACCACCTGTACTCACCTGTGGGCCAGTCCCTCTCCATGGTAACGGATTGGTGTGGGGCATTTGATTGGCCCCCGCTAATCCCAGAGTTGTATAAATGCTGACTGTTTGTCAGTTCTGCTTTATGCCTGATGAAGGTCTGACGACCGAAACGTTGCAATAAAATCCAATCTCAATTGAAGACAGTGTGCAGGATTCTCTTTTTTCTACGTATGAGTATTGTTGCCACTGTGCATTGGTGTCTTTGCTCAGGTAAAATCTACTATGTTGCTGTGTGGCTTTTTCAGAAGGCTGCCCTGTGGGTCTTTCATCCCAGCACCCTGAACTGAACCCATCATGGCAGAGGTGGACCGGCCGCTATAGTTGATGTCAACGCCACCTACGTTTCCTCATCTCACTTGGTACAGCCATAACAATGTGTTATCAACCCGAGGTACATGCAATATAATGGCCAGGCCAACTGTGAGACGCTACATTACAACCACAAGGTTTTTGATAGGCTTGGTGATGGAAACTTTGTGGCAGAGAGCCAGCAGGGCACACAACATGTCCAATCAAGCTTAACTTGCAATGCTGGATGCTCCGTTGCCCAGGCAACCACATTCGCTCACCAATATTAGGCGCCTGGGGCCTGAAAGTGGGACAATGCTGTATTACTTCACCGCTCTTCTTTCATTTGCGATACTGTTCTCCGGGTTCGGGCAACATGCCACTTCTGCTCACATCAGGGAGGTATTATGTGCCATTTCATTTCATTAATACATCATTATCGTTTCCAAATGAAGGTCATTAGTGTGGTGCGACATGCATGTGCATAAACCTCAGAAAGGGATTCCATGAGTTTGGCTGAATACATGGGAGAAAGAAGGCCCAACTTTGTTTCCCTTGTACGGTTCTCTCGCAATACGAGCACCCTGACCACTCCCAGGAAAGCATGCCTCTGTGCCTTACCATTTAGACCTGAGGACGATTCTACAAAATGTCTTCTAAATCATGACAGTTTTCTGAAAAACCCATGTTTCTATTCGTTCTCTAACATTTTCATGTCAAGGACCCCCAGAATTATATGTAATTGGCCGCAGCATCTGAAAATATGTTGATCCAGGGACCCCACCAGAAGCAAACATTGGAGTTAAAAATGTTTGCTCTGAAATAATATATATTCAAAGATTTGCAATTTTTCAAAAATAGCAGATCTACAAGCTCGTAGCACGGCACTCGGTACCACGATATGAGCTTGTAGATCTGCGATTTGTCAATAGCTAAAGTATAACAATCCTTAAAACACCAAAAGGGGTTCCCGCCCAGAATGGGTTAATTATATTTCAGTTTGGTACAAGCCCCGATACACACATCCACCAACCCATAGAGCCACTCACTGCACTCAGGGCGCGGGCACGTATACGAGTCAAGAAAGTCTGCAAGAAGGTGCCTGGAGCAGGTGTGTCTCTTCCTGGTTTTTAAACAGCTGGTGGATGGAAACGACGCTCTCGCGTGGCTTCAACTTGTCGCGTCGGCAAAGCGTTTCTGTTTTTTTTCCCGCCGCTACAAGCGAGCGTCATTTCCATCCACCAGCTGCTTAAAAACCCGGGAAGAGACGTGTGGTCTAGGAGGTTTTTGACGCGACAATGTGCTTGCGCCCTCAGGCCCCTCACAGACACCTTTCAGCTGATAAGATGATAATAGGAAAACTTTCTACTGAGCCCATTCTATGATTTGATTTGTCAAATAAAAAAATATGCAAAGGATGACAAATATAAAGTTACGGACTTCTATCCACTGTGGTCCCCATGAAACATCCTTAGGGATGAAGCCGTTACCAGCAGCAGGCATTTTGATATGCCACACGCGCCTTTGCTGCTCTGAAAGGTGCTGAGCTTGCCATGCCACAACATTTGGAGTCAGTGCCGGCCCTGAGCAATTTGGTGCCCTAGGCAGAATTTTTCGTGATGCCCCCTTGAAAAATGACCATGGCCCCCTTGTGTTCTAAAGCACTGTTGTTGTTTTTTTGCTTGGTGGATGCCCCCCCTCCCCTCATGATGCCCTATAGGCAACTGCCTGTTCTGCCTGATGGAAGGGCCGGCCCTGTTTGGAGTGGCGAGTAGGCTATTGCTGTGTAGAAAAAGCACAAAAGCCCCATTCAGCCGCATGTCAAGTTTGCCTTCCGAGTTAATTACCCAACCTGACAATACTGACAGTTGCCTTGTCAGTATACGCCACTCCACAGAGGGAAGTATCGCATTACCTCAGAGAGAGTGATTACTTTCTGATGTCTTGCTCACAGAGCAACTGCATGTGCCGTTACCTATTCATGACATGGAATCAATACTCCTTTTAACTGTACTATGCTCGACTGGGGCCGCACGTACTTCCGTTAGACCAGAGAGACTGTATACTGTCAAGGAGAATAAAAACTCATTGAACCTAGACCTGCTAGAATACACCTTCTATTATTTATGTCCACAGTGTCAGTGGAGTTCACCTGTGGCTCTGGAGTACATAAGGTGAGCAGAGTGATAAGTATGCACTTTTTAATTAACACCAACCGTAAGCCGATTTACACTCAGCAAAAGAATAATAGATAGAGTCTGTTCTCCTATACGGCAGTGAATGCTGCAGGACCCTGAAGCCAACCCTGCAAAAGTGCTACACCAGAATGGCAAATGGTAAATGGTGCACCAGAGCTGCGTGCATTACTTAACATCAGCAAGAGTACACATCTTATACCAACCAGAACTTGTATGATGGAATGCTAAGGGTGAGCCAGAAAATAGCAGAGGCAAAGACAAGAGCTGCCAGCACAACAAGTTAGTGCTGTGGGAACCAACACACGGGCACCGGTCACGAGGACGCCCCACATTAAAGATGGAGTGCCACGATTTTTTTCCACCCTAAAACATGATAATCAGGTATTATTATAATATAAGGAGGAAGAACTTTTTCCAAAAAGTGTACAGTATTTGTTAAAATCATGCTTTTATGTGGACACGCCCACCAGTTAATTAAGTATGCCTGGTTTGCCTGGTGGGTGGTGATGGGTGGTGATCCACCTGAACTGAAGCCACACCCACAGCTGTAGTTGTATGATAAAGGGGGAGGGGTTAGGGGAGGGGCTGATAATGTGATGTCACTATATTTCTGTTTATTTCATTGGCCCGTTTGTCTGTCAAGGGTTCAGCCTCCAGGAAGAAACCCTAAATACAAAGTTAATACATCATTGCACATAAAAACGACTCCAGGGTGTCTAATGAAGTACTGTCACCTCATAGACACATGAAAAACTGGAAATATACAAAAAATGTTGCACTCCATCTTTAACATATGTGGACGTACTCAAAGATGCAGGAGCGCAAAGCACCAAGGAGCTGGCCATGCAGATGTAACCATGGAGAACCGGGATGACTGGAAGCGACGAAGGAGGCCTCGTCTGAGGACGACCTAGAGAAAAATTCAATATTTTCGGCATGCAACAAACTATACTGTATACATTTTGGATTTCACCCGAATTAATTCAAAGCAGTTGTTACGGTACAGTAGCTAGCTAGTGTCTGACATTCATTGCAAGAGCTGGGTCGCTGTTGTGTTGACAAGAGTTTAGTAGCCTCTCCTCTGGGAAAGCCAGCTGCGTCTGAATACAGTGATTCATCTTAAGCTCACTTTAATTTGCTTTTATGAGCGGCCTCTACAGGCCTCTGTGTGCGCGCGCTATTTTATTTTTAATTTTTTTTGCACCGTGGCACTGAAGGTGCCAGCCAGGTAGAATAGGGTTATTTTGTATGTGCTGTATGTATATACGTACTGTATATGTACGTATGTGTATGTATGTATGTATGTATGTGTATGTATGTATGTATGTATGTATGTATGTATGTATGTATGTATGTATGTATGTATGTATGTATGTATGTACGTATCTATGTATGTATGTATGTATGTATGTATGTATGTATGTATGTATGTATGTATGTATGTATGTATGTATGTATGTATGTATGTATGTATGTATGTACGTATCTATGTATGTATGTATGTATGTATGTATGTATGTATGTATGTATGTATGTATGTATGTATGTATGTATGTATGTACGTATCTATGTATGTATGTATGTATGTATGTATGTATGTATGTATGTATGTATGTATGTATGTATGTATGTATGTATGTATGTACGTATCTATGTATGTATGTATGTATGTATGTATGTATGTATGTATGTATGTATGTATGTATGTATGTATGTATGTATGTATGTATGTATGTATGTATGTATGTAATAATGTAGATGGATGGATGGATGTGCGTGTTTGTATGTATGTTTGTAATACAGCCTTGTACAGATACAGCCTTAACTACAGATTGCACAGGGCAACCTTGTGTTTTTCATTATACAAAGTGTCATACATTTTAATATCAGTGACATATGTTCATTAACACTCAGACATTATAGACATTTAGATTTTATTTTAAATTCTCATGTTCTTCTAATTCTCATGATGATAACACATACTATGATACTATACAAGCAACAATGCTCCAATTATTTCCACCTTCGTGATTTAATAAAGGCTGAAATAGGGTTATTTTAGAGACACGTCCATTTCTATAACCCTACTTAGAACTTCATTAAGTATTAGTTTTGTTTCACTCCAATGTGTAGTTAAGTTTTTATTGAAGAGGACATTTCAAAGCGATAACAGAAACCCATTTTAGTTTCTTCTAAAAATATATATTTATTCACGGAAAACAGTTTGCAAAGTCATTGTCCTAATATCCCATCATATTATGTGGGTATCTTTTGAAAATAAATACATACATGACTATAAAATATAAAAATCACAACATTCCCTGAAGCTTGTTGGGCCCCCTGTGTGGAACCATTCACAGGCTATTATTTTTTAATCTCTTGGAATCATCTCGGCACTGCTTCATTTCTCGGGGTATACTTCATAAAGCAGCCTTATAAAAAATACTTTGTTCCTCGATCGCTCCTCCAACCTCAGACAATTTTAGTTTATTTTTATTTTTTTTGAAAAGTCATTAAGGAAACAACAGTGCAGTTTAATCTAAATAAATTAGCCCCAGTTGGAGACCGTAATAATGGAACGCAATAAGCAATAAGCCAGCCAGCGTCTCTCCAAAACAAAATGAAGGCGGTAAATATCCTGCCTCTCTCTCCTGCACGGCACCGCTCCGTTGGCACGGAGAGATGCAGGGTTCTCCCTGCCTGGCCAAAGCATTAAGCCATTTAGACCTGACGACGATTCTACACATTTCTTCTAAATTGTAAACGTTTTATGAAAACCCTGTTTCCATGTCAGTTGGTGCTCAACCTTTTTCATGTCAAGGACCTCCAGAATTATCTGTATTTGGCCACGGTGACGGACCCCCATCTCAAAATATGTTGTTCCAGGGACCCCCCCAGAAGCAAAGATTTGAGTTAAAAACTGTTCGCTCTGAAAGAATATACTCAAAAATTTGCGCCACATTTTCACGATTTTTCAAAAATAGCAGACCTACAAGCTCGTAGCGCGGCACTCGGTGCCGCGCTATGAGCTTGTAGATCTGCTATATTTCAATGGCTAAAGTATAACATAAGGCTTAACACCAGAAGGGGTGGGGTTCCCGCCCAGGATGGGTTAAACCTGATTTAACACAACTAATATGAGTTTGCGAGGGGAAATAGCATCAGAGGGGACCCGCTTATTCCCTCTCCCTGTTGCCTCGCCATTACCTGGCAACCTAATTTAATTGTACACGAGGCTTTATTTTGTCAGACGACAAGGCTAATGACAGCCTCTAATCCCTGTGCAGCACAATAACATGTCAACGGCGGAAGGTAGATGATGTCTTGTTATCGGAGAGAAAAAACTCCTCCACCATCTCTGTAATTATGTTCTGATAGGCTACATATTCAGCCCCCATGTTCACATCTCACATGCTGTTAACCCATTTTGGCGGGAACCCCTTTTGGTGTTTCAAGCATTCTGTTATACTTTAGCTATTGAAAAATAGCAGATCTACAAGCTCATAGCGCGCCACCGAGTGGCGCGCTATGAACTTGTAGGTCTGCTATTTTTGAAAAATCGTAAAAATGCGGCACAAATATGTATATATTATTTCAGAGCGAACGGTTTTTTTTATTTCGATGTCTGGCCTAAATGGGTTAAAAGGCAAATAGTGGATTTATTATTATTATTATTATTATTTGTTCTGTTCTGTGTGGCTCTGGCACATTTAGCTATAAGTGCAATTAGGCGAGGTTGACATAGCTACACCATCAACAATGTGTTTTGTCTGCTGTAACTTTGCTTTGCAGCGATTTTAGATTTAATTGCCTCCATGAATACCCTCCGTTGACGCCACTAGAAAGCATGCAGCGATTCAGCTCGCATTCTGGGCGGAATTAATAATGCTTAAGATTTAAGAGAAATGCTGCGCCGATGAACAACTTTAATGGCTGTTTTGTTTGGTTCTCCTTCTCTTTTTATACCGCAGGTGCTTCCTGTGGCGTGACGCTTTTTTCACACACAGATTCAATTCGGAGGCCATTGATAAAGAACCTCGGAGGCTTGGATGGTGTAGCAACGGCTTTTCAGCCAAGACGGGGCTTCGCTTGACAGTCGGAGTGGTTGATAGCATCCGCGGCCAGACACAGACGCGCGGCGTTCATTCAAGTGCATCCACGCAGAACGTCCTGTCTCCTCATGCAGCAAGAGACGACCGTGCATCTTGTGCCCCGCGCCTTCCTCGCCCGCCTTGTAATAATACAGCATGAATAGCACTCAGCTGTAAGCCAGCGGTATTATATTTCACCGCTGGAGTTATTATAAATGCTGCTCCCCGTGCTGGCAGGCGTCACGCGCGGGCTAAATGCAATTATTCAGCAGGGCTCTGAGCGGGCGTATTTAGCGTGTGGGTTGTTAAAAAGTGAGGAATGTTTGGCCGTCGCTGGTCTGTGGGGTCTGTGTGTGTAGCCTACTCTCTGTCACAAGGCCAGCTGTTAAAACAGGGCTTTGGCAGAGCTACAGTAAATAGCAGAAAATGGTGATGCAACGCAACGTACATCGCACTATTTTAGGCAAAGCAAAAGGTCACCAGAGATTTCGACCCAGGACTATTCGACCAACCGCAAATTCGAGTCCGTTCGACCCGTTTTTACCGGGTCGAATTATCTTTCCATCTCAATGACTGTGCTTGAATAAGGTGGTATTCTCACACTTAATTGGAGGCGGAGGTGGGGCACTGTTTTAGTTTATTTGATCAACTCACAGTACAAGCACACATTTATACAATCTTACATCCATCAGTGTTTGAGGTGATCAAAAGGAAATAGGCAGAAGCTAAAAGCTTATGATAGCCTATCCTCCTTAAACATGATTAAGGACACGGTCATATGCTGTGTACATATTCACCTTGTAAACAAAATGTAAGTAAGATGAAATATGCAATATAAATGAAATCCCAATTATAATATTCGCATCTCATATATGATGCCTAATTCTCCATATTCAAGATTTAAGATGGGGAACATATACAGTTGGAGGGGGGTAGCCCTAGCTAGCCTTAGGAATGTGATCGTTGATGGCCTGTGTCTCTGTGTCTCTGTGGGTGGCTCCCTTTAGCCTCCATTACTCCATTAGCTTTGTAATTGTTTGGTAAATAAAAACACCAACACAATAATTGTTTGGTAAATCAATGTACATATTATTATTATTATGTCTCTGTCTCTCTCTCTCTATATATGTCTCTCTCTGTCTCTCTCTCTCGCGGTCCGGGTCGAAAAGTCAGGTCCAAGCGGGTCGAGAGCGGGTCGAATGGTCCGGGTCGAATAGTCCTGGGTCGAAATCTCTGGTGACCAAGCAAAACTGCTGTACGATGACGTATAAATTATCTCTCTCTGTGTGCCTTGTAGACCACTCTGCTATCCTTCACGCCCCTGCACACACACACACACACGCACAAACATACAGGCAAACATAACCTACTATGTGTCGAAAGCACCCATTTGCGCACGTGCATTACACGCACACGCATACACGCATACACGCACGCACACACATACGCACACACACACACACACACACACACACACACACACACACACACACACACACACACACACACACACACACACACACACACACACACACACACACACACACACACACACACACACACACAGGCTCAGGGGTAGAGTGGCTGGTTGGCAACCGCAAGGTTGCCTGTTCAAACCCGGGCTCTCCCAGAGTTAGTGTTGAAGTGTCCTTGAGCAAGACACTGAACCCCTAAGTGCTCCTGATGTGCTGGTCGGTGCCTTGCGTGGTTTCAGCTGCCATCAGTGTATGAATGTGTGTCTGAATAGGTGAATGTAATGCACAATCTAAAGCGCCTTGGATAAAGGCGCTATATAAATGCACCATTTTTACACGACTACGGGTGCAGTGTGGCGTGCACATTCATTCATCACTTTAAATCAATGGGAAAGTACACGCCGCGATATGCGTTGGTGTGCAGTGCAGGCGTCAAAGCATGGCACGTGTGTTACGCTCGGATGAGAGTTTTCCCACTAAAGGAGCATCTATGGGGCTCCTTTAGTGCAAATGCAACATGAACGTAGCCCAAGAGTTAGACTCTCGACGTATACGTATTTATCGATTCTGACGTCATCTCTCTACGAGAGTCTAAGCGACCTTACCCCCATGGCTGGCCGCCAGCGAAAATCCCTGCCTCAAAGTAACTCTTAACTTGTACAAATGCAAAATCTAAGCTGCTTCCCCTGCTGCCCCACTTGTCCGGTTTGTGTGCAGCAAGCAATTATTATATTATTATAAACATTCACACAACTCCGTGTGGGGATCCCCGGGGGGTCCCCGTAACTTCCAGACCCGCAGGAATGCGCCCCGGTGGCCAGGCCGTTTCCGACGAGCCGCCCTGCCTCCGAAACGGTTGAGAAATGACAGAGTTACCCCAGTTACCCCAGGGGGTCCCTCTATACTGCTGTACTGTACTGATACATATGTACCTGAAATCATCATACAGTTAATATGTATGTGTGATTGTGTGTGTTAGGCTGCACAACAGTGACACTTGGTTTTGAAAACCAACCAAATGCAATTTCCGTGCTCAGACACAGGTAGCCAGCCAGCCATCCAGCCAGCCAGCCAGCCAGCCACCCAGGCACACACAAAGCTACTTAAGGAAGTGGTTGCACCACTTAAAAAGGTGTTTTGACTCAGCCATAACCATAATACTGTAAGATGTTCCCATAGCTACACCCAAATGTGGAGTGTCTTGTCCTTGTCCCTGTTCTTACTATACTCACAGTTGGATATATATCTTGGAGCTCGTTTGACACATATATATATATTCTTTCTTAAACCTGCTATCTTGAGCTTCTGCATTACAATAGGATCAGACCCGTGGAGGATTAGTAATTACACCTGAGTGCATCCATCTGATGTTTGGCCCATATGGAGCTTGTTTCTCCTATGACTATCTGCTTCTATGCCATCCATTATATCTCCCTGTTGGCTATTCTTTTCCTTTTGAATAATTATTTTATGCATTTCTGTTATGCTTTATCTCAGATAGGTCAGTGTGTATAGAGAGACATGACACCGAGAGAGAGAGAGAGAGAGAGAGAGAGAGAGAGAAAGAGAGAGAGACCGCATTGGACCAGGGTTTGAATCCCCACACTCACTTTGGAGCATATGGTGTGCATGTGCTAACTGGCTGAGCAACCAAGCACCGCTCCCTATTGGCTGTTTGAAGTGCAGCCTGAAATGCAGACCCCCAGCCAAAAAGTGCCCTGTATTGTATGCTTCCATGGTGGGTTTGTTGACAGTTAGGATGTACTGTAAGCCTGCAGTCGGCTTGAAGGAGGCTATAAAGAGAGTGTCTGGCTGTGCTTTTATTGCAGCCACGTGAGGCTGCAAAGCAGTGAGGATTTCAGACAAGGCCTTGTGTTTTTCTGTTGGTTTTTCCTCTAGTTGTTTTTTGGCAGCTATTTTGACACACCTAAAGTAAGTTTACAAACACTGGTTGTGAAAGTCGTAACAGGTAAACCCAACAAACCAAAAGTTTACACACAGGTTTCAAAATGGTTCCAGTTCGAGCTTTCAGTGCAGGGGCTGTGATCCCTCCCTCATTGTCCATCAAGGAGCATGTTGTGAACAGGACGGTGCACTTTATTTTTGAATTGAAATAGCAAGGAAAAACGTCATTGTTTAATGCTACATAATTATTTCATTGCTACTTTGGTACGCCGCTCTGAAGTCGGGAAATTATCAAATTAATAATTTGTTACATCATGAAATGGTAGGAAGCGATTGAGAAACTTGCCAATGTTAAGCCATTTTAGGCCTATTCTACAAACTTCTGTCTACACGAGCACTATATATATATATATATATATATATATATATATATATATATATATATATATATATATATATACATACATACATATATATATATATATATCCATCCACATGAAAACACAAAAACACAGAAGTGATCGTGAGACTGTCACTTGACAGCCTGTCAACACCTGACAGGTTTTCTATGACACCCCATACAGCCCTGCAGTCAGAAGCCTGTGTTTGTTTTTGTTATACCATAGTAAACTTATATAGCCTACTGTATAGTGTGCACACTGGGGAAAAAACTAAACAAAACAAGAGATCAGAAAACGTGTGATGTGCCTTTTTTGATCTACTAAAACCAATTATTTGACAGTCTCAATAACTCAAATGCCCGCAAGGTGTCATTGACTTCAATGAATGCATTGAAGTTAGTCCAGTTTGCTCCCAGTACAGTTGTCGCAGAATGTGATGAGTCTATCATCCCCCTACACAACCTTGTTGCACGCACGCACGCACGCACGCACGCACGCACGCACGCACGCACGCACGCACGCACGCACGCACGCACGCACACACGCACGCACACGCACACACACACACACACACACACCAGATTCGTCTGGAACCAGGCAATAACCAACAAGGGCCCAGTATGCAAATATGGGGCAGGACATTGTGGAAACAAATCTAATGCTGAGAGGGACAAGACTAATATCCACGCAGTGATATTATAGTATTGCTATGCAAGTGTGCTGTCCATGGTGCTGAAGTATAGTTATGCTATGTGGATGTGTGAGTGCTGTCCCTGGTTCTGAAGATTATAGTTATGCTATGTGTATAAGGTGAGTGCTGTCCCTGTCCATGGTGCTGAAGTATAGTTATGCTATGTGGATAAGGTGAGTGCTGTCCCTGTCCATGGTGCTGAAGTATAGTTATGCTATGTGGATAAGGTGAGTGCTGTCCCTGTCCATGGTGCTGAAGTATAGTTATGCTATGTGGATAAGGTGAGTGCTGTCCCTGTCCATGGTGCTGAAGTATAGTTATGCTATGTGGATAAGGTGAGTGCTGTCCCTGTCCATGGCGATGACGTGTCCCTGGCTAATAAGACATTGAAATGCCTTAAAACATTACACTTGTCCTCTATAACTAAACATAATAATAAAAGCACCTTAAATATTGCATTTCTTTCATAAAAAGATAATCCTTCACTCAATATGAACTGCTCCTGTCATATGTCCATGTGTGGTCCAGCCCTATGGAATGTATGGAATGCACATGCTAATAAAAAGTATTTAAAATATTATTTGTAGAGGGCAAGTATAATGTTTTAAGGCATATTTGTCTTATTGCAGGGATCATTTTAAAGTTGTGGTCATTTTATTTAGAAGTTTCAGTCTGAAGCGTTGTCTCAACCAATCAGAAGGTCCCAATCCCTTCAGGCTATCGAACGCTGGAGTCTCCCTCACTGCAGCTCTGTGTGGCAGAGGGCTAGAGGCCAGTGTCATCTATTGTTAGATCCATAGTATGACCACGGATATGCTCTAAAAGTGTGACAAACATATTCCTCATGTCTTTAAACTGTGAGTAATGTGGATATGTGAGTGCTGTCTATGGTGCTGAAGCCTAGTAATGTGGCTATGTGAGTGCTGTCTATGGTGCTGAAGCTTAATGTGGATATGTGAGTGCTGTCTATGGTGCTGAAGCTTAGTAATGTGGATATGTGAGTGCTGTCTATGGTGCTGAAGCTTAGTAATGTGGATATGTGAGTGCTGTCTATGGTGCTGAAGCTTAGTAATGTGGATATGTGAGTGCTGTCTATGGTGCTGAAGCTTAGTAATGTGGATATGTGAGTGCTGTCTATGGTGCTGAAGCTTAATGTGGATATGTGAGTGCTGTCTATGGTGCTGAAGCTTAATGTGGATATGTGAGTGCTGTCTATGGTGCTGAAGCTTAATGTGGATATGTGAGTGCTGTCTATGGTGCTGAAGCTTAGTAATGTGGATATGTGAGTGCTGTCTATGGTGCTGAAGCTTAGTAATGTGGATATGTGAGTGCTGTCTATGGTGCTGAAGCCTAGTAATGTGGATATGCGAGTGTTGTCTATGGTGCTGAAGCTTAGTAATGTGGATATGTGAGTGCTGTCTATGGTGCTGAAGCTTAGCAATGTGGATATGTGAGTGCTGTCTATGGTGCTGAAGCCTAGTAATGTGGATATGTGAGTGCTGTCTATGGTGCTGAAGCTTAGTAATGTGGATATGTGAGTGCTGTCTATGGTGCTGAAGCTTAGTTATGTGGATATGTGAGTGCTGTCTATGGTGCTGAAGCTTAGTTATGTGGATATGTGAGTGCTGTCTATGGTGCTGAAGCTTAGTTCTGTGGATATGTGAGTGCTGTCTATGGTACTGAAGCTTGGTAATGTGAGTGCTGTCTATGGTACTGAAGCTTAGTTCTGTGGATATGTGAGTGCTGTCTATGGTACTGAAGCTTAGTAATGTGAGTGCTGTCTATGGTGCTGAAGCTTAGTTATGTGGATATGTGAGTGATGTCTACGGTACTGAAGCTTAGTAATGTGAGTGCTGTCTATGGTGCTGAAGCTTAGTTATGTGGATATGTGAGTGATGTCTACGGTACTGAAGCTTAGTAATGCGAGTGCTGTCTATGGTGCTGAAGCTTAGTAATGTGGATATGTGAGTGCTGTCTATGGTGCTGAAGCTTAGTAATGCGAGTGCTGTCTATGGTGCTGAAGCTTAGTTCTGTGGATATGTGAGTGCTGTGCATGGTGTGGGCCATGAGGATATTACAACTGGCCCCCAAATAATTGGCAAAACACTAATATGTTATTGATAATAATATGACATTATTATGACATTGTTGAGTGGTCTGATGGCTGGGACATGAATGCGTTTGACATTGTCCATTGGGCCCTGATTCATAACAGGAGATTAGATTAGATTAGATTGTTTTAACTAAATAAACACTGTTGGAGCAAAGACTGTGTGCGGACTTCGCCTTCTCTGTATGCATCATAAAAGGAGAAACCCAGATATGAAGTTGATTCTGGTGCTAGAAGCTCAATTATGCTATATGTAGGAGTGATGTCCATTCTGCTGAATATTATAGCTCCTTTCTCCATCTTTCAAAAGCAGAACCTTTTCTGGTGACATGGAGGCAAAAAGAGCTGTTTACCTTTTTAAAGGTCTTGCGTGTGGATGCAAGCTCAATGTACACAAAAAGGCCATTAAAATATATAATTTATATATACAGTACCAATGTACATGTGAACATGGCCTTAACCCATTCTGCACGGGAACCCGTTTTGGTGTTTTAACTAAGCATTATGTTATACTTTAGCTATTGAAAAATAGCAGATCTACAAGCTCATAGCGCGCCACCGAGTGGCGCGCTACGAGCTTGTAGGTCTGCTATTTTTGAAAAATCGTAAAAATGCGGCACAAATCTTTGAATATACTGTATATTCTTTCAGAGCGAACGTTTTTTTTTTATTTCGACGTCAGGCCTAAATGTGTTAAAGAGACTTTTAATGTTTGCACCGCCACATTGCTTTGGAAACCTTTCCCGCTTCCCCGCACATCTCCTCATGTCCACATCTCCTCATGTCCAGTGGCATCTTGACATCTGGAACAACATGTGCACCAAAAGCTCTTTTCACCTTCTGAATTCTGCTCTCTTGTTTATTATAGTTTTACACAACTATCCAACAGTATCTTCTTCTTTTTGGTACTAGATGCAACTGGTGAAACAGGAGCAGGTTATTTGTCCGCCATTTGTTACACCTTGCACAATGATTGCGTGGAGAATGGCTTCACTGTTCACCTTCAAGACATGAACTGGACCTCTTTGATTGCTTCACAAATGACTTTGTTTTGAAAACACAGAAATGTGAAAGGAGGGACACCCGCACACTGCCACTTGCTGGGTTCAGAGCATTTTATTAAAGCAACGTTTCGGTCTTGCGACCTTCCTCAGGCTTGAGGAAGGAAGGCTTGAGGAAGCCTGAGGAAGGTCGCAAGACCGAAACGTTGCTTTAATAAAATGCTCTGAACGCAGCAAGTGGCAGTGTGCGGGTGACCCTCCTTTCACATTGTATATGCCTCGTCATCATCGCACCTGCTCCAAACCTACCGGGTGTGCGGAAGTCATCTCTCTATAAGAAAACACAGAAATAAAAATAAACCTTTTCATGACATTGGCAGCATCTACAACAATAGTTGTGTAATGTAACTCCCTTTACAGGTGTTATATACGTAAATGATACGGATTAAGGTTGTGTTCCTTTCATGTCAAACAGTCTATTGTGCATGTTGACTCACTGGAAAGGCTTTGCTATATAGTAAATGGAACAGAACCTTAAACTTGAATCTCTGGTACCACGTGAAGAACGTAACATTACGTGTGTGTGTGTGCGTGTGTGTGTGTGTGTGTGTGCGTGCGTGCGTGCGTGCGTGCGTGCGTGCGTGCGTGCGTGCGTGCGTGCGTGCGTGCGTGCGTGCGTGCGTGCGTGCGCGTGTAAACAGAGTTTATGGTGCAGGATTAACAATTTATATCATAGAAACCTTTCTATGATTGCCAATAATATACCAAACATTATGTTCAACAACATGTTCCCTGAGAGACAGAAGAGAAACAGGTGCACCTCCCGCAGTCTGCCTATTATCCATTATCTTGCGCGAAAATGTAAACATTTTGGCCTGAGGTCAGAGGGTGGCCATAGGTCATGGATCACTTCCCACAACCTCCAGAGAGCATGTATGTGCTCAACTATTTTCATGGCAATCTGTCCAATACATTTTGAAATAAATATTTGTTTTTCTTTTAAAGGAAAGACCATGGGGTCACCAGAATCAATAGGGGTCATCCAATCGACAGCATGCAGCTGCATGGCTAAATCCATGGCATTGCAGCCTGTAGTTTTCGAGATGTGGTGCAGTGGTGGATTGACGGCTGGGCATCGATGTGCTAGATCTTTTTATTTGTTTTAAGATTTGCACATGACTAGCAGATCTACAAGCTCACAATGCATTGTAACGTGCTGTGTTGTGAAGCTTGTAGATCGGCTATTTTCACCAGTTTCTAGGGCTTATTAAAGTGACTGTGGCTCAAGAGGTAGAGCAGGTCGTCCAATGATCCATGGGTCGGCGGTTCGAATCCCGGCTCCTCCTGTCTACATGTCGAAGTGTTCTTGGGCAAGACACTGAACCCCAAATTGCTCCCGATGTGCTGGTTGGTACCTTGCATGGCTTCCGCCGCAATCGGTGTATGAATGTGTGTGTGAATGGGTGAATGTAATGCACAATCTATGTAAAGCGCCTTGGATAAAGGCGCTATATAAATGCACCATTTACCATTTACCATTTGATACTGTGCAGTTCAAGGGAACCTCTTTATTTGAGTTTGAGTAGCATTCTGCTCCTGCTCCTGCCATTCTCAATGCAGTGAATTTCCAGATCATTGGCAGAGTTTTAAATGTCACCATTTTAGTGCTCAGACTAATGGCACCGCCATTATATCACTTTGTGACCTCTCTCCCTGTGGAGGTTTGGAATGAAGAATCACACCCGTGTGAAGTGAGGGGCACTCCTATCATCATAAGTCATCATGGATCCTCTCATTCTCAACCAATGGCACGTCTCCCACCCAAATCACGCACTTTGCCTCCTCACTTTTGTCTTCAATGTTTGTGTTTATACAAACACGGAAAGCTGGGCATAGGAGGGGCTAGCACCCCTCAAAAACCATGTTGCCAAACAGGGATACAGTACCCTCTCTCTCTGAGATATACTACATTAACCCATTTAGGCCTGACGTCGAAATAAAAAAACGTTCGCTCTGAAAGAATATATATTCAAAGATTTGTGCCGCATTTTCACAGGTTTTTAAAAAATAGCAGACCTACAAGCTTGTAGCGCGCCACTCGGTGGCGCGCTATGAGCTTGTAGATCTGCTATTTTTCAATAGCTAAAGTATAACATAATAACACCAAAAGGGTTCCCTTCCAGAATGGGTTAAAGGGACATTTCACCGCTGGAAGAAACTGCAGTCACTCAATGTTAATAGTATTTGTAGTAGATAAAAAACAATTTGAAATGTGCAGCAGAAAAATCATGTGTTTGACTATAGGGTTTGCTGAATTCCTACAATGCCTCGGTGCATTACCCCTCCTTGTGGAGAGGGGGAGGGCTGCGTGGAGGTGTGACTTGTAGTCCAGGAAGGAAGTGGGACCACATTTCCTTTGGCCACAACTTTTGGCCATGAACATGGATGGCGTCATGACTAAAATATCTTGGAAAGTGTCTTGTCTTGTGTCTTGTGTCTTGTGTCCTAAACATCATTCAAATAAGATATGGTCGCAAAAGGGGTGAAGTGGCCCTTTTAAAGTTGCCAATTAATTTTATGCGATGCACATAAGTTCCCATCAAACAACTGCCTTCACGTCTGCATCAAGATCATGGTGAAGCAACAGCTCCCACTTTACAGGGTTATGGGGGGGAGGGGGGGGTGGGGGGTCCAAGATGGTGGTCGATGAAACTGTGAGCACTTTTGAAGCCAGGGGCTTTTGGAGAGGAGGGGGGTTTAAGGTATCGATCGGCTTGCTTACGGAGACAATAAACAGGGGGGCTGATGTCTAAAGCACACAGTGGATCTACCTCAGAGGAATTGATTGCTTTGAGCCACGAGGCCTATTTGGTATTCTTGTGACCACACAGATGACGGGATGGGAAACAGACAGGACAGGACAGGACGCTCCGTCTGTGGGGGTCGGCAGCTAGAGCAGCGAGAGGTAGGACATAAGACATTTTTTCTAGGAGGTTTGAGGACGTCGAGAGACGTTGGTCATGGACAGGGACAAATTAGCCATTGGGCCAGTGGGGCCGTGGTCCAGGGGCCCTTGGCTCTCAGGGGCCCTTCAGAGAAACTGGACTGTGCGGTAATAGATTTGACGCCCTGAAAAGGGCTCCTGGGGCCCTTCATTGGCCATTCATTTAGTTAAATTTAGGTCAAAAAGATGATAAAAACACGGACAATCATGAAAATGTTGCACACACGCGTGCTATGGGGGGGGGGCTGCAAAACGTACCGGCCCAGGGGCCCTCGTGGGGGTTTATCCGTCCCTGGTCATGGACACGTGAAGAAACGAAGGAGGAGACGACCAAGTATGGTTTTGGAGACAACAGAAGGGAACGGGCGTGGGGAAGAAGAGAGGAAAAGTGGTCTGGCAGTGCTGTCATCCTTGAATGTGGGGTTTGACAGGAATCCTCACAAGACACGCAAAACCTTTTTTTTGATGTTCTGCAAGAATATATTTGGCATTTACCCTAGTCTGGCTTTCGTCTCTGTATTCACCTAACTTGTGGAGGGTATTATGTCCCTTGAGAGAATAGACATTCACAGCATCCAGAATATGACTCAACCTTCTGTTACTGCTATTTTTCTAGCCAGTTCTGTGAATTAGTATCACAAAATGGGAAATGACAATGTCACATAGAAATATTTGATAGAGGAAGGCAGTCTGGAGGGGTGGCTGCAATGATGACTCACTTGTCAACGTTTAATAATAAAAGATGGCGGTTCTCTGCCACAGAAGACTGTTGATCAATGTGTTAGAGGTCTAACATTGCAATCCTTGTATACGCGTGTGCTCAGCACCAGCTGTAAAACGGCTGTCAGTTTACTTTCTATAGAGTGCATGGTGACAGGGACATTTATTTTTCTGAGGGCAACTAAAAAGGAATTAGTGTACCATGTTGCCAATGGGTACTGAACTGAACAGTGTCTTAATTTCCCCAGAAACGTAATTTCTCCAACCCTTGCAAGTGATTTATCCACTATTGCCATGCAGTGTGTGTATACTGTCAAGAATCTCAGTAGCAGGCTCCTCTTGTTTCAATCTTTCCATAAGTACATACAAAATTCTTTCAATTATGTTTTAGTTTGGAACAACTTTTATTTCCAATAATGAAGTACGTGTATCCATCTAATGCATTGTGTGCATTAGCCCCTTGGCTTTTTATGTTTTCTTTTTTTTTTTTTTTTGCTGTTGCTAAAACAAACATTTTATAAATACATAAAGGTATTTCCTTATACTTGAGGTAAGCGGCTACTTTATCCCATAGACCAGCGGTTCCCAAACTGTGGTGTGTGGCTGTGCACCCCTTGTGGTGCGCGAACACCCTCTAGGCCCTAGGGGGTGCGTGACATGAAAATGGTAATGGCGGTTTTATAGTGTTATTTAGCACAAACGGCAAAATCTGGTAAACCACTGTTGTAAGGAGATGTATAGAGCAGCTGCTGGAGTACAGCAGCTGCATGTCTCTCAGTGCAGTGACATTCTGTGATTATTATGTGATTATTCATAAAAATATATATATATAATTCTCGGCCAAATTGCAATGAGACTTGGCATTGGGGAGTGCGTCAGCTATGTCGCGAGGTAACAAGGGGTGCACGGCCAAAAACGTTTGGGGACCGCTGCCATAGACAATCAGCAATTTCTCTATACTAGAATAAGCTTAATTGCAAACAGATGAATGCATTCTGATTCTAGGTAAGGAAGAAAAATAGTCTACTGTTAAACTTCATCAGGTATTATTATAATATAAGGAGGAAGAACTTTTTCCAAAAAGTGTACAGTATTTGTTAAAATGTTGTTTTTATGTGGGCACGCCCACCAGTTCATTAAGTATGCCTGGTTTACCATTTCCCTTGACACGTCCTAGTCACCTCCTTTCTGAAGTGGTATATTTCAGTTCTGACTGTTATGTGAACTTCTGGCCTCAGTTGAGGTCACAGGGTGTTTTTCCCACTGTGCACCTTGGCTTCCAACAAATTCCTGACCGTGAGCCAACCTCCACTTAATTTGGAAGGACTCCCAGGAGCTCTGGTGGCGAAGGCGAAGAAAACACACTCAGAACTCTATTTATACACTTTTTATTGAGAGTGTTCGTCACTTATATTGTACCTTTGGCAGGGGAGTCTAACGTGTCAGCCACCCGACTCCACCTATCAGGTGCCATGGACTTGATGAGGTGAACTTTTTACCCTCTCATACTCTGGCTTGCCTAGCTCGGCACCATACCTCCATCTGTGTGCCTTGATCCATATGTGGATCTGTTCCTCCTGTGGCCTTTATCTCACGCTTCTAAGGGTTTAGAATGATACTGCCTTTCAAGACACTGATTCATTCTCACTAGGGCCAAGGAAGGGATATAGTTAATTCCACTACTGCTGTACTGCATTTACCAATGTAAGACCACAGGATGCAGCTGCTGGTGCAGTTGAGAATTATAATTATAAAAGTAAGCCACTGCAATGAACTGATTGACTTTACCCCTCCGGTAATAGAAAAGAGAATAATTTACACAATTACAAAAGCTTTAAGATAAAATAATAAATAAATAAATAGTAAATATTGTGGGAAAAGGTGTACATGTTATGTTGTTTTGTCTGTTATGTCTCTTTCTCTCTCGTTTATGAATGCGGACAGCAACTGAGTCATATTGGCATCTAGATCAACTACTGTAGCCCTCTTTAAGAGAGGGCTAAAGTCTTTGTTGAGACTCTCTTGTGTCTGCGTGTGTGCGTGCGTGCGTGCGTGCGTGCGTGCGTGCGTGCGTGCGTGCGTGCGTGCGTGCGTGCGTGCGTGCGTGCGTGCGTGCGTGCGCACAAAAGGGGAGAAAAACAGAAAAGCATGCAGGGTTGCCTACACAGGGCCCACAAATATCAAATGCAATCTGACAAATCTGACAAATACATCTTGATCACATGACTACAGCGCTAAGGAATCCAGGGGGGAAATAATTGTGATTGTATGACCTACAGTATAAAGGACCTATAACATCAAATTCAACTTTTTTTTTCTATCCCCACAAATAACCAATTTTGAACAATCAGGCTTTCATATCATATAGGTGCTTTAATGGAAATTGCTCTCAGGAACAGCTCAACTGATTTTGGCCTCATCAATGTCACCCTACTTTGTATAATTCCTCCTCTTCTTCAGTCTTCAGTTCCAAATTTGCATTTCCACTTTGTTTAAAATGTCCACCATTGTTGATTTTCCAAGCTGGCATGGAATGGAAACAAGCCTGGTTTTATCTAGCATCAGTATTATAATGACTCAAATATTAAATAATCTGCATATCAGCACCCCCACCACCTCAGTACATTGTGGTACTGCAGCTTAAACAGCTTTCAAAGTCCAGCAAGAAATGACAAGGCCTGGTTATATCAGAGTGGTGATTGAGGCTCAAACCATTAGAAATAACATAGACAATATGATATGAAATATTAAAAGTAGTTTTAAAATGCATATATGTTGCCTCAATGGGTGTACTATGTATGCACTGTGTATGTGAAATTGCTTTAGGCTGTGCATTGTTTAGGGGCCCCTCAATGTGATTCACATTTGGTGTTGATCAGACAATGTGTTTGTGTTTGGAAGACAATTGTAGCCAATCAAAAATCAGACCCGTCTGAAGTGAGTGGTACTGTACTGTACTGTACTGTACTGTACTGTACTGTACTGTACTGTACTGTACTGTACTGTACTGTACTGTACTGTACTGTACTGTACTGTACTGTACTGTACTGGCTCTCCTCCCTGCCCTCTGTGTCTGTGTGTTAGGCTGCACAGCAGTGACACTTGGTGGTGACAATATGCTATTTCCATGCTCGGACACAGGGACACAGCCACACACATAGCTGTCTATAGGAATGGTTGCACCACTCAAAAATCCATATTCATCACATGAAAATCTAGATAAGAGCGCTGTATTCTCCCCCTATCCTCTCTCTTCTCACAAGAACTACAAATGATGATGCACTCGAAAAGAAAAAAGAAATCTCAACCACTTCTTATACATGAGAAAGTGCAGGCCAAAAAAGCGCCTCGGTAGAATGCCACCATAATGCCAATTTGAAAACATTTAGGATAGAGTATCTTCCGTCGCCTACTGGCAGTGTAGACAAAAAGCTTGACGATGATCGGTCCAGCAGTTTCCGAGACTAGCTGTGCACAGACAGACCGAAATATAATCTCTGCCCCGTGGCCTTCCGGCTTGACGGAGATCATGACCTAAACTAAGGAAGGAACTTGAACCAAAGAGAAAAGAAGAATGCTGCCATGCAATCCCAGATCAACGCGTCGGGGCTGATCCACTCTGTCATTCCAACCCTGTCATACAATTTCAACTATTTGGGACTGTTTTTCACACCATCATACAACAAAGCATTACATAGACGTGACCTTTGCTCAGCCTCTCCAAACAGCTGGCAGCTCTGTTTTGAAGCCAAGGATGTGACGGCTATGTGACATGACAGTTGCCATCTCATCCCCTGAGGTCACTTGTCAGAGAAAATATGGGTGGGGTCAGGGGGGGGGGGATGGAAGAGAGGGTGAGAAAACTAACTGACAGCCTGCTGGACATTGGGAATCAAACTAGCAGCCAGAGGCACACTCATTGCTTCAGTTAATCAAATTAGCCTCGTCTATACTGTATGTATGGGGATGACCTCGGGGCGTGTCGCTGGCAATTGCAGCGCATTACTAGGTGAAGACGGAACACATGCCCTGACGTTATGTGACACAGCCACTCTAATGTCAGGGCACAGCCACTGCAATGAGCCTGCACACATCACAGATTATACAAACATTACAAATAATTCGTTAAAAATCATACAAACATTACAAACCATTCAAGCATTACGAATTATACATTAAAAACAATACAGACACTACAAGGTTCAACTTTGTTGTCAACAACATCAATTAGTAAGTAAAAGGTACCTGAAATCCATTGTGCGCTAAAAACCAACACAGCAGCTACAGTCTCAAGAATACAATTTAAAGGCTAGCTAGGGCAGTATTATGCGTGTCTTAAGTACCAGGTCTTATGACTTAACGTAAGACCTGGAGGCGTGGTCAATGCTGTTTGGCCACTCAGAATAGCCAAATGGCATTGATCACGCCTCCAGGTCGTAAGTTAAGTAATAAGACCTGGTACTTAAGACACGCATAATACTGCCCATGTGTCAAGAGTGATCTATGTTAAAAAACTAAGCTGCTTAAATAAACTATTTATATTAATATGATCTAAACTACCTAGAAGGGCAAATAGCTCAAACTGCAAACTGCAAAATTGGGCAAAAAGCCAATACATTAGGCACGCTTGCCTCGCCACGGCCGTGGCGCTGGCCTGAACAGGCTGTGGCCGGGATGGTGTACAGTACAGTACATCAATCCGTTCAGCCTTGGACACACATTGCCTCTCGCATATTCCCTGGACGGACAGGGAAGCTCACCTCCGACCATACGCTGGGCTTTTTGCACCACTCTCTGTAGTGCCTTCTGTTGAGTAGAACAGTGCAGCTACCATACGACCATTTTTAAGTCCCTTCTCAAAACCCAGCTTTTCTCTCTCGCCTTTAATGTTGTTTGATCTAGATAGTTACATTTTTTTTTTAATTTATTCCAATGGTTATGTATTCTTCTGTTATTCTAGTACTTTCTCGATGTAATTCTCTTATCATGTTCTTATACCATGTTTTTATACATTGTTTCTATACTTTGTCTACTGTGAAGCACTTTGGTCAACTTCGGTTGTGTAAATGTGCTATATAAATAAAGGTTGATTGATTGATTGATTGATTGATTGATTGATTGATTGATTGATTGATTGATAGATACATCTTCATGCCTTCGATGGTGCAGTTGTAGAAGGGCCTCAGGATATGGGGGCTGACCCTGAACGTCTTCAGGCGCCATAAGCAGTACAGGCATTGTTGTGCCTTTTTCACCACATGAGTGGAGTGAGTGACCAACTTAACGTCGTCATCTATGTGTGTGCCAAGGAATTTGAACTCACTGCAGTGTTCATTTTGCTGACTAAGACTAATAGACTAACGACTAAGTCGACTAAGGTTTTTCAGAACACTAAATAGGACTAAGACTAAATGGTGTTTTATTCTAAAGTCCACAATTATCACCTTGCTTCTTCCAGCGTTGAGAGCTAGGTTGTTCTCCCAGCACCATAGTGTTGAGAGCTAGGTTGTTCTCCCAGCACCACAGTGCCAGTGTATTGACCTTGACTCTATAGGACAAGCAGTCTCACTTGGAGTCGGTGGTAACTGCCATGGATCCAGCGTAAAGGGCAGCACCGAGCAGATGTAATCTCTTACAAACCTCTCAAAACACTTGCTGACGATTGGTGTTAGGGCAACACCCTGGCCTAAATCATACACATGCAGTATTAGAGTTTGCTGGAATTGAGAAAATGGGGATTTGGGGGGGGATCAATTTTATTTCTGAAAGGCATTTGATTTCAAACGGGTGACAGATGGATCTTTCATCTTGGCGTTGGCTCTGTAATGAAATTAAGTCTGTGGCTCATGCGCATCTTCTTAAGCCACACAAACTGCTCTCTCCTCCCTCTCTCCTGTATACACATGGATAAGGTCACACTGTGGGTGGAAAGAGACCTCCATCTATATGCATATATATATGCCCATCAGACCACATAATAAGGTCCATACCATTCAGTCCTGATCAGCATAAAGCAGAGAAAACAATTGAGATGAAAGGAAAATAATTGAATAACTTTTAGCAGCGAGCTGATGTTATTTAATGCAAATATGACACATCACTTCCAAGCTGACAGACAGCTATAATTACAGATAGAACCAGTATGGTATCATATGGGGCGGCGGTGGCGGTGGCTCAGGGGTAGAGTGCCTGGATGGTAACGAGCAAGACTCTGAACCCCTAATTGCTCCCGATGTGCTAGTTGGTGCCTTGCATGGTTTCCGCTGCTATCGGTGTATGAATGTGTGTGTTAATGGGTGAATGTAATGCACAATCTCTGTAAAGCGCCTTGGATAAAGGCGCTATATAAATGCACCATTTATATATAAATGCACCATTCCCAACGTCAGGGGGTCAATTTCTTTTCACTATACAAACATTACTTAATGTGTCAATTAATACAAAACAATCCAGTCTCAAGCTAATGCAAATGCACACAACAAAAACAATCTCTAAAGGCTGTTATTTAAGGTGAAAACCATAGGCAGGCTAACGGTGCATGAATAACTAAACAAAAACCATAGAAAAGGGCTAGAGTTAACAATCTGTCAATGCATTCTGTGAGCATATATGGAGGAGGGGTACCGTTGGGACGCTGCGATACTCTACTATAGCCAGCCAAGAACCACATTAGCGCTTGAAATGGGACCCATATGCTTAAGGCCACCTCTGTGTATAAAAGGTGCCTGTGCCTCTTGCAAACAACAACAAACACTGTGGAGGCAGTGGTGACATTCTCTCAACACTATCCATTGGATTGGTATTACATTTCTTTATAGGCCTAAAAGTTGGTGTCATCTGGATGCAAAAAGGGTCCATAATTCAGTCTCAACCAAAACAGAAAAGATACAAGATGTGCAAATTATAGACAAGATACGGAAGAGCAGAAAAACACTACATAGATTCTGTGTAATACTATTTTCCAATATAACATGCCTGAAATTCATCTCATTCACATTGTGTAAAATCACAAGATAGTTCTCTTTTCACGATTTCACAGTTACAGAATATTGTGTGCTTCACTTTAATACCAGCAATAATTGTGTAATCCAGGGAGTTTATTGTTCAAATGATGTGTTGTGATCATTGGCTGCCGTAATATAGATACGTGTCTATTTCAAAATAACCATTCATTCAACCATTAATGGTTGAATAAACCAAATTTGTTATTAACCCATTTTGACCTGAGATCAGATTCTAAAAATGTCTGTTTGAAAATGACAGTTTTCTGAAAAATCTATGTTTCTAGCTATAAATCTGAACAATTACCGACCGACTTTACAGCATCATGGCTCAGAAACAAATTCATATCTGATTGCTTTGGTGGGCAAAAAAAATAAAAAAAAGACTAGTACGGGATTAAAGGGGAGTTTCGCACAAGCTGTTTTCTTACCGTATAATGAAGACACATCCATTCCTCACTGATACAAAAAAAAAAACAAAAAAACATGCCGAACCTTCCATATCAAATTAGCGGATTTACCGTCCGGGTGGATCAAGCGCTAGAACTCTTATTCAATCGCGCGATTTGTTTTAGTTTTTTTGTTTACATCTGTTGTAGATGATATGACAGGTTAGTCCATGCAGTGTTGTTGCTGCACTCTTCCTGGTCTACGTGAGCTGACGTTAGACCCCTCCTCCTTTCTTAAAGGACCAGCGCCCTATATGTTTATTATTTTTGTAATTATTATTTTTTGGTCAATATACATATTATCAACATGATTTTGTAAAAACAAAACGGTTAGGAAGAAATTCCCCTTTAACAGAGAAGCGTTGGCGAGGGAACTGTCGCGACGCGTTGTCATCGGAGGATGATGACGCCACGCAGGTGATAGCATTGATTTACTGTCCATGTGCCAATTAACTGCTGTATTTTATACAGTAGAAGTATTTCATACAGTAGAAGTATTGTATACAGTAGAAGTATTTCATGTTATATTGTATTCTCAGTTGGGCCGCTGTCTCGACTCGGACGCGACCCACTCTCGGACTTGTCCTTGACGTGTACTCGCTTTAGGTGGACTCGACTACAACACTAGTTGGTAGCCGTGGCTGCCAGTTCCTATTGGCCGTTGGTAGTCCTGGCTGCCAGTTCCTATTGGCTGTTGCTAGTCATGGCTGCCAGTTCCTTTTGGCTGTTGGTAGTCATGGCAGTTCCCACCTGATGTTGTGTGGGAGTCCAGACTGCTCCAGACCGTACTGAATAACTTCTAGCTTACACAACGTCTTCAGACTAGGACTTAAGTCCAAGACATACAGGTCATCAGGTGTTTTGTCTCCTCCAAAGAGGATGATGCGATCTCCCAGCATGCAACAGCACATCCCAGACGTCGGAGACGGGCCTCTCCCCTTGGGCTCAACCCTCTTCCAGGAGAAGGTCTCTGGACCGAATTTCCACACATCATTGAAGTACTGTTTATCGTAGTCACTGTGGTCATTGTTGTAACCACCAAATATGTACAGCTCTCCATTGTAGCTAAAGGCTGAATGACTCCTGCGTCCTTCTGGAAGAAGCTGTGCAAAAGGCGTGTCCAGCCAGTGGTTGGTCTCTGTGTCAAACACTCTGATGGTGTTGTAGTTGTAGTACTTGTAATAATCATTACTCCCAAATACAAACATCTTTGTGCCGATGATGGTGGCAGAGTGACCATATGAATAAGGAGGTGGAGTTCCCCTGATTTTAATTAAACACCAGACCATTGTGCTGGTGTCCAACTTGTACATGTCATTGTACATTGTCCCCTTCATGGTCAATCCTCCATGGATAAACATGACCTTCCCCAACACACAGGCTGAGTGGTAGTACCTCCCCTTTGGAGCAGTCCCAGAAACCTGTGGTGTAAACCATGTGCGGGCGGCGACATCAAATGCATACAGCAGGTAGCAGTACTCTCCCCCTCCCCAGAAGTAGACAGTATCTTCAATCAGCACAGCTGTGAAGCCGCAGCGCCTGGAGGGTAAGTGAGGTTCTCCTCTTGCAGTTCTCATGTTGGTCAACCTCTTCCAGCGTAAAGTCAGTGTGTTGAAGACCTGCACACCAATCATTCTTCTTATTTTCGTATCACCCCTCCTTCTAAAGTAGTACAGCTCGTGTCTCACCGCTACAGCAGCACCATGTTCCTTTGGGGATCCTTTCTGATGCAACGTCCAGGAAAACATTTCTTAACACGACAGTTGATGGTGAACTGAAGTAAAGCTGTTGGTTTCCTGCTCTGTTGAAGAACGAAGAGCTCAATCGAAAAGAAAAGGAGAGCCAATGAGGTACACTTCTAGATTCTAGAGCTCTTTGAATCTTGGCCGGAGTAGTCTTGAAGATAACAGTCTTGAAGATAACAGTCTTGAAGGTAACAGTCTTGAAGATAACAGTCTTGAAGATAACAGTCTTGAAGAGATCTGTGGTAAAGAGTTGAGTCTTGGAGAAAGCAAGAACGTCTGTAGATTACAGGAAGCTTTATTCAACCGAGACTCTTTCTGAGGCTGCAGTGCTTTTTATCATGCTGGATGGATTGAATCGTGTCATAACGGTGATGTCACATCTAAGTATGACATCAGGGAGCCCATATTTGGGCGTGGCTGAGCTGACCAGCTGGCATCAGCAATCAAGTCCATTTCAGGACCAGGTGAGGTGGATCCATAGAGTAATACAAGGATAGAGACCGAACCGGAGCGTTTGTCCCCCCCCCCCCCCCCGCTATTAATTTCAATAGAAGTTGCTCAGTGGCGTTTTGAAGCACCCGGAAGACTGCCAGAAGTATAATTATAACTCAATGGCTCGAGCGAGCGGAAGTTTAGCCTAGCCTAGCCCCGGACCTCAATTTTGAGGCCCTGGGATGACGCACGTGACGTCATGAACGTCCGTCCACCTCCATGAAAGTGCTGCAATTCCACATTTGGCCAGTAGGTAGTGGCAGCTTCAACGTTGGACAGCCTTACTGGGGGCGTGGGCGGATCAGGTATAGAGCATCGCAGTCCCGCCCCCTTTCAGAACGACGCCAGGCCCAGGAAATAATTCCCTGTTCATTTTCCTCAGACGTTTCAAAAAGTATTTATTTAAAGACCTTTACGTCTGGAGTTGTGACAAATCATGACAACAAACACAATGTTTTGGGATCGAATAATTATTGAGAAGAAATAGAAAACAAAAAGTGTTGAACCCTGCCTTTTTTTGCTCACCCCATGGTAGGGTCCAGTGTGTGTGTGTGTCGTGTGTGTGTGTGTGTGTGTGTGTGCACGTGCGTGTGCGTGCGTGCGTGCGTGCGTGCGTGCGTGCGTGCGTGTGCGTGCGTGCGTGCGTGCGTGCGTGCGTGCGTGCGTGCGTGCGTGTGCACCCCATGGTGGGGTCCAGGGCGATGCCCTTGGGGTTGTACAGCTCCTGGTCCAACAGGGTGTGTGTGTGTGTGTGTGTGTGTGTGTGTGTGTGTGTGTGTGTGTGTGTGTGTGTGTGTGTGTGTGTGTGTGTGTGTGTGTGTGTGTGTGTGTGCGCGTGTCCAGCCAGTGGTTGGTCTCTGTGTCAAATACTCTGATGGTGGGGTCCAGTGTGTGTGTGTGTGCGTGCTCACCCCATGGTGGGGTCCAGGGCGATCCCCTTGGGGTTGTACAGCTCCTGGTCCAACAGGGTCACACAGGTTCTGACCGTCCCGGTCGCACACGAAGATACGGTCGTCCACGTCGTCCACGAAATACACGTTACCCGTCAGCCAATCGATGGCCATCTGCTCCACGTCTGAGAGAGAGAGAGAGAGAGAGAGAGAGAGAGAGAGAGAGAGAGATGTTTAAGGTTTAACTAAACATTGCTCTCAAGAATGTTTTTGAAAACATTTGAAGCGAGAAATAGACAATATAGTTTACACAAGATTTTTTTTTAAATCCAGCGCAGCGCTAGTTCATTGAGACATGCAAATGCCAGACACACATATAACCATTCATCTTCAACCGCTTATCCGTAGTCGGGTCGCGGGGGCAACAGCTATGTCGTTCTTCGAATTTTCAAAAAATAGATAGTAAAGTAGATCTGCTATTAAAAAATAGCAGATCTACAAGCTCATAGCGCGCCACCGAGTGGCGCGCTACGAGCTTGTAGGTCTGCTATTTTTCAATAGCTAAAGCATAACATAATGCTAACACCAAAAGGGGTTCCCGCCCAAAATGGGTTAATGCACAACTACCTTTAATTTAAAGTATGTAGTTGGTAAACATATTTGACCAATCACATTGCTTACATAAATCCACAGTATGTGTTGCATAATTCCTGACAAATGCAAACTCAGCCAATACAGCATGCATAATCATACATTACATTCATGTTTTAGACTTGAGAGCGTTGTCCATGCTGCTTGGCGAAAGCTATAAGCTCTCCAAGGTACCTGGCCTATATTTTGATGCAGAGGCGCTGTCCAGGGCACTTTACATGCAAAGCAAAAGCTCTCACTGCATATAGAGTCATACACATTTAATTTTGCTCATACACATGCACACACAAGCACTAAAGTGGCACTTGAACTAGCCTATAACATACACTCCCCTACCTGGAAAAAAGAAAGTCAATAGCAATGAACATGAGGCAGTGCACAATAAAACCATCACGTTCTTTCTAAAGTCTCGCTCTCCACAAACAGAGTCCAAACAGCCCTGACCCAGATTGTAGCCATTAGTAAGGCATGTTTTGAATAATATCTTGCTGCTGTGACAAGTGCTGCACTGTTCTCTGATGAGTGCTTTGTGCCGTGTATGAAAAGAGAGCGAGAGCATCGCTTTAGGGCCGAGTGGGGACTTGGAAATGAACGAATCAATCAAAAAACGTCGGGAATGTTTCCCAGTGGACGAATAAACCGGTGACTTAGGGATAAAGAATAAGTACGTATATAACTACACAATAATATACAACAACATGTAGCAAATGATCAAATTATGCTTGATACAAAAAATATAAATAAATCTCAAGACTCCTCAGGCCATGACAGAAAAGATCTTGTTCAATAGCAGGGTGAACAAAAACAATGGGAGAGAAATGCAAATCAAAGAAATAAAACATCTTTGATGAAGATGTAAATTCTAGCACGGTTCCTGTGTGCGTTCTTGCCGCACAGGAACTGTTAAATTAATTCACATCCCCAGGGATATGTACTGTATATAGTCATGTGGAGCCAGGTCCTATTTACATGTGAAAAGGTTGGACCTTGATTGCAGCGATTAATCAGCTCCCAGGATGTTATTGGTTTGTGCACGTGTGGATGTGTGATGTCATCCAGTTGGCAGCAAGTTACACGCTTCTCTCCACTTTATGTTGCTTTTTACAACACTTGGGGCATGTCTTTAGGCTATATAGGTGAAACATTGTTTTTCATTTTAAATGTGTTTCTGTTTTCAGAAATGTTCAAACAACTGAAAAAGAAAATATTTAAAATAAAGCTGCACAATGTGTGTGACGCATTGTGAGCTGGTAAATTCCTATTTTTGCGGCATCACCTCATACGTCAAAGTATAAAGTAGGCCTGAATTGGTTAATGCAGAGAGGACAGAAAGGAGATCTGGAAGGGTCTAAATCATACAGTGTATTTATACACTGTAGACTGTAGACACTGTAGACTGAGTATTTTTATTTTATTTTAAGGTTTCTTGTAGGCTTTTCTGCCTTTATTGATAGATACAAGTGACAGGTAAGAGGGAGAGAGGGGAGAGACATGCAGCAAAGGTCGTCATAAACGGGACTCGAACACGCGGCGCGCTGTCAGGCCGGAGCCTATATGTGGCAGCATGCGCCTGGACTGGACCACTTGGCCAGCGGGCGCCCCTAGAACCCTGAGTCTTAACCATATATAAATATGACCCTCAAGGGCCCATTTATCTCCCAGGTATAGAGTCTACAAGAAGCTGCGGAGAGAGCTAGGGTGACAGCTACTCCGACCAGCCCCACTGTGTTGGCCATAATTGGGGGGTTCTGGAGGAAGCCATGCCAGGGCTGCTGCTGGGCTGTAATTGGACGGCAGCCAAGAACCTGTGAAGGGGGGGTGGAGGGGGGGTGTTGTTGTTGGTGGCTGTTGCTACCTCCCTCCCTCCTTCCCCCCCTCCTTCCCTGGTCAACTCAATTATCCCATTTAGACCCGTTAGGACGCATAATGTATCGCCTTGGCTTTTAACCACTTTAACCGTGACTTTAAACTTTAATAGCTGTTGAAAAATAGCAGATCTACAAGCTCATAACGCGCCACCTAGTAGATCTGCTTTTTTTTTTTTTGTATTGTGAAAATGTGGCACAAATCTTTGAATATATATTCTTTCGCAGCAAACGTTTTTAACTTATATATCGTTGCTTCTGTGCATGCATGGGTCCATGGATGGAACAACATACTTTGAGATGGGGGTCGGCGGCCAATTGCATATCATTTCGGGCTACTTGACATGAAATATATAGCGCCACTGATATAGAAACATAGGTATATATATTTTTTTTAAACTGAGGATTGAGAAGACATTTTGTAGAATCTGGTCACATCATGGTCTTAATGGGTTATTTCCACAGTGAGAGTCACTGGGCCACTGAGACAGTGTCAGCATCTCGTAGTCCTTGCATTCCTTTCCTCCAGAACAACCCAGGTGGGGGACAGACTGGTGGTGGAGGAGGAGGGGCTCCAGAACAACCCAGGTGGGGGACAGACTGGTGGTGGAGGAGGAGGGGCTCCAGAACAACCCAGGTGGGGGACAGACTGGTGGTGGAGGAGGAGGGGCTCCAGAACAACCCAGGTGGGGGACAGACTGGTGGTGGAGGAGGAGGGGCTCCAGAACAACCCAGGTGGGGGACAGACTGGTGGTGGAGGAGGAGGGGCTCCAGAACAACCCAGGTGGGGGACAGACTGGTGGGGGAGGAGGAGGGGCTGGTGGGGGACAGACTGGTGGTGGAGGAGGAGGGGCTCCAGAACAACCCAGGTGGGGGACAGACTGGTGGTGGAGGAGGAGGGGCTGCTGGGGGACAGACTGGGGGGGGATGAGGAGGGGCTCCAGAACAACCCAGGTGGGGGACAGACTGGATGGTGGAGGAGGAGGGGTGTCGGTGGGGGACAGACTGGGGGGGGAGGAGGAGGGGCTCCAGAACAACCCAGGTGGGGGACAGACTGGTGGGGGAGGAGGAGGGGTGTCGGTGGGGGACAGACTGGGGGGGGAGGAGGAGGGGCTCCAGAACAACCCAGGTGGGGGACAGACTGGTGGGGGAGGAGGAGGGGCTGGTGGGGGACAGACTGGTGGAGGAGGAGGAGGGGCTGGTGGAGGACAGGCTGGTGGAGGAGGAGGAGGGGCTGGTGGAGGTCAGACTGGTGGTGGAGGAGGAGGGGCTGCTGGGGGGACAGACTGGTGGTGGAGGAGGAGGGGCTGCTGGGGGACAGACTGGTGGTGGAGGAGGAGGGGCTGCTGGGGGACAGACTGGTGGTGGAGGAGGAGGGGCTGCTGGGGGACAGACTGGTGGTGGAGGAGGAGGGGCTGGTGGAGGACAGACTGGTGGAGGAGGAGGAGGGGCTGGTGGAGGTCAGACTGGTGGTGGAGGAGGAGGGGCTGCTGGGGGGACAGACTGGTGGTGGAGGAGGAGGGGCTGCTGGGGACAGACTGGTGGTGGAGGAGGAGGGGCTGCTGGGGGACAGACTGGTGGTGGAGGAGGAGGGGCTGCTGGGGGACAGACTGGTGGTGGAGGAGGAGGGGCTGGTGGAGGACAGACTGGTGGAGGAGGAGGAGGGGCTGGTGGAGGTCAGACTGGTGGTGGAGGAGGAGGGGCTGCTGGGGGGACAGACTGGTGGTGGAGGAGGAGGGGCTGCTGGGGGACAGACTGGTGGTGGAGGAGGAGGGGCTGCTGGGGGACAGACTGGTGGTGGAGGAGGAGGGGCTGCTGGGGGACAGACTGGTGGTGGAGGAGGAGGGGCTGGTGGGGGACAGACTGGTGGAGGAGGAGGAGGGGCTGGTGGAGGTCAGACTGGTGGAGGAGGAGGAGGGGCTGGTGGTGGAGGACAGACTGGTGGGGGGGGAGGAGGGGCTGCTGGGGGACAGACTGGTGGAGGAGGAGGAGGGGCTGCTGGGGGACAGACTGGTGGGGGAGGAGGAGGGGCTGCTGGGGGACAGACTGGTGGGGGAGGAGGAGGGGCTGCGTGTCTTGTCAGAAGGGCAGTAGTGTGAACATTTTGGGAATGGCTATAGCTTCTGCTGAGTCACGCAGTATGTTTGAGTGGATGGACGAAGAATTAGATATGCAGCATAACACAAGATTTATGAGGGCACGCTGGCATATGAGTGAGGGCACGCCAGTTCCTCCAGACATTCACATTCATTCTTGTACATACTGTACGCACACGCACGCACGCACGCACGCACGCACGCACGCACGCACGCACGCACGCACATACGCACGCACGCACACATACACACACACTTTGCGCATTGTCAATGCTGACACATTGAATGACAGCCAGACAAGCAAGTACATAGACCAAATACAGACCAACAGTACACACACACACACACACACACACACACACACACACACACACACACACACACACACACACACACACACACACACACACACACACACACACACACACACACAGAGAGAGAGACTGACTGACAGTAATTTGCAGTGCTGGGTTAGCTTTCTGTTCAGGCCTTCATGTCATGGTGACTGCCCCCCCCCCCCCCCCCCCCCCCCTGCCTACACCCTCCAAATGTAATTAAAGCTCTTGTGGAACACAATGGCCAGTACTGACAGTGGGTGAATGGGGAACACTATGTAGGCCCGACCATCACTCTCTGCACAAAGACTGGGAGAACACGCAGCACTCCTGTGCCATGCTCCGGCTCATTTGGTGGCGGAAACCCATTATAACTTTTTGTTCGGTTAAGAAAATGAAAGGCTCTCCACTCCAGCGTTGTTGAGTAAAATTGACTCATATTCCACACAAACCAGAGAGGGTCATTATCTGGGGTATATGGGCGAATGGCCTACCCTCAAGTAGCCTGGTTTAACCAACGGGGAGTAGTTAAAACAGGCCAAGCCCCCGCTATACACTACAGATTAATAGAATACAAATCACACCCATGTGAAGTGAGGGGCGCTAATATATTATAATCTATTAGTCTAACTCATGTTGCTATGATTAGGTGATGTAATGGTGATGTAAAACAAACGGTGATTGTTAATAGCATGTAATGTTTGCGTTAGGGACAAGATGACGTACATTTTCCCTTCATTGTCAATGGCGTTTTTAAAACAAACATTGAACCTGTATATATAGGAGCCCCTCAACAATCACACCCGTGTGAAGTGAGTGGCGCTTTTATCATCATACATCATCTCATTCCGGCCAATCACAATTTGCGTCCTGACTTTTGTCTTCAATGGTTGTGTTTACACAAACCCTGAAAACTGGCCATTCATTGTCAACTATAGAGCGGTGCCCTTGTTGCAGATCCATAATTATTATGGAGATATACTGTAGGGGTGATCAGGTCCAGAGCCCGGGCACTGGCGGGCAGAGGCTTTTGTGCCCATACATGGAGTTCTTTGTCAGGCATGAGTACCTGTTCCACCCTTCCGTCTGTGTCCCTTTTATGCCCATATATGGGGATTCCTGTACTGTATGTGTCTCTCTGTGTCCCTTTATTCCTATATACTGTATATGGAGTTCTGTGTCAGTCATGCCAAAATATAGTGTTGTGATGTCAGAACAGGCCAGCTCCATATGGACCCTGGGCAGGGGCCCCATGTCCACAGAGCCCGGGCAGAGGCCTTTTGTGACGGTTCTGGACAACCGTGGGTCCGACCGACTCGACACCGGGCACTACACTCCCCTGCGGGGGTGCGGAACGCGTGTGTCAGATTTGACGTCAGTGAGGCGAACGGTTCTCGAGTTGCGTGGATTACAAACGTATACACACACAGAGAGACTTGGTGCATTTATAGTTATAGATATAGATGGCATTCAATGCTTGTGTTTACACAAACACTCAAAACTGGACATTCATTGTCAATGGCATTCAGTGTTTGTGTTTACACAAATAGGAGGGGCTAGAGCCCCTCAAAGACAGTGGGAGCGGGCGTTGATAATCAGGAGACTCACGCGTAACGCAGGAATGTTGGCAGGTATGGCTACAGGAATATTGTTGAATGGTATGCACTTTGAAGGAGTGTTGCCTGCAAATAAACAGCATCTTCGTTCCTACACTCTCATGAAGTGTGCGTCATGAGAGTACATTTGTTACTAAAGTAAAAGTGTATCAAGTAGTGGAGTAGAAGTAAAAGTACTGGAAATTGGAAATACTCAAGTACAAATACCTCAAAATGGTACTTAAGTACAGTGCAGTGGTCTATCATGTGCTAGTGGGAATGAGGAGCAACGCACACACACACACACACACACACACACACACACACACACACACACACACACACACACACACACACACACACACACACACACACACACACACACACACACACACACAAAATGTCCCCCTATTGATCCCACAAAGTGACTTGGTCAGTTCTTTGTGCCAGTATAGCCATCAGGCTGCACAAATACTGTACTGTACTGTACTGTACTGTACTGTACTGTACTGTACTGTACTGTACTGTACTGTACTGTACTGTACTGTACTGTGGAGGGGCCCGGACAGGAGTCAACCCACAGAGCCTAGTCCTTCCACGCGCCAGAAGCGTACCTCCCAGCCCTGGCAGAGTAGTTTCGGAGCAACGGATTGTGTGGCCTTGGTCCCCTAATGGGACTGATAGGGTAGCTACTGGGACGTAAGTCGGGACTTGATCACCCCGGCTGGGTCACCTGAGTGAGGGGTATGATGTTTGAGAGACCCGAAACCCTGATGACCTTGGGATACATGAATGAGGATACGTCCCGCAGGTGCATCCATGCAATGTTTTATTTTTTTTGTTATAGCTTCATATGCCATGCTGTGTTTGAAGAAATTCCAAAATACAGTATTTGCATTTTGCAGTGCAGACAAAATGTGCAGACAAAGTAAATAAATAAACAAAGCTCAGTACAGATACTCAAGCCACAGTCGTACAATGCCATTCATTTATCAGTGCATGGCACGTTATATGGTTATCTAAGCCGGCATTATGCTAGCTAGTGAGGAATAAATGGGTAGGATAAACACGTTGTGACGGATTGGCAAGTATACGAATTATATATGTTCTAAAAAACCCCAGCATGCTGTGTTTGAGCTGTATAAGATTGCTCTTTCAGGTGCCAATTCTCCTCCTATTATAGTGGAGCAGATTAAGTCAATATATCATAAGAATCGTTCACTTGATCATACAAGCACCAAAATTGGCACACAAGTGCTTCGGAACCTACTCTCTCAGAAAAGTACGTTGTCCACTTGAAAAAACAAAATGGACACCATTTTTCAAGATGGCCGCCATTTGAGGTGGTTTTAAACAGTGTTTGAGCTATATTGAGCTTTAAAATCCTATTTTGATGGCCTTTACATCAAAATATATGTTTCTGAGTATGAGAAATCCAATTCTGAATTTGAACATCAAAATTATTATATTATGATGATACAATGGGAATTAAACGATAAGGTGAGGCAGATTAAGTCCATATTCCATTATAAACCTTCACTTGGTGGTACAAGCACCATATTTGGCACAAATGATGTCCAGGATGTACTTTCTAAGAAAAGTACATTATACAGCTGAAAATCCAAGATGGCTGCCAGTTTTCAAGATGGCCACCTCGTCAAATGAACAAGTAAAACTTTAATGAACAGAAATGTGTGATCCACACATTGATCCAAACATCAAAATGAATGTATTCTGACTGTAAGAACTGTAAGAATGGTGTCAATTTAATTCCAATATGGCCGCCAGTTTTCAAGATGGCGGCTATTACGCAACTCAAAATTAGCGTTTTCGGAAGCTGTCTGATCGAAGATATTGTTGAAGGGCAACATCAATGCTGTGATCAAGCTCTATTGGTTTGTAATTTTGTATATAAGAGTGATGTCAAAGCACAACCAGGACACACTGGTGACATCACTGCTGTGAGACTCAGCATGGGGTTCAGTGTCTGCTTGTAGCGTACTAGCTGTAGTTGTGGTTTACTAACTGTTGTAGTGGTGTACTCACTGTAGTTTGTTGTATACTTTAGTGTCCTAAATGCTATCTAATAAGCCCCTGTATATATCTCAACTAGAAGTTTAGTTAGTTGTAGCATTGTAGTTGATAGCTGCACCTGAATTGACAGGATGTGTCAGCGTGGGAGAACTGAGACAAGGGTAACAGGGATTCAGTTACCTGGATGTTGTACAGATCGCACAGGACTTGCAATGGATGAATGGTCGGGCTAGGTGTAGGGCACCAGATGCTTGAACATATTTCAATGTGCTTTGATGTTTTGTATGGTTGGGTGGTAAAAGGATATAGCCCTTGGCCTTTAACCGTATAACACAAGATGTTCTGCTACTAAAACTGATTGGAGGAAGTGTTTCCTCTGTCAAACAGATACGAAAGAGGAGTTGAAGTCACCCCGTATTTGAGGCAATGCACCTGTTGCCCATCATGTTAGACTCATCCAGATTGGATGATGGAGGTGGCAGTGAGGATACATTGAGGCAAAACAGTACAAAGTATCACCAAAATTGCCGGGCAAATGTTTAGCAACTGAAACTCCAGCGTTCCACGATGATGATGATCCTGGTGAAGGACACGCAAAAATTCAAAGAGTGCAGTGCAGCGGATGTGATCTCCCCCCCATCAAAGCCCTGTATGACGATCGTTGTGTCGGCAAAGCTCGTGGAATTATGAGGGACCCAAGCCATCCCAACCACAGACTGTTTGAGATGCTGCCACATGGAAAACGTTTTCACAGTCTCAAAGCCACTGGAAACAGACAGCTTCTTTCCCCAAACAATCAGATACATGAACGAACTGATAAGAACCAGCTAGGGCGAAAGTTTACCTAACTTTGCTACTACAGGGAAACATGCACATGTGTTACTATTTTTCTAGTATTCTTTATTCTATCCCTTTGTTTGCTGTGCTTGCAGTGTTTTTTGTTGTTTGAATATTATGCTATCTATGCTGCTGCATCGTCTGTAAGGAGGCCAAACAAAAATAGGTTTTACTCGTATGTACCTGTACACAAGATGTAACAATAAAGTCCAACCTTGAACCTTGATCTAGGTTCAAGCATCTGGTGCCCTACACCTAGCACGACCGTTCATCCAGTGCCATTTAAGTCCTGTGCGATCTGTACACCATCCAGGTAACTGAATCCCTGTTACCCTTGTCTCAGCTCTCCCACGCTGGCACATCTTGTCAATTCAGGTGCGGCTATCAACTACAATGCTACAACTAACTAAACTTCTAGTGGAGATATATACAGGGGCTAATTAGCATAGTATACTACAAACTACAATGAGTACACCACTACAACAGTTAGTAAACCACAACTACAGCTATACGCTACAAGCAGACACTGAACCCCATGCTGAGTCTCACAGCAGTGATGTAACCAGTGTGTCCTGGTTGTGCTTTGACATCACTCTTATATACAAAATTACAAACCAATAGAGCTTGATCACAGCATTTCAATGCATGATGATGTTGCCCTTCAACAATATCTGTGGTCAGACAGCTTCCGAAAACGCAAATTTTGAGTCACGTAATAGCTGCATCTTGCAAACTGGCGGCCATATTGGAACACCATTGAGTTCTTACAGTCAGAATAAATTCATTTTGATGTTTGAATCATTAACACATTTAAATTCTACTTTGAAAACCTTTTTGTTTTGTTTTTTGCATTTGACGAGGCAGCCATCTTGAAAACTGGCAGCCATCTTGGATTATCAGCTGGATAATGTGCTTTTCATAGAAAGTACATCCTGGACATAATGGGCAGTATTATGCGTGTCTTAAGTACCAGGTCTTATTACTTAACTTAAGACCTGGAGCGTGATCAATGCCATTTGGCTATTCTGAGTGGCCAAACAGCATTGACCACGCCTCCAGGTCTTAAGTTAAGTCATAAGACCTGGTACTTAAGACACGCATAATACTGCCCAATGTGTGCCAATTCTGGTGCTTGTACCACCAAGTGAAAGATTCTTATGAAATATTGACTTAATCTGCCCCAGCTTTTCGTTTAATTCCCATTGTATCATCATAATATTCAATAATTTTGATTTGCTAAATGCGGAATTGGATTTCTCATACTCAGAAACATACATTTCGATGTATAGGCCATCACAATAGGATTATTCAATCAAACTATAGTTCAAACACTGTTTAAAACCATTTTGAAAGGCGGCCATCTTGAAAAATTGTGGCCATTTTGTTTTTTCAAGTGGACAACGTACTTTTCTGAGAGAGTAGGTTCTGAAGCACTCGTGTGCCAAATTTGGTGCTTGTATGATCAAGTGAACGATCGTTTCAGTAATCTGCTCCACTATTAGGGGATCAGAGAAAGTGTGCAAACACTGGCCTGATGGGAAACTTAATCTAATCCCTTGAGCAGACAAAACAGAATCACCGGCTGCCCTGCCCCCCCGAACCCCCCCACCCTTCCCTCCGTCTATTTACTTCAGGAGGACGTGACACTCCTTCAGGCGTCTCAGGAGGGGTGTGGGGGGTGTGTGTGTGTGTGTGTGTGTGTGTGTGTGTGTGTGTGTGTGGGGGGGGGGGGGGGGGGGGTTAACGTGTAAGTGTGTGTCCAAGATAGATTCCATAATCAGGAATGTGTCAGCGTTCGAAATTGTCCGAGGTCAGAGCACGTTAACCCCGTCGTGGGAAATACACCGCTGTTAACCCGTGGGTTCACCTGGCCCTCCTCACGTGTCCCCGTCACATCCCCCCGAATGGAAAGACATGGGAGGGCCATTAAGAGGCGACATCATGCCATCTGTGCCTGCTGCAGGGAACCTTGAGGGGCTTCGCGAGGCCCACGCGAAGGGAGGGGAGGGCGCCTTGTTGCTATTCCTCTCCTGTTACCCTCCTTTTTCTCCATTATGCCCTCCTCCTGTTCAGGTTGGAAGAGTCAATCCTCTCAGAATACGGGTTATTTTTGTTGCTCAGTGTGGCTTTGTTTCAGGTTGTGTTTAGAGTGTGTCTTTGATTTGGCTTCTTAAGTCTTTTTTTCCTGCCATTGTGCTGCTGCTGTGCAGATTTCCCCAAACCCCCCCCCCCCCCCCCCCCCCACTGCTGCTGTGCCTTCCCTGGCAGTAAAAATTCAGAATTGTAATATGTACTCGAGTAAAAAAGTAATGCCTTCAAAATTAAACTTAAGCACCAAAAGTAAAAAGTACTCATTTTGTAGAATGTCCCATTTAAAGGTTTCAAATGTATAATAGTCTTTTGAAAATAGCCAATCTACAAGCTCACAGTGCATCGCATAGCGGCGCATTGTGAGCTTGTAGATCTGCTATTTTCAAATGGCCAAAATGCATATACTGTACAGTAGGGCTGAAGTGGTTAATGTATGTTTTGTAATAATAATAATCTAAATCTACAAAGTAACTAGTAGATAAAGTTTTCAAATAGCTGAGTGAAAGTACAATATTTGCATCTGAGATGTAGTGGAGTAGAAGTAAAAGGTATTGTAAATAATCAAGTAAAGTGTAAATACCTAAAAAATTTACTTAAAGTACAGTACATGAGTAAAAGTACTTAGTTACTTTTCACCACTGGGTAGGAGGACCACCAGATTGCTGCTGCCCCTGAAACCGTTCACTCTCTCGCAGCACTAATGGCTCAGCTGTCCAATTAGAGCCCAGTAACCATAGCAGGGGGCCGACTTGTGAAAACATGGCAGGTGAGAGAGAGGCTGCTCACTGCTCGGCTCACCAATGTGAACAATCCCTCCTCACTATAAACTCCTCAGTGTTCATTTAACTCTGAGAGTGCACAAAATGGAACCAAAATGGATCCGTAAGGTGCGTTTGATTCCATGTGCACACTCTCAGTTAAATAGGATTTTAATGTTCTCCTTCAAGTCACTCCCTGAGTATGGCTTCCTTTTTTTCCCCAGCCTCTATAGTGACAGAGTGGAAGAAACGGTGTACTATTTACTGTACACAGTAAAATCCTCAGTGTTATTTTCACTCTGGCGAGTGTGCACATGGACCCATAAGGGTCCATGTGGAATTGCAGCAGAGTTAATAGATATTGTGGTCGATATTCAGCAGTACTTTTGACAGCGCTGAGCGATGAGTGTAATTAAAACTGCTCTAGTTAATGTAAATGAACATGTGATTGATGTCAAGGAACTAAATATCTTGTTTATTTAGCATAAATTAAGGCAAGGATGTGCCGTCTACATGTTATTATCGCAAGGTCAACTTCAACAAGAAGTCTAGTAATGACCTAGCCAATGTTCAATCAGCACATCTGAAATCTATAAGCCCAACATGAGACAAACAAAAGAAAGAAAACATTTGTCATTAATTATTCTGTGTACGTATATATTGTGTGCCTGTAATAGACACAGATTAACTGATTTTAACGGCTCTGGTTTGTAGGTTTGCTTTACATATACAGTAAATACAGTACTGAATCATTGAGAAGCATTTTTTTCCACACCTTATAATGTGGAAATATGTCATTCCTGGCAGGTCTTTCTTGCGTGCCAGTTAATTTGTACCGCCAGTTTCAGTAGGCTGCTTAATGAGAGAATGTCCATAGAGCACGATGATATAATACAGTTTAGAATTCTGTCTGAACAATTTACAATTTAGGAATTTAGCAGAAACTCTTATCCAGAGCGACTTACAGTCGCATATACCACATATGACTGTATAATACAGAGACGGACGGACGGACGGACGGACGGACGGACGGACGGACGGACGGACGGACGGACGGACGGACGGACGGACGGACGGACGGACGGACGGACGGACAGACAGACAGACAGACAGACAGACAGTATGTACAATTATTATACAGACATTCCTTTCCAAGTCATATTTCAACTGCTGAATTCTGAAGCTGTATTGATTACAAAACAATATTTTGCTAACAGCAAGCTGATGAAATGCATGCCATTTCTTGCTCCAGCTTGGCTGATACCGTTATGCTAGCATCTGGGTCTGGAGCAGGTACGCTTCCTCTGTTCGCCTCCAATTGGCCATGGGTTGCATGCTCAGCTAACAACTAATACTCAGCCATGCAAAAACCACCCAAGTGGAAAAAGTGGCACTCCGAAATAATGATTCAAGGCGATTAGCTCAGAAAACTATTTTCTCTCTTCATCCGCAGCTGCAAATGCGTTCTGGCGTGTAACCTTCGAGCAGACAAACAAACAAGAGTTTGTGCTTCTGTAGCAGTTTGTGCTCAAGTACTTCCAACTCATACAAGAACGAGTGTGTGTGTGTGTGTGTGTGTGTGTGTGTGTGTGTGTGTGTGTGTGTGTGTGTGTGGGGGGGGGGGGGGGCATGTAAATTCTCCCTCAGCTTAAACTTGAGGGAGAAAAACCCTCCCATTTTTTGTCAGTAAGCTGGTATCTTTGGCAGATGATGAACGGCACTGGCTCAGGGGCAGCCATCAGACCCGGGCTTCTCCTCCCGATGAGCAGGTTGGTACAGTACCCTGCATGTTTGATGAGCAGGTTGGTACCCTGCATGTTTGATGAGCAGGTTATTGGTACCCTGCATGTTTGATGAGAAGGTTATTGGTACCCTGCATGTTTGATGAGCAGGTTGGTACAGTACCCTGCATGTTTGATGAGCAGGTTGGTACCCTGCATGTTTGATGAGCAGGTTATTAGTACCCTGCATGTTTGATGAGAAGGTTATTGGTACCCTGCATGTTTGCCTCCACCATCAGAGATGAGCAGGTTGGTACCCTGCATGTTTGCCTCCACCATCAGAGATGAGCAGGTTGGTACCCTGCATGTTTGCCTCCGCCATCAGAGATGAGCAGGTTGGTATCCTACATGTTTGCCTCCACCATCAGAGATGAGCAGGTTGGTACCCTGCATGTTTGCCTCCACCATCAGAGATGAGCAGGTTGGTACCCTGTATGTTTGCCTCCACCATCAGAGATGAGCAGGTTGGTACCCTGTATGTTTGCCTCCACCATCAGAGATGAGCAGGTTGGTACCCTGTATGTTTGCCTCCACCATCAGAGATGAGCAGGTTGGTACCATGCATGTTTGCCTCCGCCATCAGAGTTTGTGAACGGGTGGATATAATGTACATTGTAGTGCTTTGGATGAAAAAGCGAAGCGATTTTTCAGAACAATCTGTTTTCGCTTTAAGTGATGGTCAAACCATTATTCACAAATCATTACAAATACATTGTGATTTGTGAAACATTAAAACGATATGGCAAAAGCTACATCTTTCTTTAGCATATGAGACCTAATACATTCCCCATAATTGTTTCCCACATATGCATTTAGATCCACAGAAGTGCAGTAAAATGTTAAAATGTCTATTTTCACCTCCCCATCGATGGATTGTGGCCTATGTAAGTCTTATTACACCCATAGGGTCACCACCAACTACTGTTTGTTGCACAACATTTTTTTCCCCCACCAAATTTGGTACAGATATTGTGAGTCATATGACAATGACCCTCAAACTGGATCCTAATATGCCATACTGTCTGCGCGTAATTGGCTTCAAATAAATAATAAACACACATACATACAAACAAGCAAGTATATAAGATTGCTTGGTATGGTAGGCCACAGTAATATATTCAGAGACTTGATCTTTTTCTAAAACTACTGCCTATTTAAAGACTATTTGAATAATCCCTCCAAAGAGCTATTCTTCTAGAATCCTTTTTTTAAGGGTCAGGGTAATTTTTCTTCCATGTGCTTTTCTATGTTCTTCTTTTATTTTCTCAAAACTGCCTTTAGCTACTTCAAGCAACAGTATTTGTAGAGATGTGCCATAAATATTCATATAAATATCAAACTATTTCTGAAATATGGAAGACAAACATTGTAATAGTGGTGCTTCCAAAATGAAAGCCAAAAAAGGCAAGGGACCGTTTAGCTTGAAATTGTTCCAGTCATTTGCCAACTTCTTTCAAAAAGCCTCTGAGAATAAGAATGGCAGCAGTACTATCTAAACTATTTGGTTACCAGTATTGTCACTTGCCCAGAGCCATGTGCTTTAACCCATTTTGTGCGGGAACCCCTTTTGGTGTTAGCATTATGTTATGCTTTAGCTATTGAAAAATAGCAGATCTACAAGCTCATAACGTGCCACCGAGTGGCGCGCTACGAGCTTGTAGGTCTGCTATTTTTTTTAAATCGAAGAACCACTGACATAGAAACATAGCTTTTTCAGAAAACTGTCAGGATGTAGAAGACATTTTTAGAATCTGATCTCAGCTCAAAATGGGTTAAAGGCAAACCACAACAGCTAATGGTATCCAAGAACCATCATTTGCACCCGAGGAGCCGTTGGGCAGTTCCCGAGAATCAAATCACCAACCAAGCATTATCTCTCTGAGGTCATTACATGTCACCTAATGTAAGCGGAACTAAAACAGTTCTGATGCTATGAGGTCTCTGGCCCTGCATTATGGCAAAAAGCACTTCCAGTGACATTAAGTCGATTCTTTATTGGAAGAGGAGCAATCCCCTTCCAAAACAGCAGTGAATACCCAGCTTCCGTCCGATATGTGTGCTTGGTGGAAACTAGACGTTTCAAACAATGAGCCTCTGAACTGAATATTGCCAAATATTCAGAAGGTTTCATGACAGTGGCTACTGTGTGTACCGTTTTGCATGCAAACTGTTCTCCAGCCAGCTCAGTTTAGTAGCTGGAAAGAAAGAATCTGGGAACTGTCACACTCTGACCCAGTGTGGAGTGTTTGCCGAAAGGCACCGTTTGATCCAAGCGATCCTTTTGATGGTCCTTGATGATGCAGAGAAGAAGTGAGTTTTATTCACCTTTTTGCAGACAATTGATGAAGGAGGGAGACCCGCACACTGTCACTTGCTGGTTCAAGAGCTTTTTTTATTTAATGTCCAAAATGCAACGTTTCGTTCCTTCGACCTTCCTCAGGCAGACAAGTGATCAAATGGAAGCATAACAAAGGTACACAGCACTGGACAGATTGGCCCTGGGTCTACTCCTCATCAGTTCTTCCTTGACTTCTGCCAGGCAGTGGCAGGCCAGGTCTCCCTTCTTAACCCATTTTGAAGCTCGTAGGTCTGCTATTGAAAAATCGTAAAAATGTGGCGCAAATCTTTGAATATATATTCTTTCAAAGTGAATGTTACCAAACCTGAATTGAATCTTCAATTAACCAGTTAATTTCCAATGTCCAGAGACATCACAATTCGTATACACACTTTAAAGTGTCACATATTACTCAAATAATTCCCCACATAATAATAATAATAATAATTAATAATATTTTAGAGTAGGCTACTCAATTCCCACTTTACACAAAACGTTAAAGGTTACTTTAGTAACCACGGTTGTATATATAAATTGAACGAAATACCTTTCGTTTATGGGTAGGTTTCCTTCAAAACCTAGCTGCAGAATATTATTTTATGTACTCCCAGGACAGAAAATTCTAGAATTTTCGCTGTCCTGGGCTCTAAGGGTGACGTAGGAAGCCACGCCTATCCCGTATAGATACCTGCGTGGCTACGTCAGCCCTCATTCGGAACTTTTCTTCTGCTTTAGAGAACAGAAGGGCGTTCCACGAAAGGTATTTCGTTCAATTTATATATACAACCGTGGTTACTAAAGTAACCTTTAACGTTGTATTATATAGAAATTTCACGAAATACCTTTCGTTTATGGGACTTTATGAACTCCCGTGACCTGAACTTCCAGTGGGTCCCAGGTAGACCTTTTGGGAGGGGCTCGGACCCTTTTGGGTCCAGAACCTAGTCCTTGTGGAGAGCAGGAGGCAGCGCTATGCTGCCCTGATGCTTTACTGAGCAGCGGCCCCCAAGACCGCGTGCGCTAGCGAAGGCGCTGCCACATCTAGGTTATAGTATGTGGCGAAAGTCGAGGGTGTAGACCAGCTTGCTGCTGTGCAGACTTCCTGAATGGAGACACCCTTGTAGAGTGCCCAGGAAGCTGCCACACCTCTTGTGGAGTGGGCCCTCAGGGCTTGAGGGGAATCCACGCCTTGGCTAGTGTAGGCCAGACGGATGGCTTCCACTATCCAGTTAGAGATAGTGACCTTCGTGACGGGCTTTCCTTTGGTCCTGGCACCCCAGGACACAAAGAGTTGGCTTCCTTGTCTGAAGGGAGCCAGTCTATCCGCGTATATGCGTAAAGCTCTGACTGGGCAGAGGCAATTAAGCCTGCTGTCTTCGTCAGAGGAGAACGGCGGGGGATGGAAAGCCTGTAGGTTCACTGGCACACACACTGAGAGAGCATTTTTGGGAATGAAGGCGGGGTTTGCCTTTAGGGTGACCTTGGTCGACCCCTCATCGAACCTCATGCAGTCTGGAGAGATCGAGAGCGCATGTAGGTCGCTGACCCTTTTTGCTGTCGTGAGTGCGATCAGGAGAGCCACCTTCAGGGTTAGGAGCTTGAGGCTCACGGTTTGTAGTGGTTCAAAGGGTGCTGTAGCCAGAGCCTTTAGAACCAGGGACAAATCCCACGAGGGAACGAGGGATCTGCATGTCCTATGTTCCCTGCGTACACCCTTCATGAATTGTTTTACCAGCGGGTGCTTCCACACCGTCTGGTTATCAAAGCCTGGGTGGCAGGCAGAGATTGCCGCCAAATGGACCTTGACTGAGGAGAGGCCTAGGCCGCTGTCTAGGAGCTCCTGCAGGAATGACAGGACGTCGATCACTGAGGCCTGGTAGGGGACTGTTTGGTCTGGTCTTCGTGAGCACCAATGCTCGAAGACGCGCCAGGCTGTGTCGTAACGGTCCCTTGTTGACTGGGCTCTGCCTTTCTGAATCGTTTCGATTACGTTCGGAGGTAGACCCACGGCAGTCAACATCACCCTTTGACGGGCCAGACCCATAGGTCTAGGTCCTGGGGGTGAGGGTGGAAGATCTCCCCCCTCGCTTGAGAGAGGAGATCCGCTCGAAGGGGAATTCTCCACGGCTGGTCGTAGAGGAGAGGGGTTATTTCCGACCTCCAGACCCCCCACGACGGGGCTATTAGGAGCACCTTCAGACCCTGAGTCCTCACTCTGTCCAGAGTGGGGCTGATGAGGGATAGCGGGGGAAAGGCGTAGAGAAGGGTTTTGGGCCATTGGTGTGACAGAGCGTCTAGCCCCAACGTTGATGGTCCCCTGATTGCGAAGAAGAGGGGACACTTCGTGTTCTCCTCTGTGGCAAAGAGATCCACCTTGGATTTCCCAAACCTGCTCCAGACCTGGGCCACTGCATGAGGGTGTAGTGACCAGTCTGAGTAGCGGAGAGGTCCTCTGGACAGCAGGTCTGCCCCTGTGTTCAGAAGACCTGGGACGTGACACGCTACTATTGAGAGGACGCGTGTGTTGCACCACAGGATCAGTTTCTGAGCCAGTTGATGAAGACGAGGGGACCTGAGTCCACCTTGTCTGTTGATGTAGCACATGGCCGTGGTGTTGTCTGTCCTGACTAGGACATGGCAACCCAGGATGCGCTGCTCGAAGTGTTTCAGGGCGAGGAAGACTGCCATGAGCTCTAAGTAATTTATGTGAAGGGCACGTAGTGGCCCCAACCATAAACCTCTGGCTGTGAGTCCTTCCATCGTGGCTCCCCAGCCTGTCATGCTGGCGTCTGTAGTGATGACTTTCCTGATCAGAGGCTTTCCCATGGGGACGCCCTCTGAGAGGGTTTTCCTGTCTGACCACCATTGAAGGGCTAGTATGCATTGTGATGTTACTGTTACCTTCTGGTGCCGACGGTGCATTGGTACATGTAGAGAGCCTATCCATCGTTGGAAAGGTCTCATATGTAGCCTTGCTAGGCGGATTAAATAGACCGCAGAGGCCATTAACCCCGCCATCCGGAGGCATGCATGAAAAGGAATCGAGCGTCCCCTTTTGAATGACGCCACGCACTGCAGTGTTGCGTCTATTCTCTCTTGGCTCAGGCGGGCCGTGTAAGAGATTGAGTTCAGTGTTATGCCTATAAAGTCTATTGACTGTGTTGGCATAAGCATGCTCTTCTCGTGGTTTATTATAAACCCAAGCGAGTCGAGGTGGCTGAGCACACGATGTGTGTGCGACAGTGCTTCTCGTGGAGAGTCTGCAAGTAGGATCCAGTCGTCTACGTATGTAGCGAGACGGATCCCTTGCTGTCGGAGCGGAGCGATAGCTGCCGCGGTGCACTTTATGAAGACTCTGGGACTCAGTGACATTCCGAAGGGAAGGACTGTGTACTCGTACACTTTTCCTCTGAACCCGAAGCGCAGAAATTTTCTGTGCGGCGGGTAAATCGGAATGTGGAAATATGCGTCTTGCAGGTCTATTGACGTAAACCAGTCCCCTTCGCGAATTAGGCGTAGGAGGACTGGTGGAGTAAGCATTTTGAATCGCAGCTTTTTTAAGTGACGATTCAATGCCCTCAGGTCTAGAATGGGACGGAGTCCGCCCCCCTTTTTCTTTACCAAGAAATAGCGGGAGTAAAAACCGTTCATTGATTGGTCGAGGGCCACCTCTGTGATGGCGCCTTTCTGCATTAATGAATTGATTTCCTCTTGCAGAATGGCGGCCTTTTGCCCGCTCGCTTCTGAGAAAATAATTTTCCTGGAAGTGGGCGGTTTCGAGGCGAACTGTAGCCTGTATCCTGTCTGAATTGTACGGATTATCCACGGGGAAGCCCCGGATATCCGCCATTGTGACAGATGACGTGACAAAGGGTTCCCTGCGCTTGTCAGCGTGGTGCATGGCCTGCCTAGGGGAAGACTTACTTTGTGTGAAATGTCTCCCTCTAGTGAATTTTTTCGGTATTGAGTTTGGAAAAAATTGGCGTGGAGTTTTTGGCCTGTGACAGCTAAAGCTGTCACAGTGTGGGTTATCTTTCCCACTGGGCCTATGCCCTTCAGAGTTGGTTTTATTGTTTTTTGTGTTTTTTGTTTTTTTTGTTTTCTTTATTGAACAACGTGGAAAAACATACACATGTGAATTGCACATAACAATTTTCGGGGTCTGTACAACGGTGCTCACAGCACTGTGTACAGGCCCCCTTAAGCGCTTCAGCGCAGGCTCTGAGGTGAGATCTGTGATCCCCACCTCTGGCCTTGAACTCTGAGTGTGGTGGGGAAGATGACCCGGCCCGGGCAGGTCATTTGCGCTTCCCCTGGCCTCGGCCTCTGGGAGCGCTCCTGGCCTTGTAGGGCGGCGGAGAGGTGCGGCGGTCTGCTCTGCCTCGGCCTGCAGGCTGTCGCTGTCTATCTCCGCTCCGGTCCTGGGACCTGGGTTTGTCATCGGTCTTGGCCTTCCAGGGTGCCTTCTTAGCCTTGGGGCGGCCTACCGGGGCGGCCTGGTTGGCCAGCGGTTCGAGCGCCTTCATCGTCTTGGTGGAGGACTCGAGCTGTTGGATGGTCTCTGACATCTTGGCCAGAGCGTCCTTAAACATACTGTCTGGGTGGATATTTCCAGCCACAAACTCTTTCTTTGTCTCCAGGGAGATGGCGCTGGTCTGATCGACCCAACGCCATCTCTCCTGGAGGATGGAACATGCCATTGCCTTGGCGTTGTGGAGAGTGGAGTCCCTCTGGAGGGTGGCCATCTCGTGATTCAGGCGGCGTAACTCGGCCAGGTCTTCTGGCAGTTCCGCTAGCTGGACTTTAATGGACTTCTGTCCCATCTCAATGAGGAGGCTCTTCATGGAACCCTGGAGAAGTGCTCCTGCATTGAGGGCCTTCGCCACGAAGGACATGTGTGCATACTGCCACTTGTTCAGTTTTGAGGCTTCCCTCACGCTGCTGGACAGGAGCTGCGGTTCCTTTACGTGGTGATCCACTCTAGGAGCTGCAGGGTTGGCCAGGTAGGCCGCTATAGCCTTGTCCATAGCTGGCATGAAGTCTATGGCGAGGGTTTGTTTATCTGGTATGTCGTTGGGCCCCTTGGCGCTGGCCTTGGGAAAATCCACCTTCAGGAGGGGTTCGTCCCAGGCGTGCATCATGGCCTCCTCGAAGCCCTGTGCCATAGGGAGCTTCTGTCTTCTAGGTGCAGGGGGGGGGGGCGGACTCATCAGTCCTGCCTTCCCATGGTAGTACCTTGACAGTTGACTTAGGCCATGTGTGGTTACAACGTGCACTAGCCTTCCTGTATATCTCGTAAATATTGGAGTCATCCATGGGGGGTACAGGAGGCGGGGGGACAGGAGCCCTGGCTTGCTGGTGCTCCTGTATGTCCATGGCATCCAGGTCGTCGAAGGGGCGACGAGTGGTGCTGACGTAGTCCCCGGGGGAGAGGTCATCATGGCCATCTCGCTCGTCCGCGTAGGCCTCGTCCAGGACGTGGTAGTCCTGGAGTTGCTCCTGGAAGGAAGGGAGCTCGTCATCACGAAGCTCCCCTTCCTCCCTGGTAGTCCAATGCTCCCCACCGGGAGACATTGCGCGGTCTGGGGAAAGGTCCAGGCGGTCCACCATATAGCTGGGTGCAACGGCAGGCTGTCTGCGTCTAGCTGTATGTCTGGGCGGGCACTCAATGGTGGCCTGCACGACGTGTTGTCGAGCACGTGGAGCTGGGGAAGAGCGGCGCGGTGCGAAGGTATCCCTTGGCCTCGCGCCATGAGCCTCGTAATCAGTGGCCTCGTGAGCCCTGGTTGCAGAGGCTGAAGTAGCGTACCTGTCTCGGCTAGCGCCGGCAGGTGCTGCTCTTGAAGAAGAGGCTCCGGTTGGGGCTCTGTTGCCCGAGTAGTCGAGCCTCTGTCTCGGGGTAGCTCGTTGTCCCTCTCCGGTGGTGACGCGGGGCCAAAGCCCCTTTGGCGGGACTTGTATGCGAGCTCGTCGCGGGGGAGGAGTGGGGCTCCTCTCTCGGAGTCCGTGGGCGGCAAAGTTGTCATAATACCTTTGGACACGTCCGAGCCTGTTGTTTAGGACGTCGTCGTCCATTTTCTCACAATGGAGGCAAACGGGACCGATTTCCTCCATGGACTCACGGGTGTGGGTGAGGCCGAGACAATACATGCACTCGTCATGCCCGTCTTTGCCCGACATCGTGTTCCCGCATCCCCAGGTGGAGCACGTCTTTTGTTTGGGGCCTTCTTGACAGTCGGCGGGCACCGGCTGTCCTCGATGGCGTCTTTCCCCGGGCTGGGTCTCCCTCGTCAGCGACATGGTTGCTTGTAGAGAGAGGAGTCCGAGTGCTTAACAGCCACAGGTTTATCTTCCTCGTGGCGTGTAATAGTAGACCACAGGCGTATCTGCCTAGTAGCGCTAAGCTAACTATCGATAGCTTTAAGCTAACAAACGCTAGCTTTAGCGAGAGAGAAAAAGAGGCGCGAGCTGTTTTTTCCGACAAGCTAGCGTAGCAACAAGTTGCCTAGAACTCACTTGTGTCGAAGTTCGGCTTTTTTTCTCGAGAAGTATCCTTCTGTTTGCTTCGAGAGTGTGCCAGAGATCTCACGGTCCTAAAGAATTAATCTCTCGGCCGAGTTTGCGAGATATATTACCCTGCACACACTGGAATGTTAAAGTTCGTTCTCGCAGCTTAGCAGAAGAAAAGTTGAATGAGGGCTGACGTAGCCACGCAGGTATCTATACGGGATAGGCGTGGCTTCCTACGTCACCCTTAGAGCCCAGGACAGCGAAAATTCTAGAATTTTCTGTCCTGGGAGTACATAAAATAATATTCTGCAGCTAGGTTTTGAAGGAAACCTACCCATAAACGAAAGGTATTTCGTGAAATTTCTATATAATACAACCAATGTTGGTATGTTCCCTAATCCCTATAGAGCCCACAGTTAGTTATATGCTCCCTACACTGTAGTCAATCAATAATCAATCAACAATCAATATATGTCAAAACAATCAAACAAATATAATTCTCTGCTACAAACAATAAAGAACAATTCAAACTTTAACCCTGTGTTGTGTGATACCATTCCTGTTATAGAAAAATAAAACAGCTATGATGACTAAAACTAAGACTAAATATATTGACAATTTCATTTCCAACAAATTATAACTAGACTAAAATGTATAGGACAAGAGAGTATACCGGTACGTCATTTTACACTTGGTTGCATGCTGAAAATAGCAGATCTACAAGCTCAGCAAGCGTAAAATCAGTCATTACGACGGCATCAAGGCCCGCCAAAATACATTTTAGTCGACTAAATCAACTGTAGATTTAATCGAATCAATCTTAAGACTTATGAAATTTTGTCGACTAAAACTAGACTAACACTAAAACATTCAAGGTGACTAAAATGTGGCTATTTTGGCTATAGATGCTGATATGATGCAGCAACTTGATGGGGAACGTAAATAATGCAGGGGCATTTTTAAAAGGGCTGCAACAGCTGTGATCAAGATATTTGTGTGAAAGACCATTTGCATTTAGGGGAGATGATGAATGGTTTTTGGTCAATATTTGTCAATATACTTTATTCATTAAACCCATACTAGCACACACAATATAACAGTAATATTGTTGAATAGTTATAAAGTAGCCTATACAATGATGAAATAATAATACGTAAACCTGAATATGTATACATCTGGCATTGATTTTGCCAATACAAATAAGTTAAAGTAACAAACACACATAAGAACAGGGAATAAAGGTGGTTGCACACCGGCCGCGTTTTTTCGGAAAACCGAAGGAGAAACGCTGCTAAAAATCCAAATTCGCATCCGATTCGCGCCCGGTGTGTGGAGACCTTAACCGTGAAAAATACAACTGACTGCTGACTGAAGAGATAAGGCACCAGGATTAACCAAGCCTCTCCATGGTAACTTACAGTATGTGACACTGCTTTCATGACATCGAGTCAAGGCTAAATTCAGCCCGGATAACTGGAAAATCCCAGCAAATCCAATATCTACTGTAGGTTTTGTGAAACAGGCAGGTGTCTAACAGTGATATCATAGTGGGAAAAGTAACTGTACTCTCTCTGCTGCATATCCATTAGACCTGGACATGAACTCATAGCCAACAAACTCTGGATGACTGAGGGTGCAGCTTGCCCAACTAAATTGCACTTAATATGCAGTCACTAGTATACCCCACCGTTTTGTATTGGATTTAGGATTCTTCTAACGTTACCGATGACAAACTGCCAGGGTGTGTGGACATTTTAACTTTTTTAGGCAGAATAGAAAATTTGCTGCGGAGTAGCATGTGCCAAACACATCTGAGCTCATTTTCATTTATGTCAATAGAGTCAGTCCTCGTCACACAGCCAGACTTTGACGATCTAGTGGATGATTTTCCAACTAATATAGGAAAGTGCAGGCATGTGCCGAGGGGCCTCATAGGTTCATGCTCCAGCATTACAATACAATTGCAAGTTGGATTTAGCCACTTATAGTCTGGCAGCTGGGGGTGTGGAGTGGGAAATGTGGTATATCGTTTTTTTTTATTGGCCTAAAATATTGTCTATATACATAGTACATTCATGAATCCACTTGCTGACTGGCTGTAGGTATTGAGAAATGTGCTTTATAGGGGTTTATATGTGACCATACCATCCTATATACATACCATCCTATATAAGGCAAAAATGTTAGTATTTCATTATGCTTTAATGTGACATGTCAAACTAGGGGGTTTTCATGATTCTGAATCCATTCCAAGCTTTAGTTTTGCACTAAAAACAGTCCTTGGGCTAAAAACGGCCATAGCCGTCATCACAAATGTGATGAGGTCAGCACATTTTTGGCACATTTGGGCAAGTGCTTATGGCCGCTTTTAGCCCAAGGAGTGTTTTTTGTGCTAAACAAATGCTTGGAATGGATTCAGAATCATGAAAACCCCCCAGTTTGACATGTCACATTCTACATAAAGCATAATGACATTTTTAAAATCTTGCCTTATATACAATAGGATGTTAATGGTATGGTCACATATAAAAATAAAACATTGCTCAATACCGACAGCCGGTCAGCAAGTGGATATATATAGACAATATTTTAGGCTAATAAAAAAAACGATATACCAAATTTCCCACCCCAAACAAAAGAAGCCTGTTGGCTGCCGGAGTCAGACTATACCGGTACTACAGTACTTTGTTGAATGACGAATAGTTCAAATAGTCGCTCTGTAAGCACACACAACGCTCTGCTATATTCGCTGGTGGATTTTTCTTTACCCACAATGGCAGACAGGACATGGAGCCTCAGTGGCGTGCACATATAGACACTAGGGGGTGCTAGAGCACGCCCTGCCCTTTTCCCTCTGGACAAATGTGCCCTTTTGAAAAGATTTTTTTTTTTTTGTAGTACAGTGTACTGTACACTGTGTACAGTATGTGGACCATGGTGACATTGATCAATTCTTGATAAAAAGCTTCTAATATATTATTTAGGCCCCGAAATCTATAAATCTCACACTATTAAGGCAACTGGCCGGTTCCACGCGCTGCACAAGGTGCCCTTTTTTCACTTGAGCACCTGCCCCTCTAAATGTCTGTGCACGCCACTGTGGAGCTTGTCCACTAGGTTGACCGTTGTAGCTCCACTGCTGAGGCCGCTACATTGACTTAACCATGCCACAACCTCGTGCGCCAAACTAAGTGAGTTGCAAAACATGGACTCATGGCGACAACTCTATTTGTTGCATATCCAGCTTACAACACAGACCTTTCCACCAGTTTACAGACATGTGTGTTACTGTAGTTCAATGTCATGATTTACTCATCCACAGTGACATTAGATGGCCAAAGGAAAAGCATTGCCGTTTCTCCTTAATTCAACTTGTCTGTAATGGAGCATGGAAAACTTTCCACTTGGCGCTGCCATTTGCTTTTTGACTGATGGAGCTGCAGAGCAGAGATAGAACAGTCACGCTTGTGGAAATACATCAAGGTAAAAAAAAAAGAACCTCACACTTTCTTCAGCTGATCTATATCCGGGCGAAACTCTCCACTTCTCATTTTGCAAATTGCAGGCAGGCCTAAAAATCACAGAGATGATGACTGAGGATTTATACAGTACTTATTGAAAGGAACCTTTGCCACTATTGATGAGAGTTGTGAAGGACAGATTCAGTGTGAATGTTGAGGGAGGAGTTTGCATTGAAAGTAAAGTAGCTATAGTAACATTAATGAATCATTCGTAAACTGATTGACATTGAGTCAGCTGGAACGACCTAAGACAGTCTTTCCAGCTGACTGGTTTTGAAAAGTTCTAGAATTATATGGTAGCCATATTGCCTCATTCAAGGCTTGTCCAACTTACACATGCAAATTGAAATTTTAATTATAAATTACTGGGCCAGTGGTGCATGTGCACTGCAGTTATTACGGCGAGAAGCGAGGTCGCGCTGAACAGGTCTAGGAATGCCCATATATGCATTTTTTTATTTTATTCTTTTACGTTTTCGGGCCTTAGTCTAGTTTTCACCGGCTGCAGGGCGCAGCTGCGCTAATAACTTTGGAGCGGGCCTGTCTAGAGTTTGAATGGACAGGTATCAGTCAAAAGGGAGATATCGAAGAGGAAGGACGGGTGGGGTAGGATCAACATATGGAATGTCAGAACTGGTCAGCCCCATATATGGAGTTCCAAGTGTTTGAGGTTTGAGGTCAGATGTAGAGTTGCTGGCCGGCTCCATATACAGTATGCAGATCTAGGTGATGATCCAGTCTTCTCCATGTATGGCTATCCAGACTTTGATGGTCAGTGTTGTGATCTTCATATGGAGATGGGAGACGGCCATATATGGAGCGTGTCACAAGTCCAGACGAACGAACAGACGGACAGACAGACAGACAGACTGACTGACAGCTTTTGCAGGTTTTACTTTTCATGCACTCCTAAATGCCGTTGTACTTTACCGGACCTGTGGCCCGTTAATGTGATTACTCATATTTCAAGCCATATTTCTCACGGGATCCTTTTAATTAACTGTGCCACCCTGTGCCAAACTGATTGAATAGCCCTGTTGAATTGTAGCCAGCGGCGACGCCGCACAAACTATTCCCAGCATGTCATAAATGATGGTGGTTTTGTCTGACGTGCGTGCAGCGTCATCCACAGCTGTCCTGACTGTGGTTGATGTACTCCATGATGTACACATGCAGCGTCATCCACAGCTGTCCTGGCTGTGGTTGATGTACTCCATGATGTACACATGCAGCGTCATCCACAGCTGTCCTGGCTGTGGTTGATGTACTCCATGATGTACACATGCAGCGTCATCCACAGCTGTCCTGGCTGTGGTTGATGTACTCCATGATGTACACATGCAGCGTCATCCACAGCTGTCCTGGCTGTGGTTGATGTACTCCATGATGTACACATGCAGCGTCATCCACAGCTGTCCTGGCTGTGGTTGATGTACTTGTCCAGTGGCTCATAAAGCCTGTGTTCTCTAACCCATTAGGACCAGGAACGCATACTGTATCTCTGTCACCTGAGATCAGATTCTAAAAATATCCTATATTACAATTGAAAACATGTCCCCAAAAGCACGCACAGGAACAAAAGGCACCAGCTACTACGTCACTGACACGCTGCAACACGCTGCAACACACACTGCAACAACACACTAACACGACACAGCCTTACCCTCCGCGTCGATCCACGGCTATCTCCTCATGTCGCGCCGCACGCCCACAATCAACAACACCCGCGTAAAAACTGTCATTGCACTGCCACTACAGCCGCCTCCCGTCCACACTCACAAACAACATCAATATCAATAACAAACACAAACACGCCACAAGCACCGACACCCCCGCCTAATTTGTTGCCAGGTCTATGAAAACTAGCCCAGAAAAAATGCCATTCAACACGCTACTTACAACTCGCTTACAATTCGCGGACCTGGCAACACTGCATCCTGTTTTCCCATTGGCTACGGTTGCTACAACACGCATTTGCACTGCATCTTGGGAGCAACACAGCTTAATGTAGGGGTCACCGATTGCTGTGCTACATCCCCCTCATGTTCTCAACACCCCGTTCGGCTACACCACACACACTAACCTACACCATTCTCCACATGCAACACAGGGCCCTTATTGGCTAGCCCCCTCACATGGCGATCCCCACGCAACAAAACACAGCCAGCCACACACACACACACCCACCCACACACACACACAACGCCCACGTTCGGAAATATCGCACTGAGCGCACTGTGCAAACCTGGCGTGGTACAACAACAACAACAACACTACACGCACACGCGCGCGCTGCAACAACACACAGCTACGTACAGTGTGTGTGTGTGTGTGTGTCTGTGTGCGTGCGCGGGGGGGAATTTGGCTCGCCTCGCGATGCAGCGCAAATGCCACTACACTACACAGGGCTCGACAGTGCGACTAGGTACTCGCATTTGCGCCTTACAACATCACCGTGCGAGTTGTAACATTCACTTTGTACCACCGGTGCGACTACACAATCCGACCTTTCAAGCTACAACTTGCGCAGTTTACATCCACACGAATGTGTCACTCTCTCGGATCTGCACCGCTGCTGGAGAAGTATAGCACTGTCGCAGGCAGCGCAACTAATCCCCCCCCCCCCCCCCCACACACACCACCGAGACGGAGGAGAGAGAAGAGAGCGAGAGAGACAGAGAGCACACACGTGAGTCCTGCACATTATATTGACCCTATATTAATTTGTACAACCTAGCAAAGCATAAGATATGATGGTTTGGAGAATAGGCTGCTCTCTCTTTTTACAAGACATAAGCCATTGCATACAGGTTCTCAACCTTTTTAATTTCAAGGACCCCCATAACTCTGACAGTAAAACCAAATGGACCCATAACAGTCCCATTTGATTCCATTTGTACAGTATCACAGTTAAACGTTATAAAACAGTCCATTTGGTTCCATTTGTACACTCTCAGAGTTACAGACCTGTAGGGTCCACTTGGTTCCATTTCTACACTCTCAGAGTTACAGACCTATAATGGGTCCATTTGGAACCCCCTCAAGGAACCATGAGGGTCCCTGGAACACACCTTTGACAGCCACTGCTTTAAATCTATACATAACTAATATAGAGCATATTTGATCCATTTATTGTTATGGATAAGAACAACAACACTACACGCGCGCGCGTGCACGCGCTGCAACACAAAACAGCTGCATAAAACGCGTGTCACTGTGGACTTCTGTATCTGTGGACTTCTGTATCGCAACGCGGGGCAACGCAACTCTGGGATGAGCGGGCCGAAGGCCCGCGAAATTCTAGTCTTCTACATCCTGACAGTTTTCTGAAAAAGCTATGTTTCTATGTCAGTGGTTCTTCGATTTTTCAAAAATAGCAGACCTACAAGCTCGTAGCGCGCCACTCGGTGGCGCGCTATGAGCTTGTAGATCTGCTATTTTTCAATAGCTAAAGCATAACATAATGCTAACACCAAAAGGGGTTCCCGGCCCAAAATGGGTTAAGACCAGGAACGCATACTGTATCTGTCGCCTTAGCTTTTAACCACTTGAACCATTATTTTTATTTAAACTTTAGCTGTTGAAAAATAGCAGATCTACAAGCTCGTAGCAATGCGCTATGAGCTTGTATTTTTGGAAAAAAAATCGGGAAAATGCGGCTCAAATCTTTGAATATATATTCTTTCACAGCAAAAGTTTTTAACTCATACATTTGCTTCTGGGGGTCCCTGGAACAAAAATAAATTGAGATAGGGGTCCGCTGCAAAATACATAATTATGGGGATCCTTGACGTGAAAAAGTTTGAGCACCACCGACATATGGAATCATAGGTTTTTCACAAAACTGTCTACATTTTGTAGAATCTGCAGGTCTCAGTGGGCTAAAGTATGAATTTTATTTTATTAGAGAGAACAATATGAGATGGGGGGGAAAGATGTCACAATGTCGATATTCTTGTCAAAGTGCATATTGACAGATGGGAGGCGTGGCCGCACTATGAGTAATACAGGCTACAGTGTACACTGTGGTTGACAGCTGGAGAGAGAGGGGGCGGGCAGGTCTACAAGTGGAGAGGGATGAAGTTTCAAACACACTCTACAGAGCTATTCAACATCCTCCTGACACATCCCAGTGTTTCATCCATGATTGATGGAGTATACATACAAACCGACACATCCAATCCACTGTACGATAATTGCACATTTTGCAGGAAGTCTGTTGGATCACTGGTTCTCGATAACGTCGCGATGCCACTCCACATGGACCCGTTTGATGTCCATTTGATTCCATTCGTAAATATCAGAATTAAATTCAGTGTAAAGTAACTAAGTACATTTACTTAAGTACTATATTTAATATATGTTTTGTAATAATAATCTACAAAGTAACTAGTACGTTTTCAAATAATTGCAGTGGAGTAAAAGTACAATATTTGCCTCTGAGATGTATGGAGTAGAAGTAAAAGTATTGGAAATTTAAAACTCAAATAAAGTACAAATATCTCAAAATGTACGTGAGCACCTCAGCAGTCGGCACTATATATTTTCTGGCCATTTGAAAATACTGTAGCTGATATACTGTACAAGCTCACAATGTGTCGCGATGCTAGTTCTACATTAGGCCTATACAGTATTGAGACTTTTACAAAAAATATTTGTGTACTTTTTCCACCACTGATTAAATTAACAACAGTGTAGATTGGGGGTCCCAACGATTACAAATACATAAATTAATTGTACACAGATTTAGAGACCCATATTAAGGTCCATTTTGAACCCATGGTGGGCCCCGGACCTGGACGTTCAACCACTATATACATTCTGGCCATTTGAAAACAGCCGATATACAAGCTCACAATGCGTCGCGATGCTAGTTCTACTTGATTTGATACTTTTACTTTAGTAAAATATTTGACCCTGATGGGCCCCGGGCCCGGACATTAGATAACGTTAGAAAGTGTTAGATGATGGGGCACGGTGGCACAGTCGGTAGTGCTGTCGCCTCACAGCTAGAAGGTCCTGGGTTCGATTCCCGCTGGGGACACTGTGGGCACTGGGGGCGTGTTCCCTCCTCCGCGTCATCAGTGCCCATACCCGAGGCGGGGTTGGCGAAAGGGCCTTTCTGTGTGGAGTTTGCATGTTCTCCCCGTGTTCCCTAGGGTAGATACCCTCACAAAAACATGCCGTAATCCTGGTCTCTAAACTACCTCCCCCTGGCCAGCCGGGGCGCCTGATGGAGGGGAAAGGAACTGGTCGGAATAACGTGTTCCTTCCACGCGCTATGTCCAGCCGGGGAAACTCTCCCCTGTCAGGTGAAAAGAAGCAGCTTGGACTCCTCATGCATAGAAGGAAGCATGAGGTCAGTCCGCTGCCCACCCAGGTTGACAGAGGAAGTGTAGCGCCCAGGATTACATTAGATAATTGACACTGGCCGAAAAAATGGGTTACAAAATTGTGGGATAAAACATAATAACAAAAAAGAAAGTGTTAGATGATCATGTGTGTGGCAGCCATCACTGCAACAAACTGTAGCACTGGAGGTGCATGAGGTAGTGCATTATATTGCAGTGGTGTTTTGTGTATTATAAGGCTTTTGTGTAGGCTACTAAATAAGAAACCGTGAAAAATAATGTTGTAAAGAGGTGTCTGTATAGTCAGCCACGTTTGGGTAAAGTCATTTAGTGGATAGTTGAGAATCACATTGTTGTTTGTGGGCTGAAACGTAGGCCTATTGTGGAACTGAGGATTATTGTGGCGTTTAAATGGCCGAAGGACTAGAAATATATTATCAGTCTGACGGAACAGTGTGTCCCATGCATTTCCAGCACAGATAACAACTTTCCACCTGCTGATAGTGTACGTGGCTGGTGTTTGCATTTTGAGAGTCAACACACTGCTTATGAAAGCAAACATTGTAGTGCAAGGTGAATTCAGTATTGCTCACAACTAAACTCAGATTCCAGAGTGTATTTAAGTTCTCGACAGTGAGTCCTCGTCAGTTTGGAATTCAGGGACTACTCCAGTCTAGCCACAATTTGCAACACTAGATTTTGTTTACAATGGGATGAATGTTTGGAAACGCTCGTCGAAATCACTGAACGACCCTGCACAGGCTACCACCTGTTTCGAATTTGCACATAATGCTAGATTCATCCCTCCAAAAAATCTAGTGTTGCAAATAGCAGCTAACTCCAGTCCAGATCACCAACTCTATACTTCACTCCACGGATTACCTCTAATTGGCAAACAACCCAAATGAACACTAATAGAGCAACAGCCTGAATCCCATTACGTTAAATATACACAGCATACTACACAAACAGCAGCTCAGAAAGAAAGAAAGAAAGAAAGAAAGAAAGAAAGAAAGAAAGAAAGAAAGAAAGAAAGAAAGAAAGAAAGAAAGACAGACATTTTGCTACCAAGCCATGTCATGAACCATTGCAGCCGCTGCCACCACTCACAATCTTCAACAACAGCCAAAACACAACATACACTGCATTTAAAAAACGAAAAAGCAAACACACATAGGACATGTATCATTTGTTAAGTATCATTTGCACCCAGTCATTGGGTTCCAAAATGACACCAAAAGTCCAACAGCCTGATTCAGATTATACAACACAAGCTGTAGCAGCAAATAAAATAACAAAAACTAGGTTCCTACCTTGAGTCATCTTCTAAATCAAATTGACTCCATCAGTTGGCCAGGGTGAAACTCAGGAACCCATGTTGAGAGATAGAGCTCTCCAGTTCATCCTTTGATGAGCCCTGCAGCGGCGTCTCTAGTTATCTCAATCCTCATACATTTGACAAGATCACCAGTACTTTCCTCCCCTGCTGGGAGCTCCCGGTGTCAATTGCACCGACCACCAGCCTCATTCTGCCGGCTGCCATATCTTATCACTCAGCCCTGGTACTGGTAGCGCCCCTCTTAGGTTGGCCGAGCGGTTGTGGAAATTGGCCGGAAATAATATAGGGCCTATTATTACCAAAACTCAGTGTCCATAATATACACCCCAACAATAAAATCATGCATTCAGAGCACATGTTTCCCTGACCAACTCTCATTACAGACTGGCATAGAGATCAGCTTTTTATACTACCATCAGGTGCTACCAACCACAGAGGTGCTCTATCATAAATTATTTCACCTACAAACCCCAACAATATACCTACTATCCTCTACATCCCTTAACTGTTCTATATTGCTACCAATCCCAAACCCTCCTAATAAACCAAACATTCATGTATTAAACAAAACATTAATGTACAACATTTCTCCCCCCCCCCACCCCTTGTACAATCCTATCTATACTGGAACCCTCCCGGAACCATATAAAAGCAGCTGTTGTTGCTCCAGGGACTCTTTTAGTTGTGCAACCTGGGAGTAGAGGGGAGAGAACAAGTAGGTGTTGAGAAACATAACCATGACATTTACATTCTTACAACTCAGGTTACCATTATCATAATTGCATAATAATTTATGTGTTTTGCTGACTGTGTGTCACTCTTCTTCGTCAGTAAAGTGACACAAACAAACACCATAGCATAACCCTTAATTACCCCACTAAACTGTTGTCCACACACTGGCCATGCCATTCAGAGCCCTCCATGCAAGTGATTTTCTCACTTTTAAGGTCACATTAACCCATATATGAGCCCATGCAGGGCCCCAGGTATAAAGTCAATTTCAGTGTATTGCCTCATGTATCCTGTCTATAGCCTGTGTGGACTTCATAGTCCAGAGAATTTAGAGGTCCCTCTGCTTTATATGCTGTTTCTGGCCTGCCCTGCATGTTGCCTCAGCGTTACAAACACAGCTCACTTCAATAGAACAACATTCTGTCTCGTTATTGCTTTACCATTAAGTAAAATAATTGCACACAATTCGGCTCTTTCATGGAAATGTTTATTTGCATGAAAGCGGCTAACTGAAGGTAGCCAATAGTTATAAACCACCTGTCCACTCAACACACAGGTTGTTAATTATATCAACTTCCACAAATGGCTGTTCACTCCCTGACAACACTTAACACTCCACTAAACTTCCATTTGGTGTAAACGTACATTATAAGTTGTTCATTTCACTGTTTTACTTCCAAACATGTCAATTAAACTGCTGTCTAGTGTCTGCACAGGTGTGTGGGGGAGGGGTATCTGGAGGAATTACCGGTTTGGTCTACCCAAGGGAGTGTCTGACAGTAACACCTCTCAATTTGCTGTTTTGCTTCTTTTTTCTTTTGAATAATATATAATGACTAAGAGAAGGACTGTTTTAATTTAAAACAAACAAAGATAATTCATTATGTAATAAGACCAAATAAGCCATTATTTGGAATTACTTGTCTTTTACTGGATTTCTTCTCCAGTCCCCCTCTAACATTTTAGTTTAGTTTGTATTTGTTGATTAAATTGAAAGTAATTTATATGTATTTAGTCGGTCACGCACGCAGTCACGCACGTATGCGGTGCGCACGCACGCACACATGCACACACACACAGTAAAATCCTGTCAAACGGGCAGTGATTAACACAGATGTTGTCGCCTGGATCAATGACAGGTCTGCTCAAGAGGGGCGCAACAACAAAGCGTAAAAAGAAAGCTAAACACAGAGCCATCTAATAGAACATTTACGATATTGAGGGGGCGGAAACCGAGCACTCGAGCGCTGTTCATGCAGCCTGAACTGAGACGAGTTGGAGTTGTAAATACATTGTTTTCAACGAGGGCGGCACAAATAAGAGCTATTTTACGCATGTGTGCAACATGCCAACTGTTTTAAAGTATTGTACAGTAACAACTAAAGTCTCTTTAATATTTATGTTGTACGATTACTACAAAACAATCAAAAATAACATTTTAAGCTGGGCTGTTGCCCGAGTCCAATGCATTTCTGCCTACTTCCGGTCCAGGACTTGTCCCAGTTGCGACATACCAAAGCCTACACGGGTTGTGCAGTCGACGCACTGCGATTGGCCAGTCGCTGTGATTGACAGCCTAACCCTAACCTTAACCTCAGTAAAACTATACCTAAACCTAACCTTAACATCAAGAAAACTATACCTAAACCTAACCTTAACCTCAGTAAACTTAACTTACCCAGGGGTGTGGTTATACTAGCGTCCCAGTTGGTTGTCCCCATTCTCAATAGAAGTCTATGTAGCCGAGAGACGCCATTGGACTGGCCCCATGAAGTGAACGCAGTTTGCGTAACTGTGTCTATATCTAAGGCTCTGGCTAAACAGAATCCAGTCTGGTGAGTTGCGGGCGTGTGCACGAAACGAGCACGCACGTGACAATTTCACGGGACCGCGCCCAAGTAAATACGCTTGCGTACACAACATTATGTGCATTCACTGTATATATGCTGCCAATGAATCACAATCTTTCTTTATTGTCACATCATTTTAAGTAAAAAATAAAATGGGTGAAATACGTTTTTGCATAGTTCCCATCGTGTTTTCCAAGAAATCAAAGAGGGAAGAAGAGAGAGGGTGGGAGGTGGGAGATCAAGGCAAGAAAGAAAAAACACTTGATGTGTACTCAGTTCAACAAGTGGAATAATCTGTTTATTCATAGAAGTGCATTTTAGAATGTGCTGTATTCTCCCTACCCTCATATTATGTACAATAATCAATATTTATCTACCTAACATTACCTACAGTATGTAGTGTATAGTATATTGCTGTTAATATTGTTATAGTATACTGTACATTGCATATTGCATTCTGTATCATCATCACCTTTATTTATACTCGGAAATACAGTTGAGGGCAAGCCCTCATTTTCAATGTAGCCGAGGTTACTTACAATTCACAAATACAGTCAAAACAATACATTAACACAACATTATAAATGTATGAGTAACAGGCTGGTAATAAAATCATTTTTATTATGATAGCAAATTAATTATATGAATTATATGTGGATTCTTCCACGTAGAGACCTTCCTTCCTGCCAGGGAGGACTGATGAGAGATGGGTAGAAGCCGACATATAGTCGCAGTACCTTCAGTCAGTGTGTCACAGGGTCAGTGCTTGGAACGGTGATACATGTGCATGCAGTTAACCACAGCCTGAGCCATACGATTTGCTCAGCGCGATTATTCTTCTTTTTTTTGTTATAGGCTTAGACACTGTAGCACCACCACACTATCACAATTCACTATCATAAGACAACAAAATAAAACAAATAAACCTTTCTTTAAGGAAAATGTGTTCCGCTACATACAAAATATAAATGGACCAGATAGTAGAGATCAAAATGGCACAGATACAAAAACAAACCAAACAGGACAGGTTTTTCTAGTATTAACTGAAGGAATAAGACTTGTGATCTGTGACTTCTTGGTCACTAGAGACTATAGTAGAGAGTCTAGAGCAGGGGTTCTCAACCCGTGGGTTTTTTGGGGGGTCCCCAAATTATTTTCAACTGAATGGCTGGATAATGGAAATTAAGAGTTTACATAGTACACAGTGCATGCATGAACTTTCCTTAATGATTATATCCGGTTTCAGTATTTATTTATGATGTATTTTCTCTATTATTAAGGTTATTGTAGCAGTCAAGTTGTATTGGTGGTGGGGAGGGGGGCGGGGCGGGGGTCGCGAGACATGGCCAAAGCATGTCCGGGGGTCCTCAGCCAGAAACATTGAGAACCCCTGGTCTAGAGCAGTGATAGTGATTCTCAACCTTTGGATTGATATACTTATAAGGCCGTGGACCTTTGTTTGATCTTTTTGTTTTAATAATCTCTGGGACCCCTATCTGCACTGTGGAATCCCCATATAACCCCCTCAAGGACCCCCTAGCGATCCCCGGACTCCACATTGAGAACCATGTGCTCTAATATAGAATATTATGAAAAAGTGTGAAATTAAGTAGAGAGCTCAGGGAAATAGGACTTCCAGCTCATGCAAAGCCCTGGAGCTGTTTCAGGGAAGTAATCTCCTATACGGTGTCATTTCTTTCTGTTCCCAACTTGAAACGTCTACCTTAAAATGACCTCTTCTAATGCGATTTCTATGTGACTTTCATTGTTACGCAGGCTCCAGAAGTAATGTAACATACACATACCATATGGAAACACAGTTTTCTCATTTCAAATGCTTCATCCTCTGCTATTTTGCGATTTACTGCATGTGATACAAAGTGCGTGCCTGGATCCGCTCTGGTACACAGTTAAAGCCAAGTGTTAATGTATCTCTTACCCTAGCACTTACCCTACCCCCTTATTAAGACAGCACTTTTTAGACTTACGCCGGACGCGTCAGCGTCGCGTCTCCGTCACCGTCAGGGAATGTTCCCTTTTTAATCAATGAAGGGTGGCTCCACTGCCCGCGTTGCGTTGCGTTGACGGAGACGCGACGCGTGCATTAAAACTGAACCGGTGCGTTTTTTGACACACGCGACGGAGACGCAACGCGTCCGGTGGAGCCCTGGCGTAAGATAGCATTTGATACAGACTTATAGCATGTTATGTAGACAGCACAATAATTGTATTGTATGTAGTCATAGCACTTCATAGTATATATGTACAGCATAGTATAGTATATATGTATAGTTTATATGTACAGTGTCATTATATAGATATGTTCTAGCTACGTTCTTAGCTTACGCATGTTTCTTGATAAATGCTTTTTATATATGTGATGTATTCCCATGCTTTTGTTCTTGCTTAATGTAAATCGCTCTGGATTAAGAGCGTCTGCTAAATGCCTGAATTGTAAATTGTAAATTGTCTCTTTGTAACTCTGAGAATGTAGAAATGGAAGTTATGGAACCATGAAGTCCATTCGATTACATTTGGACACTCGGAGGTAAATGAACACCTCAGGTGTTTACTCATGTGTAATAGGCTCTATGCACGGCAGCCATATTGGAAATACATTTGCCCTCTTCCTTACTTTCTTCACAGGTGTTTCCAATAATAAGAAAGAAGGCTCTAGTTCCATTCTGGTCAAACAGAGTCAGGGTGCTGATAATGTGTTCATGTTGGCTCACTGGAAACACTCTGCTACACCAGTTGTGACACATGCCACAAATGTGTGAAACAGTATATTTTCTGTCCAGGTATATGAGTATTGAAAGAAAAGGAAACATAAAATACTGGGTTATAACAATATTGGTTAAAATATAGTTGAATATTTAACACCTAAATGTAGTGTACGAAGAAAATGTTTTGTTTTGTTGAAAATGGCCATTCATTTTCTGTTGACATGGTTCACTCATATAGGCAGGGGACATCACCATGATGGCATGTGGTGGACATTTCTGTCAAAATGATTTTTGAGTGGTGTAAACCACTCCTACAACTGGCTTTTGTGTGCATAAAAAAATGACCATGGTTGCTATGTTCAAAATAATTTCTGACGTAATTAAATCACACCCGGGTGAACTGGATGACCGTAGCAACCGTGGTCATTTTCTCTGCGCAAAAACAGCCAGTTGTGAAATCACATCCGGGTGTGATACATACATTTATCAAAAATGATAGCTTCTTTTACTTAACATATTTTGTGTGATTTCATTACGTCAGACATTACGTCAGACCACAGCTGATCATGCTATATAAAACCTTACACCACTCAGTTCACACGGGTGTGATTTTTTTTAGTACAATATACTACTGGAACAATATAATTTACAATATAGGGGTCCCTGTTGTGACGAAAAGAGAGTTGAGCCAGAAGGCAGCTTTGCCTTCTGGCTCAACTCTCTTTGTTGAGATTGTCTACCGAGCAATCTTCGTTCCTACTCTCACCTATGGTCATGAAGTGTGGGTCATGACCGAAAGAATAAGGTTGCGAATACAAGCGGCCGAAATGAGTTTTCTTCGACGGGTGGCTGGCATCTCCCTTAGATGCCTCTCGGGCGCCTCCCTAGGGAGGTTCTTGACGCACGGCCCACTGGGAGGAGACCCCGGGCAGACCAAGGCACAGTTGGAGGAAACACATCGACTCACTGGCCAGGGAACGTCTCGGAATCCCCCAGGAGGATGTCACTGATGTTGCTCTGGAGAGGGAAGTCTGGAGCACTCTGGTGGAGCTGTTGCCCCCGCGACCCGACTACGGATAAGCGGTTGAAGATGGATGGATGGATGGATGGGGTCCCTTGTTATACTGTATGTATATCGTAAAACAAAATATAAGATTTGAGGGAGGGAGTGAGGGAATTCCACACTTGTGTGGAAGGGGGATTTTCTTGTTTTTGTTTTGAAAGTGGGTGGTACCAATATCATGTATTGTCTGTGGGTGTCGCTCACGTTTTTGAGGTAGTTTGTCAGGTATGCGGGTACAGAGGGCAAAGCTGAATTTACAATTTTAAATGTCAGTCCCAATTTCAATTGCTTAACGGTTTTCTACCCGAATCCACCCTAAACTATCAAAATGGGTTGCAAAAAGATGGGTCATGTTTGTTAGTTTGTTTTGGGAGGTTTGTAGCTCATGGCAGCCAGTTCCCACCTGATGTTGTGCGGGAGTTCCAACTGATCCAGAAGGTATTGAATAACAGCTAGCTTGCATAACGTCTTCAGACTAGGACTCAAGTCTAAGATATACAGGTCATGATCAAAGAGGATGACACGATCTCCCACAATGCAACAGCACAGCCTAGGTGTAGACCTTGAACACCCTTTCCCCTTGTGCTCAATCTTGTCACTGGACTGAATTTCCACAGATCAAAGCCTTCATAGGGAAAGCCGCATTCACAAACTATGTACAGCTCTCCATTGTAGGCAAAGGCTGAACGACAGTAGGATTGTCCTGGAATAGGCTGTGCAGAAGGCGTGCTCAGCCAGTGGTTGGTCTCTGTGTCAAACACTCTCATCCCGTTGTGTTGGGGATAACAGTCTCCAAGTACAAACATCTTTGTACCAATGATGGTACAATGATAACGTGTTAACGCATGTGGAGGAGTGTTGGTGTTAATTAAAGCCCAGACCATTGTGATGGTGTCCAACATGTACATGTCATTAGTGGATACAGTCCGCTGGGTGTATCCTCCATAGATATACATGACCTTCCCCAAGACACAGGCTTGGAACAGTCCCAGAAACCTCAGGCTTTACCCATCTGTGGGTGTCGACATCAAATCCATAAAGCACGTTGCAATACTTATAGTTGCAGAAACACCAACCGCCCCAGACGTAAACAATATCATCCATCAGTACAGCTGTGTGGCGGCAGCGGCTGCAGGCAACCTCAGGGTTACGCTCTCCTCTTCTTCCAGGCATCACTGGGGGCAACTCCGTCCAGCACGAAGACAGCGTGTTGAAGACGTTCACATGAATCTGGTCCACCTCATCATAATGGTGCTGGTCCCCTTCAAATACGAACACTTCGTGTTCCACTGCTACAGCAACATGATCGTTGCCATATGACCGTACTTCCAGGGGCCCCACGGAGTAAAACATACCTCACACCAGCTGCGCTGGTGACAGTGTAAAATAGCTCGAACCAGTGTTGATTATTTCGTTAGGACCCGCTACAGTGGTGTTCGATACGAACTTAACCGGGATGTGAAACCTCTACTTCAATTCTCTACAAGTTGCTTAGCTATTAGCCAGTTATTCTGTCTCATCTAGAAGACTCGTACCCAAGGTAATACAAGCCATTCAAGGTATATGGGTTGTAAAGCCAGATACCTTGATTCTTATATGTTGACCTGTTGGAGATACCGCGTGCGTTGCCTGGAATCTCAGGTTTAGAAGCCATGGAAGCCGCCTTTTATGCTGTGCAAGTCTAGTGTTACGAGGATGTCACCACTGTGTATATCCATCTTTGGAGTTTCTACATTAATCTGATGTCAGCGCTGGATATCGCTGTTGTCTCCATATATGGGACTATGGATTATTCCATATATGGAACTCTAAGCGAAAGCCTTCGCAACAGCCACCCCCAGATTTCCCATGGAAATATGTAAAATATCAAGAAGGCTTGAACAGTTCGCCCATTGCAAGCGTACCATAAAAGAAAATGTCAATAGACAGTAGATCAAAAGTGTGTTCGAAAAGGAGTAGGAAGAAGCTACTGCTTATAATTTACTACCCCTTCATAACAGTTTTATGTTAACACAAAATTTTAAGAGAACAAAATTGCATTATAAAGAAAACAAATAGAACCACATTTTCACGTACTGACACTGTATGTGAATACTTCATTACTACTTCACAGTGCGTACCTTTACACCTTTCCATCAACCATTTCAAAATTGTTTCCCTCCTCATTCTTAAAAATGTTTTTCTTATGTAGATGTTTAAACTGTGGCATACTATTGCTTTGTTTTACCTCTTCCTCGAGTTCATTCCATAGAGTAACCCTGCAGACTGATTCTCATTCTCTCCTCTGATTTCAAACTGGTGCTCGTTCAGCCCTCATTGTGCCTCTGTAATATTCATCTTGCTTATGGCAAATGCTCCATTGTATTTGTATATCTTGTAGGAGAAATGGCAGTACATTGAGGAGCGGGAACTGGAATGGTTATGGTAAGCTAACCCAAAACCTTCCAGTAACTGAGACTTTCCGTAAACTAAGAAGCAGGTCTGTTACATCATTAAAAACCAACTCATTGATTAAGCATGAACATATACTCAACATACTTACGGTAAACGCACAGTTTTCTTTCCATTTCATTTTTTACTGAAATCTCATACAGATTTCTGAGGATTCGGTAGCATAAATAACCAGATTACTAATAAGAAACAGAGCAACATTTGAATAGGCCTAATTTATTACACTTTAATTGCCTTGTCTCCTAATTCAATAGATTGCGTGGCAGCTGTCATTCTTTTACAGAATATAATTTGAACAGTTATGGCCCTAATTACATTCCATTACAACCTTGATTAGATTTATGGATGGGGTGGTTCTTTAAGCCCACAATTAAAGAAAAGCATTTAATCGAGCAAATAATGCTTCTGATCAAGAAGCATTTTTTTTCCTGGAATATTTGTAAATATATGACTCACATTGTGTGTGTGTGTGTGTGTGTGTGTGTGTGTGTGTGTGTGCGTGCGTGCGTGCTGATAATTTGTTCATGTTGGCTCACTGGAAACACTCTACAACACCAGTTGTGACACATGCCACAAATGTGTGAAACAGTATATTTTCTGTCCAGGTATATGAGTATTGAAAGAAAAAGAAACATAAAATACTGGGTTATAACAATATTGGTTAAAATATAGTTGAATATTTAACACCTAAATGTAGCGTACAAAGAAAATGTTTTGTTTTGTTGAAAATGGTCATTCATTTTCTGTTGACATGGTTCACTCATATAGGCAGGGGACATCACCATGATGGCATGTGGTGGACATTTCTGTCAAAATGATTTTCCACGAACATATACATGAGCTAACAGTATAATATGACTGGAAACAATATACTACTGGAACAATATAATTTACAATATAGGGGTCCCTGTTGTGACGAAAAGAGAGTTGAGCCATAGAAGGCAGCTTTGCCTTCTGGCTCAACTCTCTTTGTTGAGATTGTCTACCGAGCAATCTTCGTTCCTACTCTCACCTATGGTCATGAAGTGTGGGTCATGACCGAAAGAATAAGGTTGCGAATACAAGCGGCCGAAATGAGTTTTCTTCGACGGGTGGCTGGCATCTCCCTTAGATGCCTCTCGGGCGCCTCCCTAGGGAGGTTCTTGACGCACGGCCCACTGGGAGGAGACCCCGGGCAGACCAAGGCACAGTTGGAGGAAACACATCGACTCACTGGCCTGGGAACGTCTCGGAATCCCCCAGGAGGATGTCACTGATGTTGCTCTGGAGAGGGAAGTCTGGAGCACTCTGGTGGAGCTGTTGCCCCCGCGACCCGACTACGGATAAGCGGTTGAAGATGGATGGATGGATGGATGGGGTCCCTTGTTATACTGTATGTATATCGTAAAACAAAATATAAGATTTGATGTGATGTAAAAACCAAATAGCATTTGCCACGGGCAAGGACAAGTCGTTGCCACGGGCAAGGACAAGTCGTTGCCACAGGCAAGGACAAGTCGTTGCCACGGGCAAGGACAAGTCGTTGCCACAGACAAGGAAAAGTCTTTGCCACAGACAAGGACAAGTCTTTGCCGCGGACACATTTTGTCCGTGTACGGACATAATTGATGACCACTGGTCTGGACTGGTGAACAATTTACCTTATTAGGAAGCTCAACATCCATCGGCTTCCTTTATCGGTCCACCCAACCCCTTCGGCTTTGTCGATTGGTCAAACTTTGTGTGACATTTGTGCCGCTGAACCAATATAAGTTTCATTGTGAACAAACGTACTTTACAGGACAGAGTGACATCTGATAGATCTGTCACCAGTGCAGCTGGTGTGAGGTATGTTTTACTCCGTTGGGCCCCTGGAAGGACGGTCATATGGAAACAATCATGTTGCTGTAGCAGTGAAACACGAAGTGTTCGCATTTGAAGGGCACCAGCACGATTATGATGAGGTGGACCAGATTCATGTGAACGTCTTCAACACGCTGTCTTCGTGCTGGACGGAGTTGCCCCCAGTGATGCCTGGAAGAAGAGGAGAGCGTAACCCTGAGGTTGCCTGCAGCCGCTGCCGCCACACAGCTGTACTGATGGATGATATTGTTTACGTCTGGGGCGGTTGGTGTTACTGCAACTATAAGTGTTGCAACGTGCTTTATGGATTTGATGTCGACACCCACAGATGGGTAAAGCCTGAGGTTTCTGGGACTGTTCCAAGGGGGAGGGAGCACCACTCAGCCTGTGTCTTGGGGAAGGTCATGTATATCTATGGAGGATACACCCAGCGGACTGTATCCACTAATGACATGTACATGTTGGACACCATCACAATGGTCTGGGCTTTTATTAACACCAACACAGGAACTCCTCCACATCCGTCAACATGTTATCATTGTACCATCATTGGTACAAAGATGTTTGTATTTGGAGACTGTTATTATCCCCAACACAACGGGATGAGAGTGTTTGACACAGAGACCAACCACTGGCTGAGCACGCCTTCTGCACAGCCTATTCCAGGACGATCCTACTGTCGTTCAGCCTTTGCCTACAATGGAGAGCTGTACATAGTTCGTGAATGCGGCTTTCCCTATGAAGGCTTTGATCTGTGGAAATTCAGTCCAGCGACATTCTCCTGGAAAAAGGTTGAGCACAAGGGGAAAGGGTGTTCAAGGTCTACACCTAAGCTGTGCTGTTGCATTGTGGGAGATCGTGTCATCCTCTTTAATCATGACCTGTATATCTTAGACTTGAGTCCTAGTCTGAAGACGTTATGCAAGCTAGCTGTTATTCAATACCTTCTGGATCAGTTGGAACTCCCGCACAACATCAGGTGGGAACTGGCTGCCATGAGCTACAAACCTCCCAAAACAAACTAACAAACATGAGTCATGACCCATCGTTTTGCAACCCATTTTGATAGTTTAGGGTGGATTCGGGTAGAAAACCGTTAAGCAATTGAAATTGGGACTGACATTTAAAATTGTAAATTCAGCTTTGCCCTCTGTACCCGCATACCTGACAAACTACCTCAAAAACGTGAGCGACACCCACAGCCACAATACATGATATTGGTACCACCCACTTTTAAAACAAAAATAAGAAAATCCCCCTTCCACACAAGTGTGGAATTCCCTCACTCCCTCCCTCAAAAAATGCATTCCTTAAAACAGGCCTGAAAGTCCACCTTTCAGCATGCCGAAGGGACCCCTTATTCTATTGACTACCCCCACCCCATTATTTGTACCTTTTTGTTATTTTTACCTTTTATGATGATTTGAATGTTGTTTGAATGTTATTTTTCATGTCATGATTATGAATTGAATACCCAGGACCTGAATGGAAACAATGCAATCCGCAAGGACTTTTGTACCCTGTACTGTACTGATTACATTTCTGTTTGACTGCACCCTGTACTGATTACATTTCTGCCAATACAATATTCAATCAATCAATCAATGACTCCATATATGGACATGGTTTCGGCTCCATTCCACCACCATTCACTTCCTCAAAGACCACCCGGTTCTGAAAGGCAGTAGTTAGTTCTGGTAGACAGATATTAAATGTATCTGTGATGTCATCATTACATATGTCATCCATGCCCAAATTTGGGCAATGTGAGCTCCATTAATAAAAAGTTGTAAAACAAAGTATAATTTGTATATAAAAAGTAGAACAAAACACAACATTTGTAGCCTGGGTTCCAGCCTGAATCGTTGCGTTCCGTGAATCTGAATTGTCATTCGCTACTCAGTCTGGCCAGCAGGCAGCAGACTCGCATTTCATGACGCCAACTGTTACATAGCCACGTTGTTGCGGATACGTCATCAGCCCTATCCGTGCTTCTCACTGTTGAAACAAATAGCGCCAGTTCTAGACTCGAGAGTAGCCCCATATATGACTTCAGTCCCTACGCTCATTCTGTAGCTCCGAGATGAAGTCACACCGGGAAAGCCTTCAGCCGCATTGCAGAAACTGCGCATGGTTTCCACTAGGAAGTTCGGAACGTTGCTTACCCTTTTCTGCACATCGTATCCAAAAAGTAAAGGTTCATGAGCTAAACAATTTTTACTTTACAGGCGGACAAGAAAATCCAAGTTGAAATGAGCGTTTAAATTGCTTGTTTAGTCAGCCGCTTCCATTGTTTGTTGTGCGTGTGTGTGTGTGCATGTCGATTGAACTGAAGTCAGTTGGAAAAACGAATTCCACAGTTGACCAGGTGAGGCGTCGGGGAGGCGCTAAAGCTTTTCAACTTCCTTGAGAAACATGGACCTGGCTGACTAAATACGCGATCTAACCGGAGAGCTGAGGCTTCCTTTTAATCTTCCCTAAGGAGGTTTGGCTGACTTTGGGTCCTCTACTCCTGATGGAGCTCATGTTCTTAAACTGTAGACAAGACATACTTTATGTGAATATTGCCAGGCAGCTATATTCAAGCCAAAAGGCGGACCATGCCAGAATTTCCAGCTGAAATCTGAAACCTGAAAAAGTATGTCTCGTAAAGACTCATCCTCCTCGCGGTAAGAGTGCCCCGTCCCTCCTTCAGGCTCCCTGGGTTTAGAATCCTCCCGCTCGCTCGTTGTGCAGCACCATAATCCCTGATGACTGTATCAATAATACAACCCAATTTATTTCTTCTACCTTCTATGTCTCGCATGAGTCATTCCACGAAACCGGTACGATTTGCAGTACCTCTGACCTTTTCAGGTGTATTTTATCGATTGAGTCAGCAAAATCTAGTTTTAAAAGCTTTTTTTCATCAATTGAAATGTTCCCTTTAATATTGTGTAGATAATTACATGGATTGTATCTTCATATCAGAAATGATCTTGCTTTCTTTCAGTAGACACCCCCTATTTTGTCTATTTTGTCATGTCCCCAATGGCCTCCGATGAAAGTGGACTTGAGATATGACTATTAAAAATGTCCATACATACATATGCCATTCACATATCTGTGCGTTATTGCTTTATTTTTGAATAAATAGATGATTCGTCAAATAGCACTATCTGTCCCCCAGTCGCACTCAACCCCATTACACAAGTCATTCTCCCCTCCATAACAATAATGAACTGGCCCTTTAGTGACATCACCAACAGGAAGTGGAATTCTACAAGTGTTCTGAACAACATGCTACAGAAAAAGGCAATTTCTCACCTTATTTTACAATGTTTTAGAGTAATTTATACTCTCACATGTGGTTGTAAATCATAACAGCTCAACTCTGTTACATGGAATAATGAGAGAAAACAATACTTGTGAAAATAATGTTTGTTATTTCAACAATTATATCCTCTGCCTTGATCCTCAACCTGTTGCTCCATGACACGTTATTGTATCCGAACACCAGTTCTACTATCCATATGATGAAAATAGCCGATCTACAAGCTGATGTAGAAATATCTGTGTGGCAGGAACAGCAGGGGTTCATAAACATCACTGGTCGGTGACAGCCGTATGGTACCACCCACTGCTGTATGAAGCCCATTGAGGTGGTCTCACATCACTGTTTCTGCTCAGTCTCTGACCATGGTTTAATTTTGAATTATGTATTTTCTTTCTTTTTATTTGTTTCGAATACCATACAATAAAATAAGTCACAATAAACAATAAAAGTAGATACAAAATATATATTATAAAACAAAGAAAATGTCAATACACAGTAGATCAAAAGTGTGTTCGAAAAGGAGTAGGAAGAAGCTACTGCTTATAATTTACTACCCCTTCATGACAGTTTTATGTTAACACAAAATTTTAAGAGAACAAAATTGCATTTAAAAAGAAAACAAATCGAAACAAATTTTCACGTACTGACACTGTATGTGAATACTTCATTACTACTTCACAGTGCGTACCTTTACACCTTTCCATCAACAATTTCAAAATTGTTTCCCTCATCGTCAGGCTGATCAGGCTATATAAGACCTTACACCACTCAGTTCACACGGGTGTGATATTTTTTATATACAAATTATACTTTTTTTTACAACTTTTTATTAATGGAGCTCACATTGCCCAAATTTGGGCATGGATGACATAGGTAATGATGACATCACAGATACATTTAATATCTGTCTACCAGAACTAACTACTGCCTTTCAGAACCGGGTGGTCTTTGAAGTGAATGGTGGTGGAATGGAGCCGAAACCATGTCCATATATGGAGTCATTTATTGATTGATTGATTGATTGAATATTGTATTGGCAGAAATGTAATCAGTACAGGATACAGTCAAACAGAAATGTAATCAGTACAGTACAGGGTACAAAAGTCCTTGCGGATTGCAGTCTTGTTTCCATTCAGGTCCTGGGTATTCAATTCATAATCATGACATGAAAAATAACAACAACATTCAAATCATCATAAAAGGTAAAAATAACAAAAAGGTACAAATAATGGGGTGGGGGTAGTCAATAGAATAAGGGCTTTCAGGCCTGTTTTAAGGAATGCATTTTTTGAGGGAGGGAGTGAGGGAATTCCACACTTGTGTGGAAGGGGGATTTTCTTATTTTTGTTTTGAAAGTGGGTGATACCAATATCATGTATTGTCTGTGGGTGTCGCTCACGTTTTTGAGGTAGTTTGTCAGGTATGCGGGTACAGAGGGCAAAGCTGAATTTACAATTTTAAATGTCAGTCCCAATTTCAATTGCTTAACGGTTTTCTACCCGAATCCACCCTAAACTATCAAAATGGGTTGCAAAAAGATGGGTCATGTTTGTTAGTTTGTTTTGGGAGGTTTGTAGCTCATGGCAGCCAGTTCCCACGTGATGTTGTGCGGGAGTTCCAACTGATCCAGAAGGTATTGAATAACAGCTAGCTTGCATAACGTCTTCAGACTAGGACTCAAGTCTAAGATATACAGGTCATGATTAAAGAGGATGACACGATCTCCCACAATGCAACAGCACAGCCTAGGTGTAGACCTTGAACACCCTTTCCCCTTGTGCTCAATCTTTTTCCAGGAGAATGTCGCTGGACTGAATTTCCACAGATCAAAGCCTTCATAGGGAAAGCCGCATTCACAAACTATGTACAGCTCTCCGTTGTAGGCAAAGGCTGAACGACAGTAGGATCGTCCTGGAATAGGCTGTGCAGAAGGCGTGCTCAGCCAGTGGTTGGTCTCTGTGTCAAACACTCTCATCCCGTTGTGTTGGGGATAACAGTCTCCAAGTACAAACATCTTTGTACCAATGATGGTACAATGATAACGTGTTAACGCATGTGGAGGAGTGTTGGTGTTAATTAAAGCCCAGACCATTGTGATGGTGTCCAACATGTACATGTCATTAGTGGATACAGTCCGCTGGGTGTATCCTCCATAGATATACATGACCTTCCCCAAGACACAGGCTGAGTGGTGCTCCCTCCCCCTTGGAACAGTCCCAGAAACCTCAGGCTTTACCCATCTGTGGGTGTCGACATCAAATCCATAAAGCACGTTGCAATACTTATAGTTGCAGTAACACCAACCGCCCCAGACGTAAACAATATCATCCATCAGTACAGCTGTGTGGCCGCAGCGGCTGCAGGCAACCTCAGGGTTACGCTCTCCTCTTCTTCCAGGCATCACTGGGGGCAACTCCGTCCAGCACGAAGACAGCGTGTTAAAGACGTTCACATGAATCTGGTCCACCTCATCATAATGGTGCTGGTCCCCTTCAAATACGAACACTTCGTGTTCCACTGCTACAGCAACATGATCGTTGCCATATGACCGTACTTCCAGGGGCCCCACGGAGTAAAACATACCTCACACCAGCTGCGCTGGTGACAGTGTAAAATAGCTCGAACCAGTGTTGATTATTTCGTTAGGACCCGCTACAGTGGTGTTCGATACGAACTTAACCGGGATGTGAAACCTCTACTTCAATTCTCTACAAGTTGCTTAGCTATTAGCCAGTTATTCTGTCTCATCTAGAAGACTCGTACCCAAGGTAATACAAGCCATCCAAGGTATATGGGTTGTAAAGCCAGATACCTTGATTCGTATATGTTGACCTGTTGGAGATACCGCGTGCGTTGCCTGGAATCTCAGGTTTAGAAGCCATGGAAGCCGCCTTTTATGCTGTGCAAGTCTAGTGTTACGATGATGTCACCACTGTGTATATCCATCTTTGGAGTTTCTACATTAATCTGATGTCAGCGCTGGATATCGCTGTTGTCTCCATATATGGGACTATGGGTTATTCCATATATGGAACTCTAAGCGAAAGCCTTCGAAACAGCCACCCCCAGATTTCCCATGGAAATATGTAAAATATCAAGAAGGCTTGAACAGTTCGCCCATTGCAAGCGTACCTGACAAAGAAAATGTCAATAGACAGTAGATCAAAAGTGTGTTCGAAAAGGAGTAGGAAGAAGCTACTGCTTATAATTTACTACCCCTTCATAACAGTTTTATGTTAACACAAAATTTTAAGAGAACAAAATTGCATTATAAAGAAAACAAATAGAACCAAATTTTCACGTACTGACACTGTATGTGAATACTTCATTACTACTTCACAGTGCGTACCTTTACACCTTTCCATCAACCATTTCAAAATTGTTTCCCTCCTCATTCTTAAAAATGTTTTTCTTATGTAGATGTTTAAACTGTGGCATACTATTGCTTTGTTTTACCTCTTCCTCGAGTTCATTCCATAGAGTAACCCCGCAGACTGATTCTCATTCTCTCCTCTGATTTCAAACTGGTGCTCGTTCAGCCCTCATTGTGCCTCTGTAATATTCATCTTGCTTATGGCAAATGCTCCATTGTATTTGTATATCTTGAAGGAGAAATGGCAGTACATTGAGGAGCGGGAACTGGAATGGTTATGGTAGGCTAACCCAAAACCTTCCAGTAACTGAGACTTTCCGTAAACTAAGAAGCAGGTCTGTTACATCATTAAAAACAAACTCATTAATTAAGCATGAACGTATACTCAACATACATACGGTAAACGCACAGTTTTCTTTCCATTTCTTTTTTTACTGAAATCTCATACAGATTTCTGAGGATTCGGTAACATAAATAACCAGATTACTCAAGAAACAGAGAAACATTTGAATAGGCTGAATTAATTTATTACACTTTAATTGCCTTGTCTCCTAATTATATAGAATGCGTGGCAGCTGTCATTATTTTACATAATATAATTTGAACAGTTATGGCCCTAATTACATTCCATTACAACCTTGATTAGATTTATGGATGGGGTGGTTCTTTAAGCCCACAATTAAAGAAAAGCATTTAATCGAGCAAATAATGCTTCTGATCAAGCTGACACTTTTTTTCTGGAATATTTGTAAATATATGACTCACATTTTTTGATTTAGTGTGATGGGTTCTATGTTTTTAGTAATCAGATCATATTATTTTACCTTTTCTTTAGGCCTAAACAGGGTAGAGGCTAATCTGTCGTACAACACTTTCACTCACTCAAAACATCTACATGACACGTTGTGAACTTTTAGATCTGCAATTTTTGGGCAAGTGACATTGTCATACGACATTAGCCTATAAGCTACAATGGACTGAAACATCCCTTTGCAATGACATCTCAGGAGGAAACCTTTGTGTGTGTGTGTGTGTGTGTGTGTGTGTGTGTGTGTGTGTGTGTGTGTGTGTGTGTGTGTGTGTGTGTGTGTGTGTGTATTGGTGCGCCGCACAATTGGTGCGCGGTGTTGCCATTCTGGTCTATGATGATTGATTCCTTTCAAACCCTTCAAACAACGCACATGCATGCGTGGCGAGACACCATCGCACGACAGCGGATGAATCAGGCTTAAGTGGTCTCATTTGAGATGGACCTTAAGAGATATCAGATGACAAGCTCTATAAACACCTTTCCCACCTCGTTAATGGTGAATGTGTCGTTGATTTAATCATTGGGATCGGCGGTCGGTCGGCTGGGGAGATTTGGCTTTGTCTCCTCTGCGCCTTTCAACACTTTATTTCCTGCCACTGCCAGAGTGGCAGCCACTTTGCCTTCTGCCACGTGCTTGTCAGCGTGCAGAGACTTGGAGAGTCGATAACTCTTAATCCCATTCAGATACACATCTAAAAGGAAAATGTTGCTATAAACCGTTTAAAATAAACAACCCTATACCATTACCTTCCTCTAATGGATTTTCAAAAAGGTATTAGCTATAGCCTATTATTAATCCCACAGGGGAAGTTTCAGCTTCACTCAGTTGATCGGTTGCTCAGATGGTCATGATGAGCTAACAGGCCCGGGGCAGCTGAGAGAGGGTTTAAGTGCCTTGCTCATGGACACACAACACCTCTGCACAGAGGCAGACTAGTGACCTGAAAGGGCCACTTCACCCCTTTTCCAACCAGAGCTTATTGTATTGATGTTTAGAACACAATAAACACTTTCCAGGGGTTTTTATGTAGGACCAAAAACCTGTAATGAAAATGTGGTTTTATTTCACTTCCTTCCTGACTACAAAGTCACACCTCCTGCTTTTGTGCAGCATTTGTATTCGTTCTTTGGCCCATATTTTGGCTCAGTAGCGAACCACTCTGTCGTCACGCATATTACGACGCCCCGTAAGGGAAAACAGCCTGCCCCGTCCTGTGGTAGAGCCTATATGGAGGGGGACAGGGCAACGGGGCCATGCACGAAACCCTGAATGTAACAGTTTTAGGAAGTGCACTAGCTGCTTCATTTACGTTCACGCCAAAGACCACATTTTCTTTACTTGCTAAGAAATTGTGCGTACTTAAGCATGAATTCAGTGTGGCCTTTCAGAGAGATCGTATTGCGAATTTGCGAGTGTGTGTGTGTGTATGTGTGTGTGTGTGTGTGTGTGTGTGTGTGTGCGTGTGTGCGTGTGCGTGTGCGTGTGTGCGTGTAGTGCGTGCGTGCGTAAACCCAAGTGCAGGAGTATAGGCAAGAATTCACGGTGTAACCCAAGTTTAGTGCTTCAATCAGACAGAATACAGGAACACACAGGCTGCATGGGCTACATACAGGTAGCCTGGCTAAAGCCAGCCGTTGCCACGACAGTGTGATTTGAGTCTGTCTTATTAGCCAGGCTAACATAAAAATAATCCCTGCATGGATGGAGGCAGGATACAGGACACACACTTACTCAGAGGGTAAAGAACAGCAGGGTATACTCACAGTAAACAGGAACAGATGACGGGGCACAGTCTCTAGCTGTACACACACACACACACACACACACACACACACACACACACACACACACACACACACACACACACAGCACATTCAGTGCAGGTGCAGAACACAGATGAGGGGGTGGATCACGACACGTAAACAAAAGCACATGGTGGTAAAATAGGGGAACTGATGGTGTAAACACAAAACACATATGGGACAGGGGAAACATAACAAAGGCGCAAGAAAACATGGCAGGAGAAGGTCGAGGGACACAGATGCAGATTGTGTGTGTGTGCGTGCACGCATTTCAAAATGAGTTAATAGCACAGGCAGACACTTCACATACTAGAGCATTTGTCTGAAATAAGTGTCAGAGCTGAAATCGAGACAATTACAATTTACAATTTACAATTTAGGCATTTAGCAGACGCTCTTAATCCAGAGCGACTTACATTAAGCAATAACAAAAGCATGGCATACATCACATATATAAAAAGTAGTTATCATGAATCATGCGTAACAGTGGAGTATCTATGTAAACTATACATACTATACTATATAATATATTATACATGTGTACTATAAAGTGCTATGACTACATAAAGTGCAATTCTAGAGCTGTCTACGTAACAAGCTATAAGTCTGTTTAAAATACTATCTAAGTCTACATAATGTGCTATCTAAGGGGCTAGGCTAGGGCAAGTGCTACGGGCCATGGTGGAGTCTGAAGAGGTGGGTTTTCAGACTACAGAAGTGAACCTTTCAAGCCTGTTTTCTCAACTCACTGTTTTCTGCAAGACATTACTATAAGCCGTATATATCTCCAAAACTGGTGGGTCAAACTGAACAACCAATATGTCAATTTGAAGCTATGATTCCCTGCTTTCACATGACAAAAACGTGAAAAAAACGAAAATTCAAAAAAATCGAATGGCAGTCCCTCAGTCAAATTTAGTCACATTTAACAAAGGAAACACATTACAAAAAAACACGATTAATAATAATTACTTTCATCCCTGGCCGGACAGTATAGGCTATAGCTTGCATGCATTAATGCGTACACACACACACACACACACACACACACACACACACACACACACACACACACACACACACACACACACACACACACACACACACACACACACACACACACACACACACAGTCTCAAAGCCCAATGAACAGAGTTGATGGCAATTCAGACGCCATTCGTCTGTCTCTAGACCACCATAAACCATTATAATTAAAGATTATAATTGAAACCCATTTTGTAAGCATATTTTTTTATTTCATTCATTTTGTTTGACATCCTGAGTCTTATTCTTTTTGCAGCAGGAGATATTAAATTAACTGCAGTCTATTCTGTTACGCAGTCATCCATTGTTTCCAATCTCACTGATAGGCTTCTCTGCTGTATTTTCTCACTGCTCTCTGACATCCTATTACTGTATGTGAAAAAGCCATGGCTAGTATAACTTGGATGAATGAGGAAGTGAAGGAGAAATGTTACCTGTGGGCGGCAGGTGTTCTGACATTACTGTATTGTGCTTAATTGTATAGACTACTGTAGAAGTTGGATTATTTCTCTAAAGGGCCGCTTCACCGCTCTTGCAACCAGATCTTATTTTAATGATGTTTAGGACACAAGAAACACTTTCTTGCGGTTTTTGTGTTTGTGTTGTGTTTTTAGATATTTTAGTATTTCAAAGTGTCTGTGATGTCTCACTGAATTCCTTCCTTCCTGGACTACATGTTGGCTCAGTAAGACAGCCCTCCCCCTCTCCACAAGGTGGGCCAGTGCACCAAGGCATCATGGATTCATGGTCAGGAATTCAGCAATCCAGTCAAACCTTTAGTCAAACACACAGACTACATTATTCTTTCTGGCCATAGAGTGCAAATTTCAAATTGTGCTATACTGTACAAATAATTAACATTGAGTGACTGGAGTTTCGTCCAATGTTCCTTTAAAGGACTGATTGCAGAACTGACAAAGTTACAGCAAGCTGAAAGGTGCCTTATCGTAGCCTGAAAACCAGTTGAATCTGCCACAGGAAAAAACTAAAATCCCTGGGGAGATTGGTCTGGCACTCCTCAGTTTGAATTACATTTCGCTCACCCCAGAGTTGTGGGTGGACCCAGAACCCACTATTCAAAGTGAGACATTTTTTGCTGTGATGTTTGAATCTGTTTGTAACCAACCCTTCTTCCAATCTGTTTGTAATCCATCCAACCCATCTTCCACACCGAAGTTCCAGACTAATACCTATGCAGTAATATTAGTCTGGCCATGTAATGCCAGGCTAGCCTTATCACGGGATGACTACTAGGCTACCTTTAATTTTATTTGTTAAATACTGCGAGTGAACCCCGGACCAAGACCAAGGACTGCTGCACAACATGGTGACTGATGGCACCTCCAGTTCTCAGTATAGACAAAATCCAGGATGAGTGCATCATTGGACTGAATCTATTCAAACAATGGGTAGCTATTGTGGATATCCAGAGGGCATGCAGCCTATATGTGTTTGTGACAATATAGCCTGTCACAGTGGCAAGAGAGCCACATAATGTCAGCATTCCACATCGGGCACAGCATGCATGCTTACAAATACCAAAAGCCAGACTGGGAACTATTACACAAGCTTGTCCGGAGGTTCAACCAGCCAGGTTCGACGCCACGGATGATAATTCATCCGCGGACATTGATACCACCAGTACAGGGCCTAACAAAGGAGACCTGTGGGGGATCTCTTTTGGCGACGCAAGGACCTCAATACAGCTATGAGACCTATAGTGGAGGAGTCCCTTGGCATCTAATATATACCGTATTATATATATCATTATCGCTCCTGTCACAGGAGCAGAGGATGAGAGTAGCGGCAGCCCCACAACACCTAGAGTCCATTGACCCACACAGTGCCAAGAGCAGGACAATGACGTGGTTCTAAAATGGCTGATATTAGCTTCTTGTGCTTTTCTACACAAAAAGGTGATACAACTGGTCTATGGCTCGGTAGGGACGGTCCATTTTTAAGTCTCCAATACTCTACCATGACTTCGGGCCCAGTTATAGCCTACTGCAGGGATGGGCCTCTTCCCTGTCATGAACCATGGACATTGCTACATAGCCTAATAGTGGTGATGATTTACTCCACTGAGTGACCAGAGGCATTATCACTGCGCAAAAAGCAGGGAATACGGATGTGTATATATTTAACTCCCGTTAAACCTTCCAACAAACTCCGGTAAACTCCCGAATTGTACCATCACACCTGTATATTGCCGTATATTAACTGTATATATGCCTGCTAAACTTGAGGTTTACGGGCAAAATACAGTGCCCATAATTGCACGTTAACTCCTCTTTTCACGCAGTGTATGTGGTCCCAAAACAGAGCATCAAGTCAGAGAAGACCATGAGTGACCATGGTTCGGGCCACTGAAGGTGAGTATCCAGTATTCAAATCATCTGTTGTGGTTATGAGTACGATGGGGACCACTCCCCCCATCATCCACAGACGGGGTGGTACAGTGGTTCATCCGCACCCTGGCTACCCAGCTTGCATACTCTCTGACCACTGGCCCAAATGGACTGCAGGGGACCTCTATTTTCCCCCGGGTTCTGTGGTCATACAGGACCAAAGTTCAAGAGTCAACCCAGCAGCTCTTAGGTTTGGGAGAGAGCTATGAACTTCGAACTGAGAAAGTGCATGTGAAAATACTTTGAACTGAGAGTGCACGTGAAAATACTTTGAACTGAGAAAGCCTGTGGACCTCCTCCGTTTTGACCACCGCCTGAGCTTAAGGTTTGGCTGGTAAATGGTAAATGGTGCATTTATATAGCACCTTTATCCAAGGCGCTTTACATAGATGTGCATTACATTCACCCATTCACACACACATTCATACACCGATTGCAGCGGAAGCCATGCAAGGTACCAACCAGCACATCGTGAGCAATTTGGGGTTCAGTGTCTTGCCCAAGGACACATCGACATGTAGACAGGAGGAGCCGGGATTCGAACCGCCGACCCATGGATCATTGGAAGACCTGCTCTACCTCCTGAGCCACAGCCGCCCTAGGATTGATGTCAACTTGAACCTGAGACTCATGGTGGAACGTGCTCCTCCAACCACTCAGATATAGATGCCACTTTCCGGCACACACTTCTTTTATTAACCATGTTGTTAAGTTTTTTAAAACAATGTTCCATGGCAATGTGTTGAAGGAGCTTGTGTGTGTTTATTGTCCTTGGGATATGTTCAGGTATTTTATGAGTTATATTTTGGAAGTCACCTTGCTTGAGTGAGAGGGGAAATTACAGGGAGCTCCTTCTGTGCCTTTAGGTGAGTGAGTTAGAGTTTTGTGTACCTTACCACAACAAATTAAATATTGTCCCTATGAGAGAAGTTCTCATAGGGACAATCAGTTCCGTTGGTCAATAATTTAGTAAATAAAGTGGCCGGGTGGAAAAGTGCTGAGCATGATTGATGTAAATAAATGAGCCTAGTATGAGCCAAATATTGATGGTGCAAAAACAAAAGTAGGCCTATTATTTGCAAGGGCTATTTACAATTATATTACCAGTTTTACATGAAGACAAACACAAACTGGCCACAAGCCAAGAGGACACGGATACAAAACCAACTCAAAACGTGTGCTCCTCAGAGCATAATAGGTCTCCACCAGACTGGGTTGCCTTTTCTCTGCAGGGATCACAAACTTTTTTGACTTTTCCAAGTCAAGTCTCATGTTTGTTTGTGTGCTATAGGAGGAATATAGCAAAGACCGGGTTTTAACAGTATGCATGCACACACAGTCAATACCCCAGCAGACTAGCAGAGGTGCAATGTTCGTAGAGAGAATAATGATGATTGACGGCAGGAACAGGGATTTGAATGGTGATGTCCCTCCTGCAGCACGAGAGCCAAGACACTTGGAATATGTAGCAGTTATGCTGGGTACGGGCAAAAGATGCAAAAGATGCAAAGCTACACAGTGAATTTGTGGTTGTTGTAGCTGCTTTTGCAGCAGGTACAAACGTCGGATGCATCTTTGCACCTTCATGTCGCTCGCTTCCATTGACAATGCATGGTACATTATGGTAGACTGTAGCTTTGCATCTGCCCGTGTGAACGCAGCATTATTCTATTATTTATTATTCTTGTCTGTCTGTCTGTCTGTCTGTCTGTCTGTCTGTCTGTCTGTCTGTCTGTCTGTCTGTCTGTCTGTCTGTCTGTCTGTCTGTCTGTCTGTCTGTCTGTCAGCATGTTTGTCTCTCCACGCTATGTCTACATTATCTGTCTCCGTTTCTGGTCCACAAGTCTCTTCCTGAGTCACCATCAGTCTTCCAGCAGCCATACACCTGCTCTGTCACCCCAGCAGTCTCTTTCCCAGCAGCCATACACCTGCTCTGTCACCCCAGCAGTCTGTTTCCTAGCAGCCATACACCTGCTCTGTCACCCCAGAAGTCTCTTTCCCAGCAGCCATACACCTGCTCTGTCACCCCAGCAGTCTGTTTCCCAGCAGCCATACATACACCTGCTCTGTCACCCCAGCAGTCTGTTTCCCAGCAGCCATACACCTGCTCTGTCACCCCAGCAGTCTGTTTCCCAGCAGCCATACACCTGCTCTGTCACCCAGCAGTCTTACGATGTCCCTGTCTGTCTGTGCCTGTTCTGTTTAGTGTTCCTGTGTGCGGTCCCGTTCATTAACACTATCCTGTCACCTGTGGTCCTGTCCTGACTCCTGGCCCGGCCTGTCCCAGCCTGCCAAGTACTTTGTTCTTGTTGGATTATGTTCCAGCCCTGTTCCCTCCAGTCCAGATTCCCCACTCTGCAGGGACGGCTGAAGGCTTAGCCCCCCCCCCCCCCCCCCCTCCAAACAAGCCCAATTGACTGACCACTATGTTAACCAAGATGTCCTCTAAATAGCCAGCACCCCCATAGCACCCCCAGTCACAATTTTCTGGAGTCGTCGCTGCCACCCTGTCCAGTCCCGTCTTACAGTGGTGGAAAGTAACTAAATACATTTACCTAAGTACTGTACCTGTACTTAAGTACCATTTTGAGGTATTTGTTCTTTACTTGTGTGTTTTTGTTTTTTTCTCCACTTCTACCCACTATAATTATTTGACAACTTTACTACAATTATTTCACAACTTTAGTTACTAGTTACTTTGTAGATTTTGATTATTATACAAAACATACATTAACCACTTAAGCCATATTTCAACCATTTGTAGATCAACAAGTACTTTCTGCTTTTGGTACTTTAAGTACATTTTGATACCACTACTTTTGTAACCTACATTTTGAATTCTGGACTACAATGGAGTGCATCTACATTGCAGTATTGATACTTTTACTTAAAGGGATAGTTCAGATTTTTTAAACTTAAGTTGTATGAAATACTTGCCATTAGTGGTTGCAACTGTATGAATTGATTGCCCGAGTCCCACTATGTTTTTGTGTCCATATCACTACGCCCAAAAAATAGTTCCATGTGATAGAGGGATCAAAGTTGGACGGAAGTTGTGCTAATATTTTATAAATAGGTCAACAATACAAATGTACTTTTTATGCGTGGCCCCAGTGCCCCCCACAACATGACCGGAACTACTTAATATAGAGGATATGCACGTGACATCATCATCAAACCCGGAAGTTATGCAGGAACGTCTACTGAGTGGCAAAAAACTACTTTCTGGGCTTGACAGCCCATTCATCCGAACAGAAAAGTTGTATTTGATTGCATTAAATTATGTTAATCGACATTAAACTCACTTTGTCACTAATTTTGTCACTCGATTTGCCATTCACTTTATGCATGTGCATACCCTCTATTCACCAAAACCAGAGCAGAACTCCCACCAGGCAATCAATTAATACAGTTGCAACCACTTGACTATATTAATGGCAAGTATTTCATACAACTTAAGTTCAGAAATTGTGAACTATCCCTTTAAGTAAAACAATTGAGTACTTTTTCCACCACTGTCAGATCGTTTGTACTCCTCTGCCCTGCATGTGGTCTCCTGCTATGCCCATTATCCAGCTCCCTAGTCACTTGGGTGTGTGTAAAGGTTTTTGATAGAGTGGTGGATAGCCAGGGGGGGGGGGGGGGGGGAGAGAGAGAACTGGCTCGTTTTATACACAGCGGCTTGTCATCGGCATACAGGGCCGCAAATCGCAGACGGCAGCTTTAATGTTCCCTACAAGACGTCTGACTTGAGGAAGTGGCAATGAGAATGTCTCTTTCCAGCAGTGTTAGCGGCTGTCTTTTCATCTGCCCTTGAGACAGATATCCAGAAATCCAGATAGATATCATCACATCCACAAGCATGCTCTTTACTTTGAAGTGTACAACAATGATGTCTCCTATAGTCCTGGCTGTCACATAGATGGCAATCCACCGACACATCCATACAACATATGTGAATTATATTGTATATCATGTCAGATAAGGGGTGGATTTGAACTGCCATAAAACATTGGGGAAAGCCGGGTAAACGATCTCGCATGAGTATGTTTTGGGAATACAGTAGGTTTGTTATAAATCATGCAATGTGATGTATGGATGTGTCTAGTGGGTAACGCATGCACCTGAGAGCATGACACAAACATTAAAAGAACATATTGTATCGTATCACGCCTTATCATCTCAGACACGGCTCCCATGGGAAACACTCACAATATATTTGTCATATATATATATATCATGCTGTATAGTCACTATACAGTGTATAGTGGATATGGGTGCATCGAGTGCAATATACAAGATTACAGATCTGGGACACCATAGGAAGTGCTTTATTAAAATACTAAATCTACACTAGACACATACAGCCTACTTGGAATGGATACTTGAGAAATATGACCAGAATATGCAGTAAAGAAGAAATAAATAAATTAATGAATGGACAAATGAACAATGGACTGGATGAGAATGGATGTACATTACAGTGAATTACAGTACAGAAGGCAAAGCTCTCTGTCTACCGAGCAATCTTCGTTCTTACTCTCACCTATGGTCATGAAGAATAAGGTCACAAATACAAGCGGCCGAAATGAGTTTTCTTCGACGGGTGGCTGGCATCTCCCTTACAGATATAGGGTGAGAAGTTCAGTCACGCGAGAGAGACTTGGAGTAGAGTCGCTGCTTCTTCCCTTGGAAAGGAGCCAGCTTAGGTGGTTCGGGCATCTGGTTAGGATGCCTCTCGGGCGTCTCCCTAAGGAGGTCCTCGACCCCGGGGCAGACCAAGGCACTTGGAGGAAACACATCGACTCACTGGCCTTGGAATGCCTCGGGATCCCCCAGGGGGAAGTTACTAATGTTGCTCTGGAGAGGGAAGTCTGGACCTCTCTGGTGGAGCTGTTGCCCCCGCGACCCAACTACGGATAAGCGGTTGAAGATGGATTACAGTACATAAACATTAAATGAGAGACGAATGACCATACATTTACTCCACGCACAGCATAGTGTAGGCCTACATTGTACACCCACACAGAGTTCAGGGTACAGAACTCACAGCGTGTCCGAAGTACCTGCCTTTCAAAGCAACCAAAGGTATGGCACCCTTCAAAGTCTGATCGGACCCTACATAGCGCACTTAGCGCCCTAGCCTCGACGACCTTCAGGCATATGCAAAGGCTCAATTTATGTTATTTAGATAGCATTTTATGTAGACTATAGCATATACCCATAGTTTCACTGTACATATATTCTACTCTTATAGCTTCCTTATGATTCTTGATGACAATTTGTTTTTATTATATGATGTATTTCCATGAGTTGTTCTTGCTTACTGTTGTAAATGTTCTGGATTAAGAGCGTCTGCTAAATGCTTGTAAACTGTATAATCCAAGTTCTGTGAATCCAAACGATCACACATATTCACTACAGCTCATTGTTTTCAAACATGTTCATGCTTGTGTACACACACATGGCCTCACGGGGCTCTGTTTAGTTGAGCAGAGCGTGAATGTACCATCCTTTGGCTTCAGCACTCATGGATTATGTTTCACGCACATGCTGCTGTGTTCAGTTCCCAAAAGGGTAAAATATTACCATAAAATTTGTATGGTAATATGTTGTCCTTTTTGGAACTGATGGCAAACTCTTTGTATGCTGTGTGCAGTATGAAGAGACAACTAGGGCTCCATCTTGCGCCACGCTTATCCCAATTATCCCTAAACGTATTTGCCATTTTTTACTATTTTGAAAAACATTTTAAAATAGTTCAACTAGCCGATCTACATCGAGACTAGCCTGGATCCAGCCCAAAGACCCCGCCCACTCTCTGAGTGGACTGAGTCAGAAAGCTACAGTCTGATAATCAGGCTACATCGAGACATTGTGAGCTTGTAGATCGGCTATTTGAACTATTTAAAAAATGTTTTTTAAAATAGTAAAACATGGCAAATTAGTTTAGGGCTAAGGGTTAAGGGGTGGCGCAAGATATAGCCCCTAATGTGTGTTCCTAAATTGAAATTATGTATAAGATATTGACAAAATTAAATGTTTGGGTTATTGCGACCGCAAGTCGCAGTTAACTATGACATTGTGCATTTCCCGTCAGTTGGTTACGCTCCATACTGTATATGGTTAATTATGCCTCGTGATATCACGTGATGTCATCAATATTAAGCCCATATATGAAGATCCCTGATATCATCAATATTGGCCAGCAACTCTACATCTCACCTCAAACCTCAAACCCTTAGATCTCCATATATGGAGCTGACCTGTTCTGACATTCCATATGTTGATCTGACCTCATCAAACCCGTACACTCAAGGCACGCTCCATATATGGCCAGTACAGAATTCATTCCATCTGTTGATTTGACCCCCCCATGCCAAAGCGCCAGCACTCGCCCAGCAGTCTGCTGTCAACCAGTCGGATATACATCTGAAATCCTCCTCTGCCTTGATATTCTGCCAACAGGCAGACCCTGAAAACAAAACAGCAGTCATTAAGCCGCTCTTTAAAAAAAATTGACACGGCACTATTAAACAATTATAGCCCCATATCAAACCTCCCGTTTCTAAGTACAATTATTGATATATTCATTTTTTTTCAATGACATCCACTTAAATACAGACACAGTGGCAAAATGTCAGTATTAGTAGGACTAATTACTAGATCTCAGTGCTGCATTTGACACGGTTGAATATATTACTAGCCAGGCTGAAAGATTGTCTAGGACTTTCTGGCACATTGACCTGGTACATTGACCTTCAATCAAACACTGAAGTAATGGGGCCAAGGAAGACAGCGTCCAGCTCCAATCGGTATGTTGTAAACCTCTAGCCAAGTCAAAAACCTAGTCATCGCTTGAATTTAAACAGCCACATTAACACGATCTTCTGTTTCTGTAGCGTGAGGCAGCTTGATGTACAAGTACACCCCCTGGACATGACGCTAGTATGTCACAGGGACTTACCCCCAATCCAACCCTTGACCTAAAAATTATAGCACAGGTTAAAGGACTTAATTATGTGACAGCAGGGTCTAGAAAAACTTGTGAAAACTTGTCCATTTATCTTCAGTAGACTTGACTGACTTACGTTGTCTTTACAGGTCTCCCTACAAAAATCTATCAGGCGACTGCAGTTGATTCAGAACGCTGGTGCTCGAGTCCTTACTAATACCAAGAAAATGGAGCATATCACTCCAGTTCTTAAATCATTACACTACACTAAAAAATACTACTGTTGGTATATAAAGCTTTGAATGGTTTAGGGCCAAAATACATTTCTGATGTGTGATATTTTGAACCACCTAACTTACTCCGGGCAATAGAGACCATGTATATATGCAGGAACAAGGGCCAAGGTGGTGACCCCCAGGTGGCAACAGTGAGGAGTTTGTCATCTTGGCTGGGGTACTGCAAGGGTACACCCTAGCTCCCTTCCTCTTCGTCATAGTCCTGGACTTTGTGCTAAGGAAGGCCATCAATGGACGAGAGCAGGTTCTTGGCCTTACCCTCACACCAAGGAGGTCGAGATGACACCCCACACCCACAGTAGTCCTGACAGACCTGGACTACGCGGACAACATCAGCCTGTTCTCCAACCACGTGGAACAAGATCAGGAGCTCCTGAACAGAGTGGAGTGTGCCAAGGTTGGCCTCTGGCTGAACGCCAAGAAAACGGAAGTTATCACCTATAACATCCCATCAGAGCATCCACCTCTGACAACAACAGGAGGCACTGCTCTGAAGGACGTCAAGGACTTCAAGTACCTGGGCTCATGCGTCAACTCAACGGAACAAGATCTTAAATACAGTACATGTACCACCAGACGCCTGGTGTCAGCAGCCTCCTCAATCCAGTTCAAGATGTCTGGGATTTCTTCACCACCAGCTGCCTTTGCTGGGAGCACCTCATCATCATCAACATCAGAGACAACAGAGCTGACAGAGACACTCAGCAACTTGACATGATATGGGCGTCTGAGGAGAACAAACGGATCTCCAGCTGTTTGTTCTGAATATGGTGTGCAATCAAGCCTGTGGCAATGTCATTGTCAGCTCTGTCGTCTCTGATGATGATGATGATGATGATGATGATCACATTCAGACAAAATACAAACGCACAGCAAAGACGGATCGCTTTTATCTCGGTCTGACACAAACTAATTCTGTTCACTGTAACGAGTAACACGTTAGTTGGATCTTTAATGTTAAATAGTTAGGGCTGTCCTAGTTAACTCACTGTTATGTTAATCGTGATTCCTTCTTTTAATTGCAATTAAACTCATAGACCGCTAGATGGGGCTAGCGATAGTTCAGCTCCTGCCACCGTTCACTCCTGCGGCCCTGCCACCGTTCAGCTCCTGCCACCGTTCACCGTTCCATGCTATTTCGTAGAAGAAGAAGACCCCCTCCTGAGCCTCCTCGTCTCACAAAAAAAGTAATGGCAGAGGTACTCGCACGTACCGGACTATTAACTATATAAGAGTCTTTAGAGGCATTCATATTTTAGTCGCGCAGTCACCGGGAGTTGCTATTGAGCCACACTGTCGCTTTGTTCATCCCCCACGATCTGAGCTGGAATACTAAGAAATGCTTACTAGAAATGCTCCAGCCCCCACCTTTCTGTTTATCCATGCATTGTGGCTGAAGGGAAGGCCTTATTGTCGAACACGGAGCTGCCGATCGACCGAGAGCATTAATTTGCGGTAAGCCAACATTATAGATTCATCATTAAATAGCTACTGGCGTATTTGGCGACATGGGAGGTCCTGAATAAGGCGTTAAAGAAGTATTTAGCCTTGTATGAGTTTTGATCGCATATTTATTTATTTTAGCCATTTGGACAGTGGTTCGCAAGGTGGGTCCCCACATTATTTTGGAAGGTCCCCATGGGTGATTATTTAATGTGCAACATTGTTTTCAGTAAACAACAGTAAACAAACCGACATACAGTATAAATGTATACAGGCTATCTGCACATTTGTAAAGTAACAGTTATACCCATCGGCTGCAGCCTGTTTAATGCAGTACCATAATGGTTTCCTTTGGGTTTTGAATTCATTTCCATTAAAATAATTAACACACTTTCACATAAAGCCAGCATATTTTTCCACTCCCATGTTTATAGAGGTATAAAATACTTGAAAAATAACCCTCTAAGGTACAATGTGAACAGATACAAGGTACATTGTGAACAGATAAAAGGTACAATGTGCACAGATAAAAACTGATAACTTGTTACTGGGGAAAGTAATAATATTACATAATAATATTACTAACACATTACTGACAGATTGTTGTACTACATTATGACTGTTATGAATGCTTTTGAAGTGAGTTATCCATCCATCCATCCATCTTCAACCGCTTATCCGTGGTCGGGTTGCGGGGGCAACAGCTCCACCAGAGTGTTCCAGACTTCCCTCTCCAGAGCAACATTAGTGACTTCCTCCTGGGGGGATCCCGAGACGTTCCAAGGCCAGTGAGTCGATGTGTTTCCTCCAACTGCGCCTTGGTCTGCCCCGGGGTCTCCTCCCAGTGGCACGTGCCTCGAGGACCTCCCTATAGGGAGACGCCCGAGAGGCATCCTAACCAGATGCCCGAACCATCTAAGCTGGCTCCTTTCCAGAAGTGAGTTATGACAGTGTGAATGTATAGGTTCATATGACTAAAAAAACGAAAAAAAAAAAAAACTTTAGGCCCGTCCTATACGTGAAAGCCCCACGACACTGCATCCTGTCAACTGTGACCATCGCCTTCTAGTGTAGATCTATACAATGCAGTATGTTGCCGTGTATAGTTACATGTAAGCAGCAATGTAGTGTTGTTTCTGAAAAGCAGAAGTGCTTACATATATATTTATTTTGACTGCCGAATGTTTTTTATTTATCAAAACAAAGTTATTCTTAAGACAGACAGACAGACAGACAGACAGACAGACAGACAGACAGACAGACAGACAGACAGACAGACAGACAGACAGACAGACAGACAGACAGACAGACAGACAGACAGACAGACAGACATGTTCCAGCCCTGCAGGGACGTGTAACACGCAGGAAATGAGTTGAAGGTTAAACAGTTCTTTTCACCTTCAGATGCGAGTTACGTTACCATAGCAACTAGGTGGATGTCTTCTATCACAGACAGGCGGACCAGCTGTCTGCTTCTTCATTCAATGAGCTGAAGATGAGGGATTGTGAGCTTTGCAATTTGATTTGATTTATTTAATTGCTTTCAACCATCATACAAGAGACAATCGAGGACGAAAAAAACACAGTAAAGTCATCGACTTATTTCCACTGTAGTCCCCTTATACAAATCGACAGATGCTGACAAACATAAATAACACAGAATACACCCTTTGTTTTTACATCAGATACACAAAAATAGAATGCTCTTTATCATAACAATAGCCTAAGAGAGTTGAGAGTTGCCAAGACACATGGGGCAGTATTATGCGTGTCTTAAGTACCAGATCTTATTACTTAACTTAAGACCTGGAGGCGTGATCAATGCCATTTGGCTATTCTGAGTGGCCAAACAGCCACTCAGTCCTCGTCAGGACAAAGACACACAGGGCATTGTTCATTCATTAGAGGAGTAAGTTATTGGATATACAAATGTAACTTGCAGGTGACAATGTATAGAGGATGGATAGGACGAACATATACCTCTAAGGCCTGGCTCATTCACACGTACCAAACACCAATCAAGCAATGTTTGGTCGTTTTTTTGTTTTTTTGGGCCACCACAATGCTTTTCCAATGGGAGTCACATGGTTTGATCAAACATTTGTGTTTGATTGCTGATTGCTGGTGGTGTTCTGCCCCTCCCCCCTCATCAAACAAAAATGTTTGGTCAAACCATGCGACTCCCATTGGAAAAGCATTGTGGTGGCCCAAAAAAACGACCAGTGTTTGTTACGTGTGAATGCGGCCTAAGTATAAGGACCAAACTTTGGCATTGACTGATGATTCACTGACATAACTCCCAACTATAGGGCTGGGATTAATTTTGATTCATTAATTACAGAAATATTACATTAACCCATTTTGGACTGAGGTATGAAAAACCTCATATTTATATGTCAGTGGTGCTCAACTTATTTCTTGTCATGGACCCCCAAATGTATCTCCATTGGGCCACGGACCCCCCATCTGAAAATATGTTGTTCCAGGGATCTCCCAGAAGCAAAGATTTGAGTTAAAAACGCTCTGAAAGAATATATATTCAAAGATTTGGGTCACATTTTCAAGATTTTTCAAAAATAGCAGACCTACAAGCTCGTAGCGCGCCACTCGGTGGCGCACTATGAGCTTGTAGATCTGCTATTTTTCAATAGCTAAAGTAGAACAGAATGCTTAAAACACCAAAAGGGGTTCCCGCCCAAAATTGATTAACTCAGTGTACAAGTTTCAGGCGTACCGATCATACCGGTGCATCAACCAACAAAGAAAATAAATAACACTAGTGCACAAAATGGGAGAAGAAGCTGCTCAGACTGCTTTGCTGGGCCCAGTGGATGGCAAAAAAACTCTCTTATGCCAAAAGCTGAAGCTTCTCAGGTCAACTATTGATATGCAATTAAACATGAGATAAAATGTGATTAATTCATTACAAAGCCTCTAATTAATTAGATTAATTACATTTAATCAAGCCCGAGCCTTACTCCCTGCAGTCCCAACCATCCTCCATGTCCAAATCATTGATTCAACAGTGAAAATAAACGTAAGTGTGTGTGTGCGTGTGTGCGTGTGTGCGTGCGTGCGTGCGTGCGTGCGTGCGTGCGTGCGTGCGTGCGTGCGTGCGTTCACCAACATTTGTTCAAATCCGTCTCATGGTGGAGCGATGCCAGACCGCTTTACAACTCTTGAACCATGGGTAAATAACAAAACAAAAAAAACACTTTTTGCACAGACAGACAGACACCAACATCTATACGAGGGTGTGAACTAGTGATGTCCCGATTCACTTTTTTTGTTTCCGATCCGATCCCGATACCAAAATTTCTGTGTTAGCCGAAAGAATAAAGATCTTATTTTGAAGTCCACCGACCGGGAATAGTGTTTATAGCTATCTAGCTATATATTTCGTGTTGTGTTTATAGCAGACTCCTCACTCAAATGTGCACTTGCAGTTTGGGCAACTCGAAAGCAAACTCCACATGCCCCAACATTGTATTTACCTGCCATAGTGTCAACCGCTTACCCCTGTGTCGGATACGGGGGTTAGACTGGCATATTCGCCGATACCGATATGACCCGATATGACCAAATAAGAGCCGATCCAATACTTTTCCAATAGATACCGATACAGTATCGGGACATCTCTAGTGTGAACCTTAATTAGCTTAGCATACACAAGCTTACCCATAATACCTTAAAGGACCACTTCACCACTTTTCAACCTATCTTCATATAATAGGTCCTCACTAATAATCATGATAAAATGGCACGATTCTTTTCTACTCAGTCTGTGTCTCATAGGACGGCTGTGGGCAGTTCAGAAACCGTCTTCCAGTGACATCATCATTAGGCAGATTTATTTTTAAACAAGATATGTTTACAAAAATGTTTAGATTTTCATTATCGTGAGAACGATGGCTTCCATTTTCGCATTGCAACTTTTCAGGACAGTTTCTATTAGCTTGTATTCCCCATCGATGATGTCACTGGAAGACGGTTTCTGAACTGCCCACAGCCCTCCTATGAGACACAGACCGAGTAGAAAAAAACTGCGCCATTTTTTCATGATTATTAGTGAGGACCTATTATATGAAGATAGGTTGAAAAGTGGTGAAGTGGTCCTTTAACAGTTGTGCTAATTAATTAGCAATTACAGTATCCTAGACTTGAGGTTGCGCTGAACACAGAGCTAATAAGACTGAACTGTCCAGCCATAGAGCCAGATGTCTGTCGTCGCAAATCTAGATTCGTCCACATTCATTCTTTTGCTTGCAAGCTTTGACTGTGTTTTACTTCCAGATTCTTACCCAGGGTACCATTTTCATTCTGTTCGTGCTGAATAGAAAATGGTGAACTATGCACTTTAGTAAATATACCATCAGGTAGACGGATGTCCTTTAAAAGCACCAGGAGGGCTATATCCTTCTCCTGTTGTCTCTCGGCTGAGTATCTGAAAAGCCCTTTGTCACAGTGAGAAATGAGGTCATTCCAAATGTCAGATCACATGAGCTTCTTCTGCCTTCAGTTCAAGGCTGATGATTTCATCGTGTTTGTCTAAGCATTATGACGTTTTAGCCTTTGACTCGTATTACTGTACAGTTGCATTTGACATTTGCCATTACAGGATATAATGTGTGCCTTTTCTTATACTGTAGGGAGAGTGAGGTCATCGTATGCAGGGAGGGAAAGGAGCAAAGCGACAGCATAGATGAAGGGAAGGCTGCATTTTAGGGGTGTCAAAACATTTATTCGATTCGGGGGGACGGGGGTCGCTTTTGAATCGAGAATCGAGTTGAATCAAAATTGTTTTTCAATTTCAATACATTTTGAGTCGAATAATCTAGAAGTCAGGTAGATTTAATGATTTAACAATGTATAAGTACTGTATAAAACCAGGGAGCACGGTGCATACACCTCCCATGTGTATGCGCGAGCGGGCCTAAAAGCAAGACATTGAATTTAAAGATGCATGGAGTGCCATGATTTTTGTATTTTTTCCAGTTCTTCACGTGTTTATGAGGTGACAGTACTTCATTAGACCCCTTGGTGTGATTGTTATGTGCAGTGATGTCTTCCCTTTGAATTTAGGGACAGTCAAACGTGCAAAATACAGTATTATAGTGACATCACAATATCATCATCTCCCCAAACCCCTCCCCCTTTATCATACTACAACAACAGCTGTGGGTGCAGCTTCAGTTCAGGTGGATCACCAGTTCACCACCCACCAGGCAAACCAGGCATACTACATAGATGAACTGATGGGCGTGTCCACATAAAAACGTCATTTTAACAAAAACGGTACACTTTTTTTGAAAATAAAATCCTCCTCATATATAAAGAATACCTGATTATCTCGTTTTAGGGTGGAAAAAATCACGGCACTCCATCCTTAACCTTTAAGCCATGTGCAAGACTCTGAGGGAGGCTGGGGTGGCGGAGCAAAAGCTTGGCCAGCAGCAGCGGGTTGTGCTGGAGCCATATTTAAATTGACTGCCTTGTTGTTGTGAGAATGGGCTGTGATTGAAGTATAGTAATGTGAGGCTGATTAGAAGCGCTTATTCAGGCAGCATGCTGACAACTGATTAGAGCTGGCGTCTACTGTATGACTATGAGTCCTGCTTGAACATGATACTTCACTTTCGCAAAAAATATCTGTGTTCCTAATTGATTGATTGATTGATTGATTGATTGAACTATTTTATTTCACAGTATGCAGAATGGATACATTTCAATACAAAAATTGTTACTTTGTGGACGAACCATGATTAAGGACTTGTTTACAACAGGGTCACCTTTTTTCATTTCATCAGACCATTTAAAGACGTACAAATATACACAAAAAAAACTAAACGGGAAATCATTATATAAAGAAAGTAAAAAAGGAAAACCCGTACAGTATGGGGAGAAAGTTGTGGGGACACACACACACACACACACACACACACACACACACACACACACACACACTGTGCTGTGACTTAATGCTCTCTCCATTGTTTTGAGTGTGCATAAAAGCAACTCACACTACTGGGAAATTGCAGCGATGTTCAGGGACAAATTACCTATTGGGCCCGTGGGGCCGTGGCCCAGGGGCCCTTGGCTCTCGGGGGCAATTTGGGGAAATTGGACCGCGCGGTAATCCGTCCCTGGCGATGTTATGAGCCATGTTAGAGTTTGTCCATAATGTAGGGCCCACAGTTCTCTACACAGCCATGCATGCTGCAGTGTCCAGTGGACATGAAGCACGTATAGGACTCGACTGCTGTCCACAGCCACACAAAGGGTGCTATCACTCAACATAGACCACATTATTAAAAAGGAGAAAGCAGCATTCCACTTCCTGTTGATAGCAAGATGCCGGAGGCAGTGCCGGGATGTCGCCCAGCAAATATCACACAACTCCGGTCCTTTCACTCCGGCAATTCTGGTTCCTGAATTGTCATCGAGTCACCATTAAGTGTGACATAGTGCATGGCCGGTGTCCTCGTGGAGAATCTGTACCGTCTGCGTATCACCCAGTGTGCTGCTGGGAAACAGAAGATGGATGAGGTGGGTTACCTAGACAATATAAGGAGGCTTAAGGACCCCGTGAAAGACATGGTATTACTGCAATCCATCATCACGGTCATTAGTTGCACGGGTGAAAAATAGAGATACAGCGTACATTCCTTAGTATATATATATATATGCAGCGGGGATACTCATATAGCCTATAGGCCTATACTGTATGCATATAGCAGTCCTAACCAGCAGTGCATCTGTATTCCACGTGTGCTGGTCAGCGTGCGAGAAAAGTGTCTCGGATTATGAAAATACGGCTAAATGACAATGCTAAACAGCTGTGGATCCTAATTAGCCATCCGTTGGGGATCTAATCTGGGATGCAGAACTCATCATCGACGGTGTCAACCAGCCTCTAATGCGATTCATCTCTTCACTTCATGCCAGCTCACGCGCTCTCATGGTCACACACAATAAACACACACACAATAAACACACACACACAGTAAACGTGCAGACATATACGCGAATTAAGCTTCCGCTATCTGTAATTTAAGTGAAGATTCCGCTATACCTTTAATTTTGTTGGAAACTTATAGATCCACAATCTATAAGTTTAATTCTCGACTCTGCTTCTGTCTCTTGCGCTTCCTTCTCTCCACGCATGCATGCTGCACGCACACAAACACACAAACACGCAGTAGCACGCACGCACGCATGCACGCACGCACGCACACACACACGCACGCACGCACGCACACACACACACACACACACACACACACACACACACACACACACACACACACACACACACACTCACTTTCTCGCCACCTCTTTGGTTAATTTATTCATACGGTACCGTAGATAAATCAGAATCAGAATGCCAACGACCAGATCTGCAACCAACGATTCAGGACACTGACATATGGCTCCTCTTTGTGAGAAGACACTTGAACACTAGCTTATCATTTGAAGCTTGACTGACCTCAGTTACAGACAATACACTACTGGTGCTTGTGGTGGTGGGGAGAGATATAGTTGTTAGAGGCATGTCCCGGGGGAAGTGAGAGGCGGGGGGGGGCCCGGGGGCCGGTGTATCAGAAGAGACAATGAGATGTGGTGGAGCGGAACATATATGAACATAATGTATATATAAGAGTTTGAGTCTAAAAAGACGTTCCGGGGAAGCGAAGATGGCAGCTTTGCGGAGGATGTGCGGTGGGGGTGGGAGGCGTATGGAAAGAGAGAGGGACCATTAGCAGTGGCATGGTCTGAAAGAGGCAGGGTGGTTATGATACGCTGGGAACTAACGCATGTCACAGGGGATTAAAGGGACGGGTAGGGCGGCATTTGGAGGGAGTAATTCCTTCTGCTTCTATCCCCCCCTTTTCATGCTATCACTTGATTGATAGTCCTCTAAATGTTGCTCTACATTTAGATGTAATCGGGCCAGTCTTATCTGAAAAGATGAAAGACCTCTCTATTCTGGGGTTCATTCCATTTTTATATTCTGCAAATGACACAGCCACTTAATTCATCAGTGCAATATCTCTCTATATCCCCTTCCCCTTGCCAGTTGCCCCAATGGAAAAGTGGTGTAATCCATAAGGAAAAAAAAACTGGCAGTAGGAATGACCCCTAGATGAGAATTATAACAGCTATGAATAATGTAGCAAGCATGGAGGGGATAATGTCTGTGGTCAGAACATGGCACAGTGGCTCTAATTATATTTAAATGATTTAGTTTTAGACGGATGGACGTCATGCCAGCGGTGTTGCTTTCATAGCCATCAAATGTTTCATTTACCAGGCTTTAAATCAAATGCACGCAGACTCGGGTGAATCTCTCGTGCAGCCCTATACACTGACACCACGGCGCGTAAACAGCGCCTCAAACTGTGACTCCGCCCACAAACGGGGGAAGTTGTGATTTTCGCTCGTTCACTGCAATGCAATTTGCGGCATTTTCAAAACAATATTGAGCAGAGTAGCGATTATCAAACGTATTTGCAATGCCATACGTTGAAAGATCTGTTGCCCGTGGACAAGGCACGCTACCTCCGCAAGTTAGATAGCATCGGCATAGATGTTTGTCCGTATGTGATTAAGGATTGGACCAAGTTGCATTGGCAACCATAGAAAATTCTGGGGTAAATTCTTACCCCGGATGTGACGTTTTTGGGCGTTCCTGTCTAGCGTGGTGTCAGTGTATATGGATTTGATGACACTTTTTCCTTTTTTTTTAATACAGCATGTGGTAAAAGGATAAAGAACATCCTAGGGACTTATTGTTGCCTTTGTGGTAGTCAAGCGATTGTCTGAGAGAATTGAGAAAAGGGGGAGGTCAAAGAATTAAGGTAAGTTCAACTGAAAGAAACTCAAATTGTGAAACTCATTGGTTTACTTTAGACTGACGTAATAATCTTTAACATTTCAGGAGAAGGGAATGCTGAGGTAGAGATGAAAAAACAAGTTCAAGTGAGATATCAGTGTCAGATCAAAACAATGTGATTCACATGATAGTGCACACACACACACACACACACACACACACACACACACACACACACACACACACACACACACACACACACACACACACACAGTATGAACTTAAGTATAGGGGCCATGGGGGCTATACGCTTTTATGCTTTATATTCTATAGATTACGTACAGTATTGCATGGAAATGATGAAATCATGGGCAATATACCCCAAGAATGCACACAGAATTCTAGCTTCTGTTGTATCCCTCTCATTATTTGATACAATAATGTGGCCTTGTCTCATTATCTAGATTAGAAGTAATTTTGCCACACAATTCTGAAACGGTCACAGATAACACTAATTACGTTGCATAACATTTAATAACATGCTGAAGATGGTTACACTTTAGTTACACTGCTTTTGCATCTTCAAACATTATTAATTCAAATTATACTGAGCACACATCTCAATGAAATAAGTATAATGAAATATATTCATTATTGTGAAGATCTCCCAAATTAGGCACACACAAATCTCAGGATTATTCCATACAGAGTCAGATGCCAAAATTCTGTCATGTGTGCGAGGCAGGAGGTTTAGGAACCAAATATGCAGACAGACAGGCGGAGAGGAGTTACAAAAAATGGACCAGGAACCATTCATCATCGGTTTAAAGTCCGCTTTCCAGGCACCGCTGGGTTGGACTTGACTCTCGATATGGCTTTCCTCCACCGGGAACGGTCCATGGCCACCTCGCGATCGATGCCGAGCGCTTTCATGTCAGCCAACACGGTCGTCTGCCAGGTCTTCTTAGGCCGGCCACTGGGTCTTGTCCCCTCTAAGTCAATCGACATTACTTTCTTCACCCAATCGTTCTCTTCCTTACTACGTGTCCGTAGTCCGTAGTAGTACCATCGCAGTACGCAGTCTCAGCTCTGCACTGGTCTTTCTGTCCCTCAGTGACACACCAAGACTTTGGTAATGTTTTAAAAAAAGAGAGATCTTTAACCACTTAAACTCGATACTTAGTTGACAGGAATCTCAAGGGCTCTATGCTAGGGCGGTATAGGGTCCATCTTCTTTTTGCTAGTTGAAAAAAGCTGATCTACAGATCTGCTATTTTCACCAAAATGTTAGCAACAGAATAAGGATGCTATGGTTCAAGGGGTTAAGCCTAAATTATACTATAATAATAATAATAATAATAATAATAATACAACTTTATTTGTATAGCACCTTTCATGACATGAAATGCAGCTCAAAGTGCTGAGGACATGAATAACATTTTTTTTTAAAAGACAGATAAATAAATTAAAAGCAAGGGTGTAAAAGTCAAGATATCCCCTGATTTATTTTTGTTGGCTCATGGATGTAATTTCAGCGTATCACAGGCTGTGAGCCGGTTACTTGGCTCTCATACATCCTGAAATTTCGAGTCAGTTTGCACTAATGTCTTCCAACTTTGACTGGCCTGCAGGGGCCAAGCAGAGCTTGTCGTCAGTGAGCCGATGTATTGAGTACAAATGCCAAGAGCCTATGAGCCATGAGACACAACTTGTCGCATACAAAATAAACTGTATAGGTCACTGCACAGGACATCAGCCCTTTTCCCAAACTACAAAGCCCAAATTTACCATGAACAATCAACCCTGCAGGCTGTTTAAAGGGTAGGAGTCTCTGCATCCATAAAACAAAAGCTGTGACCAGTCGTGGAAAGTACATGTACTTATGTTCTATACTGAAGTACATTTTGGGGTCTTGTACTTGTACTTTACTTGAGTATTTCCAATTTCAAATACTTTTACTTCTACTCCACTACATCTAGGAACCAAATATTGTACTTTTACTCCACTACATTTATTTGAAAACTTTAGTTACTGTAGTTACTTTGTAGATTTTGATTTAATCAGTGTAAAATTTATTTAATAACATTATTACAAAACATACATTTTACACATCAGCCCTATTTTGGCCATTTGAAAATAGACTTGTTTGCTTCTAGATCTGCTATTTTCTAAAGATTTGTATACAGTTGAAAACTATAAATGGGACTTTCTGCAGAATTACTACTTTTGGCGCGGCCCGGAGCACCACCGGCCGTTCTCCGGGGTCCCTGAGTACCCACCCTTAAGTACACTTTGAAGCCAATACCTTTGTAATTGTACTCAAGTAAAAATGTAATTCCAGACTTCTACTTGTAACAGAGTATTTCTACATTACAGTATTGCTACTTTTATTAAGTAAAGAATGTGAGTACTTTTTCCACCACTGGGCCACGCTGTGACAGGTCAAGATACTTAACTATTGAGCCAAATAAGAGAGCGGGAGTACAATACTATTAGTTAAGCTCCTATTCTTCAAAAAGCATATGAATAATTATTGTATTAAATAACTATAATTTGGCAGCTGGATCATTGATGCAGTCAATGAATTAGAATTATTTTTTAACAGGATCCTTTAAATCTTATCCTTTTTGGGGATAAGAGGTATCATGGGGCCTCCCTAATGGCTTCAGATAGTCTTTTTTTATTTGCATGTGCTGCTATAAAAACACATTTGTTAATCTTGGGGCTAGTATGTCGGTGAACATTTTGCAGTGTGCACACCATCTAACGCCATCATAATGTAATTGTGAGCCTTTGTTACGTTTCCTTAATATATCTAGGGGTACTTGAAGGACGCAACAAGGCTGGCAAGTGAATTCATGCTTATTCACACCATTTCAATAAGGTTTTCACACAATAGACAGGTGGTACAATATACAATTAATACAATGGTATAGCTATAATATATATGTATAATACGGGCATATATACATATCAGTAACCCCCTGTCTAGACAACCTGTAAGCGACTAATAACGGTAGTTTCTGGGTTTCCAACCAACTTAAATGTTAGGGCTGAGCCCTCTCGAGCTAAGTCGAGTTACAAGGTTTTTATGTACGTGTTGTTTAAATAATATACAAGGCAACAAAAAGGCTGTATGGGGCAAATCAGGGAAACAAACAAAAGGGACTATACCTATGCTGGACACCACAATGAACCCTCTATCTAAGCCTAACAAACAAAAGGAAAAAGGTTACAAAGGATCAATCTACATAAACTCTCTACACTACCTACTGCCTAACAAAAGTATGACTATTACAAAAACCACGCTCCCATACTCCTGTAACTTATAACTTATCATTCAACTCAAGGTAAGCATATTTACTTGTAACATCCACCAGCAAGCTAGGTCAGACAGAATAAACACGCAGGGTGCTCCACACTGGAGACCCTGGTGTATGTTTATATACGTGAAGCTTCACAGCTCCCAGGACAGAGTGCTCTCAATACCACTGACTGAGTCACACTGCCAACGAGCTGGCATCACAGCTGCCCTTAAGTAGTCTTCCTCTGGCTGGCCTTCTGATGATGATAGGCTCCCGTTGACGAGGTGGGCAGGTGGAAGGTAGGTCTCCGCCTCCGAGCACCAGCCAGACATGTGACTGAGAACTGCAATCAGCACTCCATACTATGCACCAGCATAAGGGTGCACTCACACGGTTCATGCAATTCTCTGTGCTCGTTGGGTGTTGTGTCATGGCCGCCCAGCGGCCCAATGCATTTCCAATGGAGGTCACATGGTTTGACCCAACATTGTGTTGTGTGAGGGGGAGGGGCGCAGTTGTGTGCCCCTCCCCCTCACACAACACAATGTTGGGTCAAACCATGTGACCTCCATTGGAAATACATTGGGCGGCCATGACACTACCCAACGAGCATCCAACGAGCACGAGAATTGCATGAAAGGTGTGAGCTCAGCCTAAGACCGACAACTCCATACTATCATAATCACTGTATACTATAATATATATATGTATAAATATAATCACCGTATCACATATAATATATATATATAAATACTCCTTGTATAATATACAATATATAGAAATATAGTCACGGTATCATATCTATTATACAAGTGAAAACATGTGCGCAACACAATACCCAAAGTCACCAGCTACTACGTCACTGACACGCTGGGACACGCTGGGTGCCGAAGCCGCAGCAGGAGCAACACACACTGCAACAACACACTAAGACGTCACAGACTTACCCTCCGCGTCGATCCACGGCTATCTCCTCATGTCGCGCCGCACGCCCACACTCAACACCACCCGCGTAAAAATTGTCATTGCACTGCCACTAAAGCCGCCTCCCGTCCACACTCGCAAACAATAGCAATATCAATAATAAACACAAACACGCCACAAGCACCGACACCCCCGCCTAATTTGTTGCCACGTCTATGACAACAAGCACAGGAAAAATGCCATTCAACACGCTACTTACACACACTACCACTCGCTTACAATACGCGGACCTGGCAACACTACATTCCCTCTCCCATTTGCTCAAAGCCCACCACGTCACCCACACACACACATACCAAAACAACGTAGAAGAAGAAGAACTACACACCGCACACACTGATTCTAACTTGGACAGTTACAATAATGCTAACACGACCGCGTCGACACCTCGCATGGTACAAGCGGGACAAACCGAGGCGCATATATGGATACGAACAACAACACCAACACTACACGCACACGCGCGCGCTGCAACAACAAACAGCTACGTACAGTGTGTGTGTGTGTGCGTGCGTGCGTGCGCGGGGGGGGGGATTTTGGATCGCCTCGCGATGCAGCGACAATGGCACTACACTACACAGGGCTCGACAGTGCGACTAGGTACTCGCATTTGCGACTTAAAATATCACCGTGCGAGTTGTAACATTCACTTTGTAGCACCGGTGCGACTACACAATCCGATCTTTACAGCTAAAAGTTGCGCAGTTTACATCCAAAACAATGTGTCACTCTCTCGGTTCTGCACCGCTGCTGGAGAAGTATAGCACTGTCGAAGGCAGCGCAACTAATCCCCCCCCCCAACACACCCCAGAGAGGGAGGAGAGAGAAGAGAGCGAGAGAGAGCACACACGTGAGTCCTGCAAATTATATTGACCCAATATTATTTTGTACAACCTAGCAAAGCATAACATATGATGGTTTGGAGCATAGGCTGGTCTCTCTTTTTACAAGACATAAGCCATTGCATACAGGTTCTCAACCATTTTAATTTCAAGGACCCCCATAACTCTGAGAGTAAAACCAAATGGACCCATAAGAGTCCCATTTGATTCCATTTGTACAGTATCAGAGTTAAAAGTTATAAAAGAGTCCATTTGGTTCCATTTGTACACTCAGAGTTACAGACCCGTAGGGTCCACTTGGTTCCATTTGTACACTCTCAGAGTTACAGACCTATAATGGGTCCATTTGGAACCCCCTCAAGGAACCATGAGGGTCCCTGGATCACACCTTTGAGAGCCACTGCTTTAAATAAATACATAACTAATATAGAGCATATTTGATCAATTTATTGTTAGGCTATAGATTCTTTTGACATCTGAATTTAACAGAACCGCCCACGCACGACACATGCACATGCACGCGCATGTGCACATCCACATGCACGCGCGCATGTGTCCTCTTTTTGGTAATTCAGAATATGGTATGCCTACACAGTTACAATAATGCAAACACGACAATTGCGCCAACGACTGCGTCGACACCTGGCGTGGAACAAACGGGACGAACCGAGGCGCATATATGGATAAGAACAACAACACTACACGCGCGCGCACGCGCTGCAACACAAAACAGCTGCATAAAACGCGTGTCACTGTGGACTTCTGTATCTGTGGACTTCTGTATCGCAACGCGGGGCAACGCAACTCTGGGATGAGCGGGCCGAAGGCCCGCGAAATTCTAGTATAATACATATAAATATACAATCATCGAGTATGTAACAGCCTTTCTAAACTATCTCTGTAATAAGAGCCTTTAAACTTTCTGTTCTTTGAAAAGTTGTGGTAGCATTAGTATATTCCACCAAATAAACGCTCTATACTATAGGTTAGTGAATGATGCGGGAGGGAAAGAGAGCATTTTCTTTCTCATTGCACTTTGCACATTAATTGACACGCTAGTTACTATTTCATTAGACTGAATGAGCCCTATGCTTTTCTCTGCATAGAGGGGCGGAACTAAAACAAAATACATACATACATGGATGCACCTGGGACGTATCCTCAGTGATGTATCCCAAGGTCATCTGGGTTTCGGGTCTCCCAACATCATACCCCTCACTCAGGTGACCCAGCCGGGGTGATCAAGTCCCGACTTACGTCCCAGTAGCTACCCTCGATCAGTCCCATTAGGGAAAATCCAGGGCCACACAATCCGTTACTCCTGAACTACTCTGCCGGGACTGGGAGGTACCATTCTGGCGCGTGGAAGGACTAGGCTCCACCTTGCCCTTGGTGGTGCCGCAGGCTCCGCTTGAGGCTTGAATGGCCCTCCTAAAGGCCTCACCTTGGGTTTGTTGGGCTTCTTCCTCACGGAAGACACAGGCTGGGGCGCCAACCCATACTGCTCCCGGGTGCCGTCTACTTTCCGGCTGTCACCTGTCTCTCCGGTGGTCACCAGACTATTCCTGGTTGTCCAGTGCTAGAACAAACTAGCACTGGAAACCGACGCCGACTTCCTATTGGTTCACCAACCTATGAGCCTGCTGGTGTTAACCCCTTACACAACAGCAGCCAATTGGGCTTCACGTTGCGGCTGGAGTTTCCCCAAAAAACAGCACTCCCGTTAAAAACAAATTAAGACATGCGATGCACTCAGGAAATAAACATCTTGTTGGACACAGGGCCTAATTGGAGAAAGCACGTGTGAAAGAATATTGAAGCTCAACTCGTAAACGAGAGGAATAAAAATCAATTGCACATGGTTTATTGTGTTAAAATTAAGTCTAGCCTACTATAATTAGGTTTAATAGAGCTCCGAAGTCTGACGTCACTTTCAGTAGAGGGCGTCAATCTCCAGGTTCATGTATTTGTTTATTTGCATTGAGATCCCCAAACGGCGATTTTAGGTCGCTTCATATAAGAACTGTGTTTGAAAAATAAACCGACCACCTCGGCGTTTCTGTCAGGGGAGTGGCTGTGCGTCGTTAATGATGTCCATTCATATTTGATACAGCCAGTTTCTAGAGAAAATTGAATTAATGTGACCGCAAAAGCCTTGAAACTACATATGAATGCAATGTCGCTGAGCATATACGTCACGCCCAGCTGTCAACATATTGCGTTCCTTAGATTCCTCGTTGACGTAAGCTCAGCTGGTGGTGACTCGACTCGTACTAACCACGATACATTATATCAATAAAATAAAAATAAAAATAAACGTAATTAACGTTCAGTTTCTGTTGTGCGACGGGCTGCGGGCAGAAGCAGCCTACCCGGAAATGTAGTCTCTGGGTTGTTTGGCTAGTTTCTAACGCTTATTTTGTCTTTGGGTATATCTGTACATTTCCACCTTCAGTCGATGCTTCATATCCATATGAGTGAAAAGGCCGGGGTGATCGGTTTATTTTTCAAACACAGTTCTTATATGAGGCGATCTAAAATCCCCCTATGGAGAGTACAATGCTTATAAAAACATACATGAACTATGGCGCTCACTGCCCTCTACTGGTAGTAGAGGGCAGTGACGTCAGGACTTCGGTGCTCTATAAGGGGATAACATTGGTAAACATTTGGCCAATCATCAGATAATAATGATACACAATTATAGAAATATACCAGCTATAAACAGACAAAAGAAACTTATAGACACAACGGGCATTAACAGAGTTTGTAATGGTTTCTACAAAGGTTTGTATCAGTCTGAGAATAATACACATAATGCTTTTTAATCAAATATCCCAGCATGAATTTGAAGAGAGCAACAAAACAACTGCAGTCGCTGCCGGCAATTAATCTTTACTAGCGGTGAACATTTCCTCAACATTTCCTCAAACAGTCAATCATCTGTGCAGGTCTTCTCCACAGACAAACTTGTACAGTACCTCGCTCAGCGAAGCAGTTGTTTTATCATGGCTGGTAAAGAGGCAGAAAACATATCAAATTGAAATATTGGAACTTGATGTGGGGAAAAAAGGCCCACCTTTGCCGCTAATCCCCACTAGAAGAATCCCAGCTAGCACCCCTGAGGATGGAAGGAGTTATGTAGCAAGCAAAACAGAGATGGCTGAAATCGAAGAGCGAGATCTGTAATGATGAAACTGATAAATTACTTCTTGGGTCTCTGTAAAGCAGGTAAATTAGCCAATGGGGAGTTCCATCCTCTCACTTGAACAGAAGGCTGAGAATCTTCTGGTCAAGGATGATTTTTCTTGGTGGGATTGCAATAATGCAAGGCTAACGTGATTGAGTTAATTTCATAGCATAGGCTTTACATTTAAACACATGTGGAACTGCAGCACGTTCATGGAAGGTGGACGGACGTTCAGTGACGTCATGTGTGTAACGTGCGAGACGGACAGCTCGCCCAGAGACGGACAGCTCGCCGAAGAGACGCGGACAGCTCACCTTATGATTTACCGACCACATATGAGAGTATAAATGACTATAAGACAATGTAAAATAAGCTGTTATTGCATCTTTCTGTAGAATGTTCATTAGAGGGTTAGAAACAGTCTCACACATGACTGTATATGCCCCTCATTAGGGGAGAAACAGTCTCTGTAGGATCTCTGTAGGAGTTGAGTTAAATTATTGTTAAACTGCATCTGCATTACTTAAGTTAATTACAAGACATCTGCACAATTAGAGAATGTTTCTATTTTAATGATTAATCATCTACTATTACTGTATGATAACTGTAGTTACATGTACAGTAAATGTCAGTAGGGCATGCAGAATGAATAGTCAAAGATAGTGTGTGGAGTGGTCCCCCATTGCTTTGTGATATTTCCATGTCCATAAAGTGATTTTTTATGTAGGATTCTCTACATCCATAAAACATTAAAGGCTGTGACAAGTGCTGGAAGGTAACTAAGTACATGTGTGTGCGTGCGTTTATAATTAGCTTGTGATGATGCAATGGGTTATGAGCTTGTAGATCTGCAGGGATGTGGTGAAGTGTCGAGGTAATAGTCGAGGTAATAGTCGAGGTAATTTAATGTTGTTTAAAGTCATTTAATGCAATTACATTTTCTGTCTGGATGTATTGGCTGTCAAGGCCAGAAAGTCGTTTTTTGCCACACAGCCGGCATTCCCGCATAACTTCCGGGTAGGTATGATGATGATGTCATGCGCATGCCTTTTATTGAAATAAGCAGGTTAGATGTGATGCAGTGAGATAATCTTAAACGTTTTGTTACACACTTTAGTTTCATCTGAGCCTCTTGATTGCACAGAATAAGATCAAGGGAAAAGGTCAATTAGGTAATTACACCTCTGAACAAGTACATTTATGCAACAGCAGAGGTAATAGACTCAATTACATTTAGTGCATTTACTGCATTTACACTGCACTCTGCCGCAGCTATATAGGGCTGTGATATTGACTGGCTTATGGTTATGATGTCAATAAATTGGTGTATTTCAATTGGGCCTTTTAACTCCAAGGCTTTCAGCTTTCAGCAAAAAATAAAAAATACATAAGGAAGACATATTTGAATATTATAACCACACATGGGGGTCTATTAGAGTCATTAGAGTTAACTCCATAGACATACAAAACAGAAAAAGTACGAAAATCATGGCACTCCATCTCCTCTTGAGAGCCGCTGCCCCCGCCGGCGGGGGCAGTGGCTGTCCACCTCTGAACAGCGCTCAGCGGGTCAATGGAGACCCAATTGGTCTCCGGTTCCAACTCCGATGTTGCGGATTTACCCCCTTTACCCCCCTGGGGTTTAAGAGGTTTTAAGCCAATAATCATATGCTTTTTAAGCCTGCAGTCCTCGTTAATGGCCTAGAATGTGTCGCTGTTTCCCCCGTGCTGCAGGCTGCAGAACAATTATCGTGTGAGGTGGTGCACCATTGATGGATAAAACCAGACATTATACTTGTATTACCTTAGAAATATTGTGCTAAATGCTTTCAGTTGCTAGTTTAAAGTCTTCTTTCAGTTACCACGATATGCGTTTTTGTAAATTAAGGCCCCATTAACTGACTGCCACCACTGACTCTGGTGCTGCAACTTATCTGCCGCCTATTGCAGCGGACGTCTTTTATTTTTAAGACCCCAAATTTCACCCCAAAATGAACCGGAAGCAAAATCGCCCAAAGTTAAGTAGAGGCGACACTCCCATTAAGTCCCATAGTAACAGTGCCTCCGTCATATTGGAGTGATGATATAACTTCCAGTTGCTTTAAAAGAATATTAAAATGTCACGCTGTACAAAACAAGAACTTGTTTTATACAGCGTACGGCCATATCCACATGCCCAAATGTGACCTATTGCAGACCTGGCCATCGTGGTCTCGTATAGTCCATATATGTGCAATAATCATATGCTATATTTCAATAATGTTCAATTACATTTCTGTCACTGTGCTCATTTCAACTGGTCAGAGTATCTGGCCTGGGAAGCTTATCACCTCAGAGGTTCTCGGAGCATGGGCCACTTTGCAGGACAGTCATTTGAAACCCTATTTAATTGTTTTTTAATCTCTCTGTGATTGTAAACCAAAACACTGTAACTTCAGCTGCTCTGAGTTTGGGCAGCCCAAGGGGTCCTCAGCTTGTATTCTAACTACTGAAATAGCTATTTAGCTCACTGATAGGAGAACAGATGGATTAGCCTCTGTCCTTTTCCAAGTTCCATCCTGCAGCTGACCAAAAATAGGTGCTGCTATTACCATTCTCTAAAACCCAAGTATGAAATATCACTCAACACTCAGTCTGTAACTTTACTCCACCCTACTGTATTCAACATGTAAACGTATATAATGTAATTGTAATGAAGGAGTCTTACTGCCGGCCGCGTCCTGCGGTCAGGTCAGTCCTGTGTGCCTCAGTGCCCACCATGGGCCTCTGTCTTTGTTTGAATAAACGGTCAACCACACTTTGAGGAAATCTCTCTCTGCCTGCTTTTCTTCATCTGATGCAGTTTGTTTTATGAGAACTCCATACTTTCATCTGGTTTGGTTAGTAGTTTAAAGTGGTGTTTAATTATGCCATTATAATATACAACAGATATCTTGCCATCAGAGTTTGGAAGCACTCGTTTTCAGTAAAGCAACATCCTGCTGCCTCCTGTTATATGTGCAAATTCAAAACAGTTGCTACACAGGGCAGTTGAGTACGAGCACTTCCAAACTGCAACACATAGAAAAATAATCACCTGCAGGGAAAGAAAGTAGCTCATAACATGTCTACGGGGGATTTTTATGAAACAAACACTTTGAATAGAAATAGGATAATTCAAGCTTTTCGTTCAGCTGCAATGTTGGTGAGTTTGACGTTGTTTAATAAAATCAGATAGGACTTTTCTGTATGAATGGGCTGTCAATGGGAAATTGCACCTTGTTAGCACCCTGCCATTAACTTATATGGCAAGATGGCCGCGGTCTGCATATGGTCCATAGCATTTTGTTTCGGGTTGCTTTTCAGGACCGGAGATTTCCGAGATGGTGCTTTTATTAGCCGAAAAAGTGGCTTCAAAACGGATCTGGGGAAACCAATGGGTCACGTGATTGAGCATAGCCTGTGCTAAAATCCCTATTTTTGCGTTGGATAGAGCACCACAGTTCTGACGTCACTCCCACTACCCCTGGGCCATGGCGTAATGTTTTGTATTGGAATTCCAATCGGCAAATCTTAGATTACGTTAAAAAATAAACGAATCACCCCGTGGAATAGTCAGGTATGGTACTATGTGTCGTTTATTATACTTTGAATTTGATCAAATTTCCGGGTGTTTTTTTTTCTTTTTCTGGAGCACAGAATTCCAATACAAAACATAACACTGTGAACGTGAACCAGGGGGAACTCTGGTTCACATAACACTGTGAACCAGGGGGAACTCTGGTTCACATAACACTGTGAACTCTAGCGGTATTGATGTCAGGCTTCAGTGCTCTATGCAGGTATGCCTTGGGATTTGGACTTACCCATTTTCTGCCTTGGGCACAAAAGTTTGAAAACCACTAATCTATCATGTTTTTGTCTACGGTATGCAAATTCATGTTTCATGTAAAAAAACAAACATATGTGGTGCAATTGTCAGGAGGAAGACTACGCCTTCAAGATAAGATTGTTGGTTTCCCCTGCCACCATTCCATGCTAATTCCATTCCTAGCCTCAGGTATTGAGCTCAATCAACCTCTCCACAGCTACAATCAACTCCACCATTTACCTGCCATGGTTACTGATCTCAGCTCCACCCTCGCCAGTCACCGAGGCCTCGCTGTCAAGCTCTCCGCCCTATCACCGCCCTCGCTCCATCAAGGGAAGAGTATACATGCCAGTCTGTTTCACCTGCCACTCGTGCATCGTATCTCGTACCCCTCCCTCCCTCCCGTTTCTCCTTTCTCTGTAGACATTTTTAAAGCTCAGCTCAAGACCCACTTTTACACCCTTGCTTTTAATTGATTTATCTGTCTTTTAAAAAAAATGTTATTCATGTCCTCACTGTATTGTTTATGCCCTGCTTTTCTTTTCTTTTTTGTGTAAAGCACTTTGAGCTGCATTTCATGTCATGAAAGGTGCTATACAAATAAAGTTGTATTATTATTATTATTATTACTAACTCTCGTTCTCCAGTTTCAGGTTCCAGACGGGGGTCTCGGATCGGAGGCGTGTCCTCGTTCGATCAGAAGGACGCCCCGCTACTCAGACCCCAGGCCAAACACTCAGGGTATCCTACCCATAGAGTATATAAAGGATAGAGACCGAACTGGAGTGTTAGCCCCGCCCCCCGCTATTCATTTCAGTGCAAGTTGCTCAGTGGCGTTTTGAAGCACCCGGAAGACTTCCGGAAGTATAATTATAACTCAATGGCTCGAGCGAGCGGAAGTTTAGCCTAGCCCAACCCCGGACCTCAATTTTGAGGTCCGGGCTTTTCACGTGACGTCATGAACGTCCGTCCACTTCCATTAAGTGCTGCAATTCCACATTTCGCCAGTAGGTAGTGGCATCTTCAACGTTGGATATCCTTACTGGGGGCTTGATCCTACCCCCCGGAGCCTGGCCTTCATCCTACCCCCCTCGTCACTGTTGGGTGGAAACCATGTATGTCCAAAACTGTTACGTTTCAGAAAAGAAAAGGCTGTTTTCCAATCAATCCAATTAAGTAATTATTTAGTCACAAAATTGGTTACATTTTGATAAAACTCTCAGTCACACACTTAACCAATTTCTTTTTTTAAATTAAATAGCAAAAATATAGCTGATCTACGACCTCACACACTGAGAATATAGTGTGTGAGGTCGTATCTTTGCTGCTTTTGTGTGAGTTTAATTTAAAACAAAAATAAAACAAAAATGGATATACAATTGCCCGACTGCAACGATATTATATATGCTTGTATGACTTTAACGAAAATAGTTGTAATTTAAAGGGACACTTCACCCCTTTTGCAACCAGATATTATTTTAACCGTTTCCGCGCCATTGCCGTAGATCTAGGTCAATTGAAGCCTATTATTTAATACTACGCTTACCGCTATTGCCGTTGATCAATGGCAATTGCGCTTTTATAGCGCTTTTGATTGATCAAGCCATAATGCTACTTGCGTTAGTAGCATTAGCTACCATGTTGTCATGACAATGGATCGCCCATCTTAGATCGTCCTCGCCATAATAATCCATTATGTTTCTTTCATTCGCCTGTATCTCCTATTCCTTGTCCCAGATGGCATTTTTGGTCAAAACAACGTTTCTTTGATGGCACAGAGCCGACACTGTGGAGGCCTCCAGTGCCCCGGCATAGATCCATCTTGTAAACAACAGTTGAACGAGACCCGTTAAACTTACTAGGATATGTCTACTTCCGGAAGTCTGGAAATGTGGCTTTTCAAAATAAGAGCTCAACTGGGAAAAATGCTGGTGTGAATTAGATCCTAATTTTTCAATAAATGCTAGCGGGCTATTAATTATGTTTGGGAGACACAAAGGGCAGTATTATGCGTGTCTTAAGTACCAGGTCTTATTACTTAACTTAAGACCTAGAGGCGTGATCAATGCCATTTGACTATTCTGAGTGGCCAAACAGCATTGACCACGCCTCCAGGTCTTAAGTTAAGTCATAAGACCTGGTACTTAAGACACACATAATACTGCCCAAAGTGTCTGAGTGTTTTTTATATCATGGGCACTGTGCTCACTTACTTCCTGGACTACATGTTGTCTCAGTAAGACAGCCCTCCCCTTATCCACAAGCATTATGGGAATTGTAGTCCAGGAAGGAAATTAAATGAAATGATTACTATATTTACCCAGGGTATCTGGGCTAAGCTCAAGAACTTGTTTCCAGCCAGGCCCTGCTCATAGAACATTTCATCGTAGTGGTTCAATGCCTTGTTCAAGGGCACTTCAGCGGTGGTAATTTTAACGTGTCGGACCGCTGATTCGAACTGGCGACCTTCCGGTATCAAGCCCGCTCCGCAATCCGTTCGGCCACCGCTGCCACATGAAGTGAGCCCAGTGACCATGACATCATGGACACTTTGAAATACTAATCTAAAAACACATATTACCCACATAAAAACCCCCAGGAAAGTGTTTCTTGTCTCCTAAACATCATTAAAATAAGATCTGGTTGCAAAAGGGGTGAAGTGTCCCTTTAAAAATATTTAAAATAGGGATGCCAGGGTTAATGTTGTTACACGCAACACAAGGAAACACAACATACATGCAGGAAATGTATGTTAGACTCCAGACAGGAATATACTCTCTCTGTCTGGAGGCCAACCACGACGCTAGGGGCTTGTCGACAATTTAGTTCACAGATGTATGTACCGGTAGGCCTGCATCATAACAACCTAAGAGATAAGCGCACCCATATATTATTCATAAAAATTATGATTAATTGATTGCTCGCCAGATTCACCACCATAAAAAGCTGTCATTAAATTCTAATTAGTTCTACATGAAGTAACAAAAGACCTGGTTACTTTAATCATACATATTTATTAGACTCAACTTGGAGAAACAGCGAGATATACATAAACAAACTGGATCGAGAGATAATTGCCTGGGTAAAATTGCACCCATTGCTGATCAGAGACTCACAAACAATACAACATGATAATTAGAATGAATGTTAATTGCTCCCCTAATTAAAAACGAGTCCAGAATGTATATCGCCAAAACATTTCGATGTCAATTAACAGCTTCATGTGTCACATTAAAACATAAGTGTATCCCATGTTCAGACTGCACAGCCCAAATCCCTAATCCTTGGCATATCCAGACTGGAATCTTATTGGTTTTTATCAAGTCTGAACACCAGAAAACACATAAAATGTGATTCAAATCTGCTTTCTAAAATGTATCTCAGTCTGGACACTTTACACTTTGTAGTACGACAGTATTGCTCACTGAAAGTAGCCAATCTACAAGCTCACAACATTGCAATGCCACATCACACATAATCTTGTAGATCTGCTTTTTTCACAATATGATAACACTTATTTCGTATGGCCGAGTATACGTTAAGCATTCCGCCTTGTCGTTACCACAGCAACCAACAGGGACGTGCAGAGAGTGTTAAATTCCGTAAAAGGGCACTTATCCGATCCACAAGCTCTCAACGGGTGGCAGAACGACACATTGTGAGCTTGTAGATCCGCTATTTTTGCAGTCAGGGGCTGTAAGAGGGTACTTTTGGAAGAAAATAGCCGACATACAAGCTCTCGAGCTTGTAGATCGGCTATTTTCCAGGCACGATCCCGCACTCGTTGGCCACTGGAGATGCGGCGATGACATGGATTTCTACACAAATTATTTAAACGCAAAATGCTGCGTTCAAGATCAGGAGATCAGGAGAGCAATTCTCGGGTATGGCATGGAAAGGAGAGGAGGGCGTTTGCATTTCTTTCACCGTAAATGCGGCATTCATGGTCTGGAGATGGCAGTTGTTTTACAGACGGGTAACATGGCAGGGGCTGAAGCCCCCTTTGATGTCTATGTGTGCATGTGTGCCTGGCAACCAATGCAGATACTGTAGGTGGGACCAATATCTGAATAAACATTATCCAACATGATCACTTGCAAATCAGTGTGGACAGTCAGTGGCAGTGGTAAAGATCAGACCTGTCCCCCAGCCTAGAATGGATTTGTGGGTAACTGTGCGGTACGTCACCCCAGGCCCAGAGGACATGTCTGTCGAGATTTGCCACTGACAGCTAGACAATGGTGATTACTCACCGAATGGCCTGCCAGATGCAGACACAGGAGGTGTGTAGGCGAACAGGAATTGCTTTTCAGCAACCTGAGATGATCTGTGGCCCGTAGGCTTAATGACCCTCAGAGCTTGCGTCAGCCCTTTGGTCAAAACATCACTGTTGGAGGCCCTGGCATGTATAAAAAAACCTTGTAAATGGTAAATGGTGCATTTATATAGCACCTTTATCCAAGGCGCTTTACATAGATTGTGCATTACATTCACCCATTCACACACACATTCATACACTGATGGCAGCGGAAACCATGCAAGGTACCAACCAGCACATCAGGAGCAATTAGGGGTTCAGTGTCTTGCTCAAGGACACTTCGACACTAACTCTGGGGGAGCCCGGGTTCGAACTGGCAACCTTGCGGTTACCATCCGGAAACTCTACCCCTGAGCCACCGCCGCCGCTGTGCAAACCTTGTGCAAACCTTGTGCAAAAGTATCCCCCCCAAAACATCAATGTTACTTACTGAACACCAGTGCAGAAGGGCTCGAGGGGTTAACCTCCAGCGACTTCCAGGTCTATGGAGAAGATGGATGAATGTGGTTGTTTAAATGGTGGTTTATTCTGTCTGGATGATTTCAAGGTTCTTAGAGCCTGTTTCACTCAAGGGAGGGCCTCCTAAAGACAGCTCTCCATCTTCCCGCTTAATCCTTGATCTCTGCACAGGAGACATCACTTAGTCCTCAATTACGCAGTCCTCGGTGAGGCCTCCACTGCTAATGCACTGATTACCATGCGGTAGTTATCAGAGCCAAGCATTCTGCCTTTCATGTGCCCATTTATTTATTTTTGTCATGTGTCATGTGTCCATGAAAATTACAATCCAAGGATTTCCAATTAAAAATGTTGTTTAAGTCATATGGTTCCAGGCCCATTGGAAATTACAGTAGTCAATCAATGTACTCAATATTACATTATTTTGTTTTGGCATAGAAATTCTAATGTTCAAATATTGGACGGACAAACGGATGGACGGACAGATGGGTATAGCTATAGGTATTGGGGGGTGGATAGATAGGTATAGGTACATAGATTGATAGACTGTAAATCAGTGTTGTCCTAGCTCTGGTCCATAGCTCTAATGCCGTTGCATTTAGAGCTATGTTACTGTCGACTTCCGGGGCTCGCATAAATGCAGACCAGCCTCTCGTCTGTATAGCGTAAATATAAAGAACATAACGTTTTACCTACTCACCAATACAAAAGTGGCTTGTGTTATTAGAAAGCCTACTTGCCGTGGTGGACGCACTCTGAGCCCCCACGTATATACGCGTATATAAAATGCACTTTTTGGGCAGAAAGGGATTTTTTTTTCACCGGAGGAAAAATCTTGTCTATGAGGTTTTCTCTTGGCAATATCGGTAGAGGGCGCAGTGAAATAACTAAACGTATATTTTTCCAGTGGAAAGGTGTTTTCGTTGTGAACTCATTCATTCTGGGCGTGTGTAACGTGGCTCTCTCACAGTTCACTTCGTTCAAGATCAAGAGTGTGCCAGATTTCCATCTAAACAGGCCTTAAAAACACCAAGCTGGCCTGGTGCTGCTAATTAATAAGCCCAAATCCAACACAAAATGAACGTGCACTTTCTTTGGAGCGGCTTACAACTCGATGATGATGTGCGCTCGCTCGATGCACTGATCCACGCAGACAGCCAGACACCGTCCCGACTCAAACACTGAAGTAAACTTGTTGTTGTTTGATTAAACATAATGTGCCACGGTGCCACCGAAGAATAGCTTCCAATAGCTTGTTAGCTTGTTAGTTTGCGTCGAGGAGCGCCACGTGTGTACAATGCATGATCGCCTCGGCCAACAAAGCACATCTCCCTCCCACAGTTAAGCCTGATTTATTCTTCCTCGTACCACGTGTTTTTTAATTTTTAAATTTGTGAACTGAACTTTGAACTAGATCATGTAGAAAGTGAACATTCCCAACACCGCTGTAGGTAGATAGATCGATAAGAGAGATTATTATTTTCTTCACATAAGACATACAGAATTGTTCTTACAGTAAATCCAGTATTTCTAGGACCAATTACTAAGGGTCATACAACACTATACAGAGTCATGGACTGAGACTCTATACTGTACACACACCACAGACTGGATTCCTTGTTACTGCAAGAGGAGGTTATTTCTTGAACGCTGGCATTGGCTGTGGGAACAAAGCTCTCTAGGGAGATATTAGACATCTGGGTTTCAGGGCCTCGATCGCTGCTACAGATTGACCCCCCTTTTGACTTTACAAGAGGGATACAACGAGGCTTTATGGGGTTCAGAAAGGGCTTATCCGATGATACCCGGGCCATAACCGCTTGCAATGTCCTGAGGTGGGGGTTGTATATGTTCCGTTTAGCTGTGACCATGCATGGTTGGTCAGTCTGGCCAAACATTTTGAAGTTCAATCCGAGCGCTATGGTTGCAGCTTATCACAAATGACATGGTATGACAGTTATATTGGTAAAAAAGAAAGTTAAATGAAATCACTGATCATTAATCATCAAGAAAAACAACAAATCGGTCAGAGTGGACAGAGAAGACTGCATTCATACCTTTTATCATAATCACTCTTTTGACAGCTCAACCGAGCGTGGAAGACAACATTGAACATCGCAATCACCTTTAGATTTGTTATTGATCATTGTGCAAGGAGCGCAATCATACTCTAATGACCTGTCTACGTATGGAGCACATCGCAGAGGCCCCTCTGGGACCTATAGAGTGCCCACACAGTAAAAACCCTCGGTGTGCAAACGTCCATTTGTGACTCACAGAGTTTACACAACGGTCGAGTGGAATGGTACAGTATACCATTCAATTTGTACTGTACATCGCTCAGAGTTGAATGAATACTGACAATTTTACAGTGTGGCGATTCTGCCTATAGCACTACTCAGGGCTGCTGTTACAGTACATCCACAGGTTATTGATCACAGCCACAGACGACCTCCAATCAATGCCTGAAAGCACTGCGGTCGTTGCAGCGCCTATTGCAATTTCATTGATCCTCCGTCGCATTTCACAAAAGGTTATAGAATAATGGAGTGGTGTACGGAGAACTGTGGATTACGGGCAATTCCCGAGAGTGGGAATCGGTCTGTGTGATTTGCTGGGTTATTATATTGCCAAAGTGTCTTGTCCGCATTTATGTCCATTTTAGAGGTCAAGTTTGACACATCACATGGCCATTCCTTACAGCTGCTATGAAGAGTGAGGCGCTGCTGTACCTTCCTTAAATACTGTATACGCATTTATTTTTCTTTTTTACTTAAAGATGGAGTGCCACGATTTTTTTCTACCCTAAAACAAGATCATCAGGTATTATTATAATATAAGGAGGAAGAACTTTTTCCAAAAAGTGTACAGTGTTTGTTAAAATCATGCTTTTATGTGAACACGCCCACCAGTTCATTAAGTATGCCTGGTTTGCCTGATGGGTGGTGATCCACCTGAACTGAAGCCGCACCCACAGCTGTAGTTGTATGATAAAGGGGGAGGGGTTAGGGGAGGAGCTGATAATGTGATGTCACTATATTACTGTTTATTTCATTGGCCCGTTTGACTGTCAAGGGTTCAGCCTCCAGGAAGAAACCCTAAATACAAAGTAAATACACCATTGCACATAAAAACGACTCCAGGGTGTCTAATGAAGTACTGTCACCTCATAGACACATGAAAAACTGGAAAAATTAAAAAATTGTGGCACTCCATCTTTAAGTAAAACTAGCAATACTGCAATATAGAAATACTCTGTAAAAGTCCCGTATTCAAAATTCTACTAAAAGTACAAAATTGTTGGCTTCAAAATATATACGGTATGGTAAGAAAGTAAAATGTGTCCAAATCTTTTGAAAATAGCTGGTCTACAAGCGCAGCAATTTTCTAAGCAGGGCTTAAATTCTTAGTGTTTTGTAATTGAAATCTATGAAGTAATTTGTAACTAAAGTTATCAAATGATTGTAGTGGAGTAAAAGTAATATAATATTGAAAAGAGTACAGAACTTAGTGTGTAAATGTAGCTATTTTCTTTCCATCACTGTGCATATTCCATGTGAGCTGTGCTTAGTGCCCTGGTGCTTGTCACCCGGCAACGGCAAACCATCCACTCAATAGGAAACAAGTAAAGGTAAAAACACAGATGATGCATGCACACAGTAGGAGTAGATGTTCTCCCCTGCCAAATACATATTCAGTATACATGCTGAGTGCAGAGGAAGCTTAATACATGCAGGACTGCATGTTGGCTGAGCAATCGAGTAATGGGGGAAACGCACTGGACATGTCGTCGTGTCGGCTTATAAAAGCCTTTCGCTGTATCTCGGAGAGGCAGAATGCAAACAACGAGGAATAGACAACGCTCGTATGAAGCGCTGGAGCAGCTGCTTCGCTTAATGGCATGATGTTCAACTGATGCATGCAGATGGCTTCATGGCAGTAGGACACACACAACAACTAGTTCCCTCTGGGAAAACTTTTTAGGGTGACTTAAGGAGGCCGTGTCCACAACAACCGGATACTGATCGAAAAAGATTTCAGCTAGGAGTTGTGGATGGTAAATTAATCGATATGGAGCAACCGCATGGCCTATTCGTCACCAAAATGTATATAGATCGCAGTGGTGGTAACTATATATAATTATAATATCTTATATACATGCACTCGTCTCTGTGTGTACGTACGTACGTACGTACGTACGTACGTACGTACGTACGTACGTACGTACGTACGTACGTACGTACGTACGTACTTGTATGTCTGTATGTCTGTAATCCACGAAACTCGAGAACCGTTCCCCCCACCGACTTTAAATTTGACACACACGTTCCACACCCCCACAGGGAGTGCAGTGCCTGGTTTCGAATCCGTCGGATAGCCGGTTGTCTAGAACCAGCACAAAAACCTCTCTGCCTGGGCTCCGGACCTGATCACCTCCATAACTCCATATAAGGAGCTGGCCTGTTCTGACATCACAATGGGGTTCTGACATCTGCATATAGGCTCCATATTTGGGCATGCCTGACAAAGAACTCTATATATGGGCATAAAAGGGTAGTGGGGCATCCATTACCAACTTGCATCATTCCAAGTAGGCAGTGCCCATACTATATAATATAAAATATAATTCTAAATTAAATATGTTATTCAGTATATTTGACTGCTTGCCATGTTGTAACTTGTGCGGTAATATAGAAATGTGTGATGCATTGCAATGCATCGTAGAATCGAATCGTTACCTGGTGAATCCTAAACTAATTGAATTGTGAGGGCAGTGCCAGTAATGCACACTTATTAACGGCGATATCTGCCTTCAACAACACAACTCCACAATTCATATAGCAACTATACGATAATATTTGATAATAATGGGTTTAATAATTATTAAGTTCAAACGGTGAAAAGGAAAGCTTTTTTAGGACAAGACGTGGAGGGACGCCTCAGTGCACATGTGTAAACACATTGTCACTAAGAAGTGCTCTCTGGACATGATATCCAAACGCTCTGCTGCTCGAGAAACGCTTTCTGCTGTTTCGAAAAGCATTTAAGCCTGTTACTGATCTTAAAACTCCAAATCCAGCATTTAGCTTCTATGGGGGGGCTAAACAAGGAGGAGAGATAATCAGGGCTGTCTGGAGCTTGCAGATTGGGGCGGCGCCATTGAAACGTGCCCAGCCAAGGTGAAGGTAAAGCCAGTGCTAATCCGCCACTGATAGGGCAAAGGATAAGCGACTTGTCTGGTTTTTTTGCACAGTGGAACCCAGGTGCGCGTCTCTCTGAGCAGCTGTTCCATGGCCGGCTTCATGTTCAGCGGTGCTGCGCGGACAGCCCTCTCCAGCTGAGCCGAGGCCTGTCGTCTGTGCCGCGTTTGATAGCCCAGTGAGTAATTAATAGGGTTCTATTAATAACAATGGGCGAGATGTTTCTTTCGTCACTGCCTGCAGCTTCTGCACAAGCACGTAACTGTACGACGTAGACATTGGCGATCAATCCTTTTCCTGGGTATTCAAACAAAACATGTGTGACTGTGACTTAACGCTTAACACATGCTCCATCACACACACACCGGCGTTGCGAGTCGGCGTCTCACACCAGTATTGCGTGCTGAAAATAGCAGATACTATACAGCGCATTACAATGAGCTACCCAGTAGAAACCATGCATTGTACGACAAAGTTACCGATTATTGCCACTTCAGTAATGCTTGTGGAACTCGACTACGTCTCGTTCCTGATTGCATCACTGTCGTGGCAATAATCACGTTAAACCACACCCTCTCGTGTAATATTGCTTAATTAAAAGGCAGAAAAGCCAAAAATAAATCTGTCAAAAAAAAGAAGAGAGAATGAAGTCGGGCTGCCAAAACGTCACGGGAGAGCAGCCATGCTGCAGGCAGACCATGGTGAGCTGCGAGGGACGACAGACGAGAGTCTCTGGTAGGAGGAGGAAGTGGTATGTTTGCACTACAGTGCATTAATATTTAACACGACGCAGAGTGAACTTCAGGACACCACCTCCTCGGCACTCCACTGCCCTGAAGGATCCACGCTTTGCATTCCGGCGAAGCGGAGGAGGAGGGCCTCCTCCTCAAGCCCGGCCAAATCACAAGAAGACACTTCTCCACCTAAATAATAAATGGAGGATTTGGATTCCCCCGGGGGGGAGGGCACTACTTTTCTTTTGTTGCGGCTGTATATCTTCTCCTTCCTCTGTGGAATCGACTATAAGCTTCACTACAAGCGAGTAAATGTCAGCGCCTCTGTTCAGGTGACTTACTTCACTTGACCTTTGTTGATCCGTTAAGGGGAGGGGTGGCGGGGCGAATTGGCCTGCTTTGCAGCCGATAAGTAAGTGAGTGGAGTGAGCGCCGGGGTTCCCCAGACACATTTCTATGATTCATTATGATTCATATATTATGTCAATTTTAAGGCTTTCAACGCCAACAAAGGTACCCTAAGTGTTAAAGTCGTGGTCAAAGGGCTTTTTCGGTCATGCTATTTTGAAGTTTCAGTCTAAAACATTGTCCCGGTCTCAACCAATCAGAAGGTCCCCCACCCTCAAACGCCTCCACTGGCTCGTGATTAAGTTCCACATCAACTACAAACTGCTCCTCCTCACCTACAAATCCCTCCATGACCTTGCCCCACAGTATCTGACAGACCTCCTCAAGGACTATACACCCCTGAGCGGAACCTGAGGTCTTCAGACATGGAGCTCCTCACCATCCGTCACACGAAAAAGCGGACCCTTGGCGATAGAGAATTCTATGTGGCAGCCCCTGCCCTCTGGAACTCTCTCCCCTTGTAGCCTCGGTCCCAGGCTTACTCCTCTGCGAAGAGAAAAGCCTGGTCACAACCTAAGGCAGAGACGCTATCGGCGGAAGTGTCGGTCCGGAACATCCGACAAATTCCCCCCGGATACGATATTATTCCGACCAATGACAACATTGGTTTCATTCACGGAGAATGTAAACTGATTTTTAAAGATTGCCACATTTTTTGTATTTTTCCAGTTTTTCATGTGTCTATGAGGTGATAGTACTTCATTAGACACCCTGGAGTCGTTTTTATGTGCAATGGTGTATTAACTTTGTATTTAGGGTTTCTTCCTGGAGGCTGAACCCTTGACAGTCAAACGGGCCAATGAAATAAACAATAATATAGTGACATCACACTATCAGCCCTTCCCCTAACCCCTTCCCCTTTATCATACAACTACAGCTGTGGGTGCGGCTTACCACCCACCAGGCATACCAGGTATACTTAATGAACTGGTGGGCGTGCCATAAAAACAAAAATCATGGCACACCATCTTTAAAGCATCAACGTCATTTCCTTGAGTGTTACTTCCGCCCAAATCCTGCAACTTCCGCCCAAAACAAATGATAGCCTCTACAGCTTAGGTCTTGCCCAGCCTTGGAGATTTGCCAGACGCCTACATTGGACTCTTTCAAGTCTGCACTGAAGAGATATTTTGTTCACTCAGGCTTTTGGCAATTAGTTTGTTTTATTTGAGATTTTTCTGTTTTGTAAAGCATCCTTTGGTTTCTTGAAAGGTGCTATATAAATTCAAGTTATTATTATTATTATTATTATTATTGTCCTGCTGCAAATACTTTTTGGCTGAATGGGTTGTCTGTCAATGCTACATTGGCAGGGTCCAGATTTTGGACCCAATCAGGGTCCGTGTTCCAGGATCAAGTTGTGTCTGGTTCGAGACTGGAGATGACGCAAAAAAAACAAAACAATCGGGGCCTTCACCCCTTCGGGCTTTGTCCCTATAATAATGAATACATGTGTGTGTGTGTGTGTGTGTGCGTGCGTGCGTGCGCGTGCATGCGCGCGTGCATGCGTGCGTGCATGCGCGTGCGTGCGTGTATAATTGTATATGGCCTACCCATATGTTCAAATATAGTACAATCTTTGTCAAGCTAATCTGACAGTGTATAAATCATAGGTACGCATCGCCTATTTGTTTATCATGTGGAGGTGGCGGCAACATCTCATGGTGTTTATCATGTGGAGGTGGCGGCAACATCTCAAAATGTATTGTCCTATGTACTATGTATGTCCTATGTACCTCCTATTTGTTTATCATGTGGAGGTGGCGGCAACATCTCAAAATGTATTGTCCTATGTACTATGTATGTCCTATGTACCTCCTATTTGTTTATCATGTGGAGGTGGCGGCAACATCTCAAAATGTATTGTCCTATGTACTATGTATGTCCTATGTACCTCCTATTTGTTTATCATGTGGAGGTGGCGGCAACATCTCAAAATGTATTGCCGATGGCTGCCACGTCCGGTTCCCACCACATTTTATGGATTTGAGAAGTAAGAGAACCAAGTGGAGAGATATCAGAGTGTGGGCTGGGAAAGGTATTGAAGGAGGCTGCTGCTGTATAATAATGACTGTTATTTCTGCCCCGGCAACGACTGTAGCTTCCCACTGTATCGCCACAGTAAGCTGGCCTCGGGGTGGCTTGCCGTTGCCATGGTGCAGATATAACCTCGCTCTTCTGACTCACTGTCCGCGGCTTAATACTCTGCCTAGGAACCTATAAGTACATCAATTCCCCATCTTCCCATTGTCATTCCGAAGACAATAGATTAACAAGTATTTAACCCATTTAGGCCTGACGTCGAAATAAATATTCAAAGATTTGTGCCGCATTTTCACGATTTTTCAAAAATAGCAGACCTACAAGCTCGTAGCGCGCCACTCGGTGGCGCGCTATGAGCTTGTAGATCTGCTATTTTTCAATAGCTAAAGTATTACATAATGCTTAGTTAAAACACCAAAAGGGGTTCCCGCCCAGAATGGTTTAAGATGCCCTGAGGGCGAGATACGGCAGAGTTAGGAAACATGAGTCAAACTATTAATCTGGTGTCCGTGAGGTCAGAGGTAGAGTTGCTGGCCGGCTCCATATTATATGCAGATCTAGGTTTATGATCCAGCTTCTCCATGACACACGCCATATATGGAACGTGTCTTAAGTCTACAGGGTTTGATGAGGTCAGATCAACATTATGGAATGTCAGAACAGGTCAGCTTCATATATGGAGATCTAAGGGTTTGACGAGGTCAGATATAACATATGGAATGAATTCTGTATTGGCCATATATGGAGTGTGTCACGATGCGTGACTGACGGACGCGAGATGCAGGTTTTCATAGTAAACTGTGACCTATACGATCGCAATAACCCATCAACAGGATACTGTGTCATGAGCAGTGGTGTAAAGTAACTAAGTACGTTTACTTAAGTACTGTACACAATTTTGAGATATTTGTACTTTACTTGAGTATGTCCAAATTCCAATCATTTTACTTTTACCTCTCAGAGGCAAATATTGTACTTTTACTCCACTATTTATTTGAAAACATCAGTTACTAGTTACTTTGTAGATTACAAAACGTACATTAACCACTTCAGCCCTACAGCATTTAAAAAAAGTAAATCTACAAGCTCACAGTGCATTGTGAGCTTGTAGATTTGCTATTTTCAAAGGATTTGTATAGACTTTAAAACTTGTAAAATGGGACATTCTGCATTGTGAGTACTTTCTACCTTTGCCATTTGTGTACTTTTACTCAAGTACATTTTGAATTCCTTACTTTTACTTGTATGAGTACTTCTACATTGCAGTATTGATACTTTTACTTTTACGTAAGAAATGTGAATGCTGGCCTGGGCCATGGCTCAGTGGTCCAGGCTGAAAAAAGGTTATCTTTGAAAAACAAAGAAGGGACGTCCCGCACACTGTCAGAAAACTTGCCAAAAATGTTGCTCTTTATTTCAACGTTTCGGTCTATTCGACCTTCATCAGGACAGACAAATGTGTGTCAGTGGTCCAGGCACCTTGGCTGGCAATCCAGTCTGGCAGTGTGCCGCGGGTTTGACTCCCGATCCCGACGGGCGACGGCCTTTACTGCATGTCTTCCCCCCCATCCCTCTCCCCATTTCCTCTGTCTGTCCCTCCATATAAAATAAAGGAGAAAGCCACAAAAAAAAAACATTAAAAAAAGAAAGAAACGACCAGCCGTCGTGTTGATATGCAGATGCCATTATGAGAACACGATGGCTCCAAACCCCTGTAAACAATGTGGGTGTTTCTTTGAAGGTTGTCATCGAACGATGCTATGAAGCTTGTGGGCAATTTCAGACGACCCTCAGGACATACGTTTGCATCCTCTGGTGTTTATTTAGCCAGGCGTGTTACGATAACATAACACCGGTCATTGTTTAAAAACCCATTCTGAACGGGAATCCATTCTGGTGTTTTAAAGGACCACTTCACCACTTTTCAACCTATCTTCATATAAAAATCATGAAAAAATCATGAAAAAATGGCGCAATTCTTTTCTACTCGGTCTGTGTCTCATAGGAGGGCTGTGGGCAGTTTAGAAACTGTCCTCCAGTGACATAATCGATGGGGAATACAAGCTAATAGAAACTGCAGGCTTTCTATTCCTGAAAAGTTGCAATGCGAAAATGTAAGCCATCGTTCTCACGATAATAAAAATGTAAACACTTTTGTAAAAAAAAATCTGCCTAATGATGATGTCACTGGAGGACAATTTTCTAAACTATCCACAGCCCTCCTATGAGACACAGACACAGACTGAGTTGACAGGAAATGGGGAGAGAGATGGGGGGAAGACATGTAGTAAAGGCTGTTGGGATCGGGAGTCGAACCCACAGCACACTGCCAGACTGGATTACCAGCCAAGGTGCCTGGAACACTGAGCCATGGCACAACCCAGAGTGAATGTTTTTAACTCAAATCTTTGTTTCTGGAGGGTCCCTGGAACAACATATTTTCAGATGGGGGGTCTGCGGCCAAATTCAGATAATTCTAGGGGTCCTTGACATGAAAAAGGTTGAGCACCACCGACAACATAGAAACATTGGTTTTTCAGAAAACTATTTCGAAGCCATTTTTTAAAAATCGTCCTCAGGTCTAAGTGGTCCAGTGATGCTGGTTTCACATTCTTATTTAGCAAGAGGCCTGCATGTGTGTCCGGTTTAAACACACTCTCTCAGACAGACAGACTTAAATTGGGTTTAGCTGGGAGGGGGAATTAAAGCTAATGAAAATGTTGTCTGGCACTGAGTCAGGTGGGACTGCATGGGGCTCATGGAGCAGGGCTTAATTGGTCTGTTGACTCAGGTCAACATTTGACGCGTCTTAAGTCTCTGCTTGTGTTGGTTACGTACAGTATGAACTTAGTGCATGTGGGATTGTGCCATGTGTTGCCAATTCCCGGGAGAAAAATAAGCCAATGCACAAAAACAAGAAAAAAAACAAGCCAACTCTTGCGATATAAATAAAGCCAAATCTCCCATTGAAAAGCATATAATCCTAATAAAAAAAAAGATTCAATGTATTTTTCATTATAAATACTATGTACTGTGTGTCTATAATAATGAATGTTTTGGTAATTTATTATACTATTACACACATACTTGAGCCAGGGCTTAATAAGTAGAGACACCAGACCGATTCTGTCACTCAACGTCGGCGGCGGCGGCGGCGGCGGTGGCGGTGGCTCAGGGGTAGATTTTCCAGATGGTAACCGCAAGGTCGCCAGTTCGAACCCGGGCTCCCCCAGAGTTAGTGTCGAAGTGTCCTTGAGCAAGACACTGAACCCCTAATTGCTCCTGATGTGCTGGTTGGTACCTTGCATGGTTTCTGCCGCCATCAGTGTATGAATGTGTGTGTGAATGGGTGAATGTAATGCACAATCTATGTAAAGCGCCTTGGATAAAGGCGATATATAAATGCACCATTTACCATTTACCAACGTCATTCACAATCCCCAAACCTATGGGTATTTATAGTAGCCTATACCGGTACATCAACTCTGGAAAAATACAAGCCAAAAGTTGCGGGAAATAAGCAGACTTGGCAATCCTGATTGTGCCGTCACTGTTCCAGATTTGCCACAGCCCTTCTTGAGTGCCCAGATACCACACCTGAACACCATTTAGGTCATTCAGACAAACTCGTCTGCCCCTTTTCTTCACCGAGCTGTTTGTTGGGCTGCAGCATGGTGCTTTTGCTGAAAAATACACCTCTGTTTAGTCATCCTGCATCTTTGCTGATTAGTGATTAGTTGGTAGAATTGCCATTATACAATATGGTAGTCAAAGTCAAAGTCGTACGATTTGTCACACATGTTACCGCAGTGAAATTTGTTCTCCGCATTTGACCCATCTCTTGGAGCGGTGAGCTGCAGCCGTGCCGCGCTCGGGAATCATTTGATTAGTAGATTTGACCCCCCAATCCAACCCTTGATGCTGAGTGCCAAGCAGGGAGGCATTGGGTCCCATTTTTACAGTCTTTGGTATGACCCGGCATGTGGATCGAACCCCGACCTCCCAGTTTCAGGGCGGACACTCTAACCACAAGGCCACTGTCTGGTACTGTATGTTAGTCCTGGTAATGGTTAGGAAGCACTGTAGAGGCCTTTTATTTTTGCATAACCCATTTTGGGCGGGAAGTGGGAACCCCTTTTGGTGTTTTAAGCATTATGTTGTACTTTAGCTGTTGAAAAATAGCAGATCTGCTATTTTTTTTTTATTGTGAAAATGTGCCGGAAATCTTTGAATATATATTCTTTCAGAGCGAGTTTTTAACTCAAATCTTTGCTACTGGAACAACATATATTCAGATGGGGGTCGGCGGCCAATGTCATATATATTTGGGGGTTCTTGACATGAATATGTTTGTAAACCACTGACATAGAAACATGGGTTTTTCCAGAAAACTGTCAGGATTTAGAAGACATTTTTTAAATGTCGACGTCAGGCCTAATGGGTTCCTTTATCTTCTGTTTTTGTCATTAGTTGGGGAGCTTAGCATTGTTTTCTGCTGGAAACTGTAGAAGTAGCTAGTGAGCTTTGTTTTCAAAGTGTGAATTCTTTGTTGTGTTGTTAATTATCTTGGCCTTGGAGACCCTGTCTGTCTGGCGCCATGCTTCCACTTTGTTTCTATTTTAGCTGGCAAATTATTGTTTCTCAGTTTTCTGTAAACATTATCACTTGTTACTCTATAAAGGCCTTCAACAGCATTTTGTGTTTTCACTTCTTGAAACATTAGGCCAGATTATAGCTGCACTATGTATGTAACTATGCTCTTCTACCCCGGATTTGAACCTTGTTTCCTGCACAGAAAGTGCTGGACAGGAATAGAGCCTGCCTGCTTGCTCAGGGGTCCAGGGGAGGAATTGAATCCTCAGTCTGTCAAAACAAAACCTGTGTCTAGGTGATACATGACATCACTTTGTTTTGCGCTGTGAGCTTGTACTGTGCATCTGCTATTTTTGAAAGATTAGATAATAAAAATAAATATATCTTGTCTTCTGGGGGTCCCGGGCACAAAACAAGAAAGCCTAGGTGTTCGCAGCCAAATATAATTTGGGGGTCATTTTTTTAAGCATTTAAAGTACTAGCCCTTACCCGTTGTGAGATATTGCCCCCCCCCCCCCCCCCTTGTGGCCGTGGGGGGTACTGCGACCTGGGTGCGTTTTTAATCCACTAATAAATTCATTATTAATCTATAATTTGTTAAATTGAAAAAAGGGCTTCGTTAAGACCTCCATATTATTATGGTCAATGCCTGTGTGAAAAGTGGGAGTGATTGGTGCAGGCAGTGAGGAGCTACGGCGGTGTTTCTGACACACATTCAGACACACATTCAGACATTCAGACATTGACTGAATTATAGTATGATGATGATTATAGTATGATATGATGATATGATATGATATATGATTATAGTATGATGATGATGATGAGGTATAAAGTACAGCAGCCTTGTGTTCATACAACAGAAAGATTGTGTATTGGGTAAGACTGACGTTATGTATCTTTCAGGACCTTTCACTGCTTCGTCTCAACTATTACTCTATGGCTCTGGTCTCAGCCACCGCAGCGTATTTTTTGACATTCCGTTTCTCTCCAAAGTTAAATGTTGCCTCTACTGTTGGAGCAGCCATAAGCTACACAGGTTCATCCCGATGTACGTCTCTAAATGTTTTGATGAATTGGTGGAGCCTCTTGTAAACAAGTGTAATGCTTTATTGGTCGTCCACTCACAGTTAACAGTCTTTGTATTGAGTTGTGCTTGAAATGTACTGTAATTCTGCAAACTGTTAATAAATATTTCAATCAATCAATCAATCAATCAAAGATGTTCTGGGCATCTTTGTAAAGTTAGTGTTAGTAAAAAGCAGGTAAAAGAGTAACGTTTGAGCCGATGAACACAAGTCACTTTTCCATTCAATGTAGTAGAAGACCTGGCTGTTTACACCACAGCTATGTCGGCTCCGCCTACAGGAAATACGTTAGCTGCGACCATGATGATGAGACCCGTTTATGAACGTGTCTAAAGGCCCGTAGGTTTTTACCCAGTATTATTTGTTATCTGTTTGTTGTTGTGTTTATTAATGATTTATCAACTTTTCAGTAAAATAAATGATATGGTGCTGAATTTTTACATTCCAAATAACCGCTGGCACCCCTAGACTCAGCCTGATAGCGTGCATCGTGGGTTCGAGTCCCAATCCCGACGGCCTTTATGTGTCACTTCCTATCTCTCTGTCTCTCTTTGTTTCCTGTTTACCTACTGAACTATCAATAGAAGCATAAAAAAGCACAAACATACATTTAAAAAACATCTGTCTTGTAAGCTGATTGAAAGGAGTCTTGCTTTTCACACATAAACGTGTAGCTTTGCATGGAGGATCATTGGTGAAGGTTGCATGTATAGTATAGCCTATAGAGTGACTTCCAGCTTACACTGTAGTAAACACGTGGTAGTACCACCATTATCCCTCATCTACTGTTACAGTTGCTATGCCCTTTGAATGTGAAAGCTTGTCATGATTTCAAACGATTCCTCAGAACACACGAGTATAGGCTAGTCAACGACCGCGAAGCACGTCGTCGTCCTCTCTTAGATCTGATGGAGCAACATCCTAATTGATTGTGCCACGTCTAAATGTGGAGGGATCTTCATTTAGAGAGCCTCTGGATGGATGGCGGCTTCATCATAATCACCTCATCTCATCTCATCTCATTCCCCCCCCCCCCCCCCCCCCATTAAATCATTTAGACCTGAGGACGCATCCAGCGTTATAGCGTTTAACCACTTTAACCATTATTTCAAACTTTAGCCGTTGAAAAATAGCAGATCAAGAAGCTCATAGCGCGGCACCGAGTGCCACGATACGAGCTTATAGATCTGCTTGTAGATCTGCTAAAATCGTGAAAATGTGGCGCAAATCTTTTAATATTATATTCTTTCACAGCGAATGTTTTTTAACTCAAATCTTTGCTTCCCTGGAACAACATATTTTGAGATGGGGGGCCGTCGGCGGCCAAATTTATATCATTTTTGGGGGTCCTTGACATGAAACGGTTTGAGAACCACTGACATATAGAAACATATACTGTAGGTTTTTCCAGAAAACTGTCATGATTTAGAAGACATTCTGTAGAATCTGTTCTCAGGTCTTAACCCATTTAGGCCTGAGGTCGAAAATGTAAAATGTATTTTCTTTCCTGAAAAACCTCATGTTTCCATATCAGTGGTTCTCAAAAATGATATGTAATTGGCCGCCGACCCCCATCTGAAAATATGTAGTTCCAGGGACCTCCCCAGAAGCAAAGATTTGAGTTAAAAACTGAAACTCTGAAAGAATAATTCAAAGACTTAGGCACATTTTCACGATTTTTCAAAAATAGCAGACCTACAAGCTCGTAGCGCGCCACTCGGTGGCGCGCTATGAGCTTGTAGATCTGCTATTTTTCAATAGCTAAAGCATAACAATGCTAACACCAAAAGGGGTTCCCGCCCAGAATGGATTAATGGGTTAGGAATGCCTGATGAGGTTCACAATCAGTATGCAGATGCAGAGCATCAATTTGTTCTCACTCCGTTGTCATCATTTTCAAGCACCCGGCATTACGCCAACTCGCTGGAGCAGAGATGTCAACACAACAGCTCTCTCCCTGCGGTTCGTTGAGTGTAACGCGTTATTGTGGCGGGATCCAAGTGCACATGTTTCTGTGGAACGTGACAGGGGGGGCAATTTAGAGACGATTGTCTTGTTGTCATATCTGATGATTGAATCCCACACAGCGTACGCTCTGTGCCTGTCCATGGCACGTGAGTAGTTTACCTACGCCCTACCTGGCGTCTAACCAGTGGTGAGAAAAAGTAGGCCTACTCACATTAAAACATGTCTTCTAAATCCTGACAGTTTTCTGAAATACCTATGTTTCTGTATCAGTGGGTCAAGGACCCCACAAATGATATATGTAATTGGCCACTGACCCCCATCTGAAATTATGTTATTCCAGGAACCTCTCAGAAGCAAAGATTTGAGTTAAAAACGTTCGCTCTGAAAGAATATATATTCAAAGATTTGTGCTGCATTTTCACGATTTTTCAAAAATAGCAGATCTACAAGCTCATAGCGCGGCACTCAATAGCTAAAGCATAACAATGCTTAAAACACCAAAAGGGGTTCCCGCCCAGAATGGGTTAAGTAAAAGTCTTGTATTCCAAATTTACTTGAGTAAAAGTACAAAAGTAGTGGTATCAAAATGTACTTAAGGTACCAAAAGTAGAAAGTAGCCTATACTCATTGTACAGAATGTCCCATTTCAAGTTTTGAAATGTTTAATTAAACATCTTTTGAAAATAGCAGCGGATTGTGAGCATGTAGATCAGCTATTTTCATAGTAAATAAATAAATGTAGTGGAGTAGAAAGTATTGGAAATTGAAAATACTCAAGTAAAGTACAAATACTTCACAATTGTACTTAAGTAATTGTACTTTCCACCACTGTCAACCCACCAGGCTTTCCACCTCAGAGGGAAGCCAGGTGTGTTTCTAAATAGTGTGTGATCCGGTCTAGACCAGATGGTAAAATATATATATAAAAAAAAATGTAAAGAAAATAAATCGTATTCCCGTTTGTGGTTTCCGGCTCTTTCGGCATGGCTTTGTCCCCCCCCCCCCTATTCGCTGGGTAGGCCCTAAACTTACGATGCCCGCATTGATCACAGGGAATTTTGGGTATACAGTACTTCTGATGCCGGTTTGTGGTTTCCTGCCTGATGACTACAAATCAATGACTACAACGACAGCGTAAGTTACCGTCCACCAGCATGTATCTGCTATTTTGTCAACGTTACCCCCAGAATACGGATGCTGGGGTTCAAGTGGTTAACCACTTCAGGCACTTCTTACCTGGCATCCCTAGGTTTGTGAAAAACTAACATTTTCTGTAATGTACAACCTTCTCAAAAATAGTAAGCTATAGTAATGCGATAGCTTAGATCAGCTATTTTCACAATTTGTCATATAGTCCTTGTAACTCTGCAGACACCATGTAAAAACAACAACAACAACCCCACATTTAGTCATGTTGTCAACTCCTCTTGGTGCTTGGCTCTGTGTGGCACGACTTTCACAGATCCCTGTGTGTGTGTGTGTGTGTGTGTGTGTGTGTGTGTGTGTGTGTGTGTGTGTGTGTGTGTGTGCGTTCGGGCGTGCGTGCGTGCGTGCGTGCGTGCATGCGTGCGTGCGTGCCTTGGGGGGGGATGCTGAGTTATTAACGTAAAAACCACTGGCTCAGCAAACACAGCCACAGAGACGGATGAGACCTTCCCTCAGACTCATGGCTTCTCATCACCCTTAAAGCGGTGGAATTTACTTGCTGTCAGCGGGCCTTCCCCATTCAGCATAAATACATAGCAACAATGCTCAGAGTGGCGAGCCAAAACGGAACGGTGTATGCTATACTCACAGGATATACAAGCCTGCCTTAATGAACTACTTCAACCCATACTTCGTTGACATGAAATGATGACGTGTAATTCGTGCCAGCCAAGTCTATGGACTTTAATGTTTGTTTAGGTCAGTAAATGACAACGTATAAGACGTCATCTCCTCATATATAAGTTACATCTTGTAATTATTATTATCCTCCTTCTATACTCCTCACTTCACACTGGTCTAAGGGTATAAGGTTCCATTTGGTTTCATTTTACGCTCTCAAGAGTTAAAGATCTACTGTATAAGGGTCCATTTGGTTACTAACTCTCCATTCAGCTGCCTGGGGACCACCTGGAACCCCCTCAAGGAGCACTGGTGGTCCCCGGACCACTGGTTGAAAACCCCTGCATTAGATGGAAAGCATGTCAACGTTTCCTGTTTCGCTGATTGGCTCAGCAGACGATTGGAACTGGAAACACATTGTTCAAATATATTTCCCGTTCCGATCTGCTGCGCTGAGCCAATCAAAATATTAGAGCCTATTTTGGAGACATGGGGCTCAAGTGGTTAGGAGCTTTGTGTACAGGTCTGATGAAGAAGCACTAGGGTTCCGCAGTAAGGGCCACTTCACAATTCTACAGCCTCAGCCCAGATATCATTGACCAGCATGAACCACATGAACCCCATATGGCGTACCCATTACGGGGCGAACAAAAATATGTCAAAAATAGCCAAACGGATGTACAAGGTCATAAGACCTCGCAACAAGGCATGTGATTTTGTAGAAAGGCTATTTTCTGCAAAGTGTTGCTGTTGATTATTGGTCTTTAATTTCAGCGTTTCCTCTTTTTTTGTGGTGGGCGCAAAAGTCAAACTCTTAAATCACACATTTGCATAAATGCTGAGTCATGTAAAACATTGTGTCATGTTCAAGTGCAAAGGATGGCATAAGCATATCAGCATGGTGGCTATTTCTTTCTCTGTTGCTGAGGTTTTTTTACGGTGTCAAGTGGGGCTTGAAAGCCCAGAGATATCAAAAGAATTGCGAATGCACTGGAAAGAAAATGCCCAAGAGAAGGGAAAAATCCATATAAGGTTAGGTTATTAAGCGATGTTCTTGGTCACACTGGGGACACATGGCGGAATAAGAATCACACTGCTGAGTCACTATGCATAGGAACTTGGTCCAAAATGTCCTCTGCTAGGTTTAATCCAGACAAGGTGAACAATGATTGGTGCCTGTCCGTCCCTGTGACTTCCCGTCCTTACTACTACACCAGACACAAAAGGGCGAGAGTCTCTGACTCTGTGTTACTGATGTTGGCTGCTCTGTAAAGAAAATGAGCTCCCGAATCAATGACATCCACCACTCAGTGTGGAGCTGTCAACACATCTCTGATCTATGCACTGTGCAAAGTCTCCTTTGAGGCCTCATGCGCCACTGATGTGCCCCTGGATGTCCCAGACGGCCATATGTCAGTCAGGGTGCCCGCTGGACCGAACACAGCATTGGAAATCCAAAACGAATGACGGCGAGTCATGGGTGAGTGTATTCAAATTTGCCACAGTTTCTCAAGATGTGTACAGCTGTGGGATAATATTTACAGCCAAAGTATAAAATAGGGTAAGTATTGAGCATTGCCTGAAGATTGTAGAACATGGTTGTTTTGATTTTAAACTTTAAACGCTACAAAAATATGCAACAAAAATAAAACGCCAGATTTATGTTCTGTCAAGACATTAGTTTCTCTTCCTAGAACTGTACATTTTCAGGGAAGTCAGATTGAATTAGTGTCTCAGTAAAAGTGTTTAATTGATAATAGTTTTACTTTTAAATATCACATTGGAAACGTATGAAAGAAGCTCAAGCTACCGGTAAGTTCTTTTTTATTCATTTTAAACAAATACGGCTTTTCCTTTGTTTCCAGGACAAATCTGAATGCCCAATACCTTCATAGGCTGGTGGATACTGTGTACAGTACCACAGTGCTCTGCGGCTACTATAAATACAGTTTGCTGTGAGGTTTGTCACTGGCTAGATACAGTGTACCAAGGGGCACTGAGGGTTGTCAGTGGCTGGATACTGTGTAATAAATATAGGGTTCTGGGGAACAAGCTGCAAATTAAGCTCTCACTCGCCATTGCACCAAACTGTATAAATATAATGCTAATTGTAATGGATTTGGAACGACAGATGTTCAGGAGGCGGAGGAACACACCTTAATCCTGCCCTTTGCGCCACTCTTCGCCCTCCACGCCAATCTGCCTGACCCTATATTTATACCCGCCCAAAACCACCCAGAATCCTCTATGCTTTTCATATCCCTCCTCCACCCCTGTCACCAACTCATCCGCTTCCCCTACCACTCCATTTCTCTCTCTCTTGCTTGCTCCCTCCCTCCCTATCTCTCTCCCTCTCTCTTGCTCCTTCTCCCTCCACAGGTTCCCGCAGGGGGTGACAGTCCATGCGCGCCGCGAGACGACCGCCACACGACCCCCCCTCCCCCTGGAACCGACACCCCATTTCATTCATTCATTCATTTATGTCAATAGATCCCACACCTTCGCAACAGATTGATGTATGCTTGTTGTATGAGACATATTGACTGATGCAAGCTCACAATGCATTTCCAATGGGAGTCACATGGTTTGACACAACATTTGTGTTGTATGAGGGGTGGGGGGCAGTCGAAACACAGCCGAAAGCCGTACAACACACACCTATGGATGTGATCAGTGTGGACAACACTTCTCTCGAATGTCCAGCCTTAAAATACACCATAGAATCCACACTGGAGAGAAACCCTATGGATGGAAGTTCACAAGGTTGTATACACTGCACTTAAACTGTCCCCTTGTGGGAGAGTATTACTACTTCAAGCAACTGAAAATGTCATAAGCACACACACAAGAAACATAACTGTTTAGCGTGAACAGAACCATATAACTAACTAGACTATAACTTCACTTTTCGCGGGGGCGAGTTGGCAAAGGGGATGTTACCCACAAGGATGTTGGATTTCAAAGATAAGAGCTATAAAGTGTATTTACAAGTGTATGCTCTAGGTATTAATTTCAGTCGATGTGTCACATATTCACTACATCCATTGTTTAATAGTAAAATAACGGAACAAACACATCCAACACATCCTGAAATATATCCTACACCCCCACACACGCTCGGGCGCACACACACACACACACACACACACACACACACACACACACACACACACACACACACACACACACACACACACACACACTCATGCATGTTGTTGTCTTATTTGCATTTTAAATGCAGATGGCCACTCAGTATAATATACACACTTTAACTGTCATTGTCTCCAAGGATCCCCCAATTTACACATTCTTGTATATAGATGGGTTGTTGACCAGTCATTCTATATACTAATTAGTATGGTGGTGACTTTTGTTGGAGTCTATATGGCCTTTTTCTTATGACATTTTGGTTTTTTTACCCACATAGCATCACTTATCTACATAATATATTTCTGCTTCATTACATCTGACCCTACCAATAGGGTAGGCAATTATGTTTTATTATTGTGACACTGTTGTTATACTGTATTGCTTTTGTGGACCATGTCACACCAACATTATGCTGCAGATAGAAATAAACAAGTCACAATATTCAATATTCAATTTAAATCTTATTCCTTGTTTCACTGTATTTTGACCTGCAGATTTGCTGTATATTAGATAGTATATTTAGTATATTTATGTATTTGAGCTTTGTGAATAATCATTTGGTAAATGATCTGTGCAGATAAATATAACGCATTGTGATGTGATGTGTTATCAGCTTAAAGCAACTGTCTTTAACAGTTGCACAGAACATTTGTGAAAATTGTGGAATGATCTTGAAAAAAATAAGGGTCCACAGTTAAATCAAATCAATTAAGTCTTGACATTATATATTTGAGATACATTGTCATGCTTTAGACAATATATGTCCATACAGTTAGGTTACTAGCCTACTGTTAAAAGGACTACATTGCTATAGATTGTAAAAATGTGCAATTGTGAATTTGAATGTGAAGATGAAGAAGTTTAATGTTCAATAATCAAAAACATTATTTCATTCACATAGGGCTAAACCTTTTATAATAAATTAAACATTTTAAATGACAATTATATTGTACAGTGAAGAACTTGATCAATAACTGGAAATTAACTGCTGACATCCCTGGGTTTGCGTTTTTTGGCAAAGAAAAGCACATTGAAATGAACATATCTCTGATGATGGCCCATCATCATCTAGGTGTCTTTGGTTATGAGCCTTTCACATTGAAATGGGGCCTGACTGCAGTTAACTGGAGGAGAGCTGTGAGGAGGGTTTTCACCACTCCAAGACAAAGGGGAGGTGTTACTACTTTCAGGCTGCACTCTTCTTTAAAGTGACCTTTTGAGAATACATTGGAGTAGGATCCTAACTAAGTTACTGCACAGTATCATGCAAGATAATACACCTTATAATCTTGTGAATTTGTTGGATATTTATTTTCACATAAAGTAATTATTTTAATTGGTAACAAGACTGTTTAAATGTCATTCCAACTACCATGTGGGTTGTTCAGTGGTGGAATAAGTACACAGTGTGAATCCACAGAAATACCCAAGTTAAACAATTAATTCAAGCAAAACATTCAATGTATTGATGGTATGTAGGCTATAGGAGTCCAGTTTGTTCTTGACAATATTTCAGTCAGTAACATGACATACTATTTAGTAGATCATAATAACACTTGTAATGTTAGAGGTACAGTATAGGCATTGTTACTATTGCTGCTTTATTGTATGTTTATTTTTAATAAAGGATCCCCATTAGAGACCCATGCATAAGCCTCTAGTCTATGAAATTCGATTCAATTCAATTCAATTCAATTCAATTCAATTCAATTCAATTCAATTCAATTCAATTCAATTCAATTCAATTCAATTCAATTCAATTCAATTCAATTCAATTCATACCAATTCAATTCATACAAATTCACATTATAAAATCAAATCTAGCAGTAAACTACACAAATCACAGTTTCTCAGTCCTTGGTCTAATCTTAAATGCTTACCATACTTTTTATTGTGTGACCACTTTGGAGTGAGTATATCTGTGGGGAGGGTGGGTGGAGGACAGTGTGTTAGACTGTGATTGGTGGAGAGATGGTTCTATTGTTCTCTTAGTCTATCATTCAAAGCAGTTAGTGGCTCTCTGGTATAAGAATACTTGGTCTGTGCCATTTCTCCACAACTCCTCCAGGATAATTTCTGATCACATCTGACTGTGGACTGCAGACTTCAGGTGAAGATGGACTCTCTTGAACCCACCAGGGACATTTCTGCTGAACAGGAGGAACCCAAAGACCTTGGTATGTTACTCAACCTCCCTTTTCACTCCCACTGTTCTGTTTTTATTCCCTCAATATTCTCAATAGTAATTTTATTATTAGCTTATTATCAGTAGCTTCGCCGTAGATAATTTGTGAGATGGCGCCACGTACGGCTGCTTCGTCTTGTGCTCCGCTCGGACAATGCAGCTTTTTACTTTTTTTATGTGTTTTTTATATGTGTATAAGCTCCATAAGAGCTACTTTGTTGAGCTATGACAGAGACTCACTTATGAGTCTAAAAGTTTCCGCGATCGCACAACGTAAACCGGAGTTTTTATATTGGGACAAGTTGCTTGAACGAGACGAGGAAGCGCGGACCGGAGCGTCGTGTTGCCTAGCGACAAAAGACCGCAGAAAACGAGAACGCAGACGAGGAAAGAGATCGGGACTGCAGGCTCGGATCGACCGAAGACCAAACAAAACTCCTCTTCCCAGCATCCTTTTATCCAACGTCAACTCCCTGGATAATAAAATGGAATTACTCCGCGCCAGAATCAAATTCAACAAGGAAACAAAACAATGCAACGTTATATGCCTAACGGAAACGCACCTAAAGCCTCTCGACCCAGTAACATCACCGGCTGGTTTTTCCACGTTTCGAATGGACAGAGACAGTGGTATAACGGACAAATCAAAAGGTGGGGGAGTGTGTTTTATGATAAATGACAATTGGTGTAATCAGAACTCTGTACACGAACTGAAAACGTTTTGCTCTCCAGATATTGAATTCCTTGCTCTGCTCTGTAGACCCTATTTCTTGCCTAGAGAGTTTTCAGCTGTAATCCTATTTTCTGTGTACATTCACCCTAAAGCTAACACCGAGCTTGCCTGTATGGAGCTGCACAAGGCCATAAGTGATGCTGAAAATCGTCATCCTCTGGGGGATTTTAATCAGGCATCCTTGCGAAAAGTTATGCCTAAAATGTACCAGCATGTTACAGTGAAAAACCGCCTCGACAAGACATTGGATCACTGCTACACATCTATAAAACAGGCATACAAATCACTAGTGCGCCCAGCTTTTGGCAAATCCGACCATTCATCTGTATTCCTTATGCCTGCTTATAAACAAAAGGTCAAGCAGTCACCTCCAATAACGAAAACAGTCCAGCGCTGGTCAGATGAGTCTGACTCTACCCTACAGGACTGTTTTGAGTCCATGGACTGGTTAATGTTTAAAGAGGCTGCAGAGGGAAATATTGATGAATATGCCGACACCATACTGTCAGTGATCAAGAAATGCATTGATGATGTAGTCCCCACTAAGACCATCAGAGTCTTCCCAAACGATAAGCCATGGTTAAACAGTACTGTGCGTGGGGCCATAACTCAGAGAGACATTGCATTTAAATCTGGAGATAAGGAAGAGGAAAAACGATCTCACTACTTCCTCCGCAAAACACTGAAAACCGCCAAAAGGGATTATGCTAAGAAGGTAGAAGAACACCTTGCTTCAAATAACAGCAAGGAGCTGTGGAAGGGTCTGAAAACCCTGACTGACTTTAAATCCCCCCCGAAAAACGATAATGCCCTGTCCCCTTCTCTCCCTGATCAGTTGAACAATTACTATTTCAGGTTTGAAGAAGCACAGAGAAAGCTGCAACCCCCTCCCCCCCCCCCCCCCAGCAGCCTCACTGTCTGACCCCCTGGGTTCTCAACAAAGGAACTGCCGTTCACACCTCGGTGACGGAATGTTGCAGAGATAGCCATCAGATGGACGACCCACTACAGCCCCCCTGGAGGAGGCTGATGTTCGTCTGTCATTCCTGCACACCAACACCAGGAAAGCAGCAGGACCGGACGAGATCCCAGGGCGAGTCCTCAAAGCCTGCGCAACACAGCTGGCCGGTGTCTTCACAGACATTTTCAACCAATCTCTCCGTGAGAGCAAAGTACCATCATGCTTTAAAACAGCAATCATTGTCCCAGTCCCTAAAAAAGGCAAAGTAACTGGGTTAAATGACTGGAGACCGGTCGCACTCACACCCATTGTGAGCAAATGCTTTGAAAAACATGTCAGAAAGATGATCAACAGCAAGCTGCCACCCACACTGGACCCCCTGCAATTTGCCTACCGTCAGAACAGATCCACGGACGACGCCATTGCAACATCACTCCACACCACCCTCTCACACCTTGAGAAGGAGAAGTCTTATGTGAGAATGCTGTTCATCGACTATAGTTCAGCGTTCAACACCATTATCCCCCTCAAACTAGACTTCAAGCTAAAGCGCCTGGGTTTAAACTCAAACCTTTGCAGCTGGATCCTCAACTTCCTGTCAGAGCGCCGTCAGGTGGTGCGGATGGGAACAAAGTTCTCTGCCCCCCTGACCCTCAGCACAGGAGCCCCTCAAGGATGCGTTTTGAGCCCCCTTCTCTACTCCCTGTACACCCACGACTGCGTGGCTTTGTTCAACTCAAACCAAGTGGTACCATATGCACATGTACATATGATACTCTTTTTCTACACTTGTTTGCTCTTTTTTGCACTAAATTCTATTTTGTTTGCTGTGTTTTGCTGTTTTGATGTCGTATTATTTTTTTGCTGCTGCATTGTCTGAAGGAAGCCAAACAAAAATAAGTTTTACTCTTATGTACCTGTACACAAGATGTAACAATAAAGCACAACCTTGAACCTTGAACCTTGAACCTTGTGTTTTGCATCACAGCAACAACCAAATATTTGTAGTATTACTTAAGGATTAAGTAATCACTTAATTCCTATATTTTAGTCATGCTAAGGGTTTTAAGGCCATTGTTTGTTATCTACATTTATCTACGATTTGTTGCACAACAATTACTTTTAAGTCTGCATATCAACAATCTTTATTTGTTTCCAATCCAGTGTCGCATCATCAGTCTGACTGCCCTGACCTACCAGAGGTGAATGGACAAAGACACTTGACAAAGAAAAAACACCATTGCTGTGATCAGTGTGGAAACCACTTTCCTTACATCTCCGCACTTAAAGTACACCAGAGAATTCACACTAGAGAGAAACCCTATGGATGTGATCAGTGTGGACAACACTTCTCTGAAATGTCCAGCCTTAAAAAACACCAGAGAATTCATACTGGAGAGAAACCCTATGGATGTGATCATTGTGGACAACACTTCTCTCTAATGTCCAACCTTAAAACACACCAGAAAATTCACACTGGTGAGAAACCCTATGGATGTGATCAGTGTGGACAACACTTCTCTCGATTGGCGAACCTTAAAAGACACCAGAAAATGCACACTGGAGAAAAACCCTATGGTTGTGATCAGTGTGGACAACACTTCTCTCAAATGTCCAGCCTTAAAACACACCAGAAAATTCACACTGGTGAGAAACCCTATGGATGTGATCAGTGTGCACAACACTTCTCTCTATTGGCCCACCTTAAAACACACCAGAGAATTCACACTGGAGAAAAACCCTATGGATGTGATCAGTGTGGACAACACTTCTCTCGAATGTCCAGCCTTAAAATACACCATAGAATCCACACTGGAGAGAAACCCTATGGATGTGATCAGTGTGGACAACACTTCTCTCAATTGTCCAACCTTAAATCACACCAGACAATTCACACTGGAGAGAAACCCTATGGATGTGGTCAGTGTGGACAACACTTCTCTCACATGTCCGACCTTAAAACACACCAGAAAATGCACACTGGTGAGAAACCCTATGGATGTGATCAGTGTGGACGACACTTCTCTCGATTGGCCCACCTTAAAACACACCATAGAATCCACACTGGAGAGAAACCCTATGGATGTGATCAGTGTGGACAACACTTCTCTCAATTGTCCAACCTTAAAACACACCAGAGAATTCACACTGGAGATAAACCCTAGTGTTTACATTATGACAATAGCTTAGCACATCCACGTAAAATGATTTATGATGATCCTTTTTTCCATTTTGTTACATTTTGTATCACAATTAAATGTGTATACTGTTTAAATGACATATTCCTTTTTGTGGTATTTCTTATTCACTGGGTCTTTCCCAGATTAATTCTAATTCAGAGAAATTATTAAAACCGAAAAGTATGGTCATTACTTTGAGTTGGAGTATGTTATATTATTTTCACCCATTGCATCAATCAATCAATCTACACTATTTCTGACAATCATGATTTATTTCTGCTTCATTACATCTGACGCTGCATGTTATTATGATACTGCTGTTATACTGTATACTGAACATGTCACACCAACATTATGCTGCAGAGGGAAATAAAAGTATCGATATTCAATTTCATTCTCAATCTTATTATTTGTTTTACTGTCATTTGACCTGCATATTTTCTCTAAATTAGATTTAGATTAACTGTTTCATAGGTTGTTCACACTTGTTCACACAAACAAATTGTATTTTTAGACCACACTTGGTAGGTATTAATAAACTTTGGACCACTAGAGAACAACATTTGTGCAAGACGACAAAAACGACACCAGGTTGCATCGTTCTGGAGGAATTTGGAGCAATCATGTGCAAATTCAGTTTCTACAGGAACATGGACCCCATTATTAAATGGGATCCATGAAGGTATATGATTGGAACAGGATTACACACATTAATATGCTCATATGCTTTTCATTAAGCTTTATTCTACACATCCCCATATTCACTTCCCCATAATGTCCAAAATACACCAGATCATTCACATTCAGATATAAATTCATTGCAATGTGTGTGGTTGTGCTTTTAGTCCATCAAAAAAGTTCACAAGGTTGTATACACTGCACTTAAACTGTCCCCTTGTGGGAGAGTATTACTACTTCAAGCAACTGAAAATGTCATAAGCACACACACAAGAAACATAACTGTTTAGCGTGAACAGAACCATATAACTAACTAGACTATAACTTCACTTTTCGCGGGGCGAGTTGGCAAAGGGGCGAGATGACCTGTTACCCACAAGGATGTTCAAAGATAAGAGCTATAAAGTGTATTTACAAGTTTATGCTCTAGGTATTAATTTCAGTCGATGTGTCACATATTCACTACATCCATTGTTTCATAGTAAAATAACGGAACAAACACATCCAACACATCCTGAAATATATCCTACACCCCCACACACGCTCGGGCGCACACACACACACACACACACACACACACACACACACACACACACTCATGCATGTTGTTGTCTTATTTGCATTTTAAATGCAGATGGCCACTCAGTATAAGCTACACACTTTAACTGTCATTGTCTCCAAGGATCCCCCAATTTACACATTCTTGTATATAGATGGGTTGTTGACCAGTCATTCTATATACTAATTAGTATGGTGGTGACTTTTGTTGGAGTCTGTAGGGCCTTTTTCTTATGACATTTTGTTTTTTTTACTCACATTGCATCACTTATGTACATAATATATTTCTGCTTCATTACATCTGACCCTACCAATAGGGTAGGCAATTATGTTTTATTATTGTGACACTGTTGTTATACTGTATTGCTTTTGTGGACCATGTCACACCAACATTATGCTGCAGATAGAAATAAACAAGTCACAATATTCAATATTCAATTTAAATCTTATTCCTTGTTTCACTGTATTTTGACCTGCAGATTTGCTGTATATTAGATAGTATATTTAGTATATTTATGTATTTGAGCTTTGTGAATTAATCATTTGGTAAATGATCTGTGCAGATAAATATAACGCATTGTGATGTGATGTGTTATCAGCTTAAAGCAACTGTCTTTAACAGTTGCACAGAACATTTGTGAAAATTGTGGAATGATCTTGAAAAAAATAAGGGTCCACAGTTAAACCAAATCAATTAAGTTTTGACATTATATATTTGAGATACATTGTCATGCTTTAGACAATATATGTCCATACAGTTAGGTTACTAGCTTACTGTTAAAAGGACTACATTGCTATAGATTGTAAAAATGTGCAATTGTGAATTTGGCATGTGAAGATGAAGAAGTTTAATGTCCAATAATCAAAAACATTATTTCATTCACATAGGGCTAAACCTTTTATAATTTAAAAGTCAAACCATGTGACTTCCATTGGAAATGCATTGGGGCAAGATGTAAACAAACCCTTTGCATACATCTAGCATGCATCAATGTTGTATGCTAGATGTAAAGGTGTGAGTCGGGCCTTAAACTTTCTCAATGGTGTGTTTCTTCCAACTAGTGAACTGCATGTATGAGTCGGGTAGCAACATTGATCATTGGTCTTGCACATACTGCATGGTCTGCTTCCCTTTTAGCTTTGTGGGTAGCCTATATCTCACACAAAACAGTTGTTTGCATCCAAATTACATCCCCTAAAGTCCAAAATAAACGGTTTGTGATTAGGACTTTTAAATGTACTATAGTAGTGAAGGGTTTGGTGGCAGTTTCATTAGGAAATTGTAATTGCTTCCTTAACTAGATTTAGTTTCTTGTTTATCTTTTAGGCTTGGTGATTCTGTGGGTTTCTACTGTGCTGTAGGCCTAGATGCACATTATGCTTTTTATGTTTTATTTAGGTTTCTTGCAGCACTGTAATTGCTGCTTTCAATGTTTGTTTTATGCTATTTGCAGCACTGTAAATTATGTAATTGCTGCTTTTAATGTTTGTTTTGTGTTATTTCAAACGCTGCTGCCATCTTCACCAGGGCTTTCTCGAAAAGGAGATAATTGTAATCTCAACGGAACTCACCAGGTTAAATTAAGGTCTAATAAAACGTCAACAATAGTGTGTGGGATGGAAGTTTGATGCATGTGTCTGAGTGTACCTGAGTATTTGCTGTGTTGTAGTATTGATTGATCAATTAATCAGAGTCGTGGACACCTGCGTGTCTTAAGTAGGCGTGGAGGCGTGGTCAATGCTGTTTGGCCACTCAGAATAGCCACATGGCATTGATCACGCCTCCAGGTCTTAAGTTAAGTAATAAGACCTGGTACTTAAGACACGCATAATACTGCCCTGTGAGTCTTGCTCAAGGGCACTTCTACACTAGCTCTTGGAGAGCCCGGGATCGAACTGGTTCCCATCCGGCTCCTGTACCGGCCACTCTACCCCCTGTTATTTTCCCTTTTACCTTTGTCGGAGTCGGTATATCTCACACAGAACAGTGCTGTATTTCCTGCCCGCCTCTGCAGGAATTTGACGTTGAGCGTAAATCACCAAGATGACTTCCAGTCCCTTAACTACTTTGAACCTGGTGTCCCTATTTGGGGATTTTTTCAAATAAAATAAAAAGGGTGAAAAAGAGAAAAGCTGAAATTCCTAACATTTTCAGAAAATAGGGATATCGACCTACAAGCTTTTTTTTTAAACAGGGCTTAAAGGACCACTTCACCACTTTTCAACATCTCTTCATATAATTGGTCCTCACTAATGTTCATGATAAAACACCACCATTTTTTCCTACTCAGTCTGTGTCTCATAGGAGGGCTTTGGGCAGTTCGGACACCCGTCCACCAGTGACATCATCATTAGGCAGATTTTTTTTTAAACAAGATTTGTTTTAAAATATATTTCGATTTTTATTATCGTGAGAACGATGGCTTCAACTTTTGCATTGCAACTTTTCAGGAAAAGAAAGCCTGCCGTTTCTATTAGCTTGGATTCACCATCGATGATGTCACTGGTGGACGGGAACAAATGGTGGTATTTTATCATGAACATTAGTTAGGACCAATTTAGGAAGAGAAGTTGAAAAGTGGTGAAGTGGTCCTTTAAGTAGTTAACAGCTTGTTGTTGCAAATGCAAACAATGTGTAGAGGTTTAAATTGTCCAAACTGTTCTGACACTGACTGCCTCTCTGTCACACTGATCAAAGCAGCTCTCTAATCACCAATATAAGCATTATGCATTTCAACTACATGCTACATGCATTGGTGCACACCAATTATCAAAGGTACACAATGTTCTCTCAAAGCAACGATCCTGCAATACTTGTAGCCTACACATAATGAAATAAACAATGCATTTAGAAATTATCATCTTCAAACAATTGTTTTATACCATTTTACTGAATACTCATTATGAATTATGAAATATCAATATGAAATGTTATCTCTGTGGTTTGGCTTCCACACAATGTATGTGTCATGATGCAATGCATGGTAAGGCTTGACTCAGAGCGATTAGACATTAAAATTGCCGGCAGTCAAAGCATCTTTTATCCATGATGTAAGCCAGACACTCTGTAAATATTTTCCTCTTAATCTGACAGAACCAGCTCTCAAAGTTATTACCGCTAATTATGTATGGCTTATTGGTGCAATGCCATTAAGACATCAGCCTTGATGTCGTTCAGTTTAATTTGTCATCATTGACTGACTTGAGAAATCAGCAAGAAGAGCCTCCCTGCACAGCTGGAGGTCAATGTGAACTATTTTACATTTGGAGTGCTTGATATGATATCAACACTGATGTTTGCTTGAAAAATCACTTTCATGCGAAAGAAAGCAATTCTTATTAGCTTTGACACTTTGATGTAGTGTCTTTGCGTTTTCACCGTGGCGCATATTGACTTCTTTCCTTTACAATGCTGCTTCTGTGGACACTCTCACACCCACTCGCAATTTGCCAAACGTGTGAATCATAACGCTCATATCGAGCAGGAAAGAGATACACACCCCATACAGAATGAAGGCGATGCATGCATCAACAAACATGTCAGCTCTCATTATGTTTCAGCTCGCTTTCCCCAGCCGTGAGCGTCGCCCCTTTGATAATCACGGCGGAGGATTCCTCGAGCACGGGTTGATGTTTACATTTGCTCGTGGGCCGCCGCCTCCTCCACTTGAAAGACACGATATCGGAGGTCTCGTCACGCCCTTCTCACTGATGCGCTGATTTACAGTTATCGCACATCACAACCCAATGAACCCATTGAGCATGGTGCTTTTCTGTGTGCGACACCGGCGCACATTAAGTATAGCAAGCTTGTAAATATCTGGAAACCCCTTACTTGTATATTGTAAGAGACCCTACGGCTGTGCCGTTTGTAAATTTGCCCAGAGAGACCCTACGAGCGTGCTGTCTGTGTGTGGAACGAGCTTCTACATTTTATTTCTTGCCTTGATCTCCTAACCCCCCTTCTCTTCTTCCCTTCTTTTTTTTGATGGGCGCTAGCCCCTCCTATGTCCAGCTTTGAGGGTTAAACATTGAAGACAAAAGTGCAGTGTAAACACAAATATTTAAGACAAAAGTGTGAAAACAAAAACATTGAAGAAAAAAGTGAGGACGCAAATTGTGATTGGCTGGCGCCATTGGTTGAGAATGAGATGATGTATGATGAGGCATGATTATAAGAGAGCCCCTCACTTCACACAAGTGTGATTTATTTTGAGGGGCGCTATAGACCCTCCTCCTATGTCCAGCTTTGAGGGTTTGCATAAACAGAAACACTGTGTTAACATTGAATGCCATTGACAATGAATGGCCAGATTTGACACAACCAAGAAACAAGACAAAAGTGAGGACGCAAATTGTGATTGGCCGGAATGAGATGATGTATGAGGATGTGTATGATGATAAGAAGAGCGCCCCTCACTTCACATGGGTGTGATTTTTTAAATAACACGATGGGAACTATGCACAAAAACGGTACATTTTTCACCCACTGCTTTACTTAACGTAAAACTTTGATGTGACAATAAAGATGATTGTGATTCCGATAAATCGGTGTCACGTGTGCCAGCTAGGGGCGACATGAAAGATCCGATGTCGCCGTACCGTACCTATGTGTGCTGATTGACCACCTGCAACGTTGGGGCTAAGTGACATTATCAGCAGAAAGAGGATGTACAACTGAGCCTCACCCCCCCGAGCCAATTTATTTCGCAAATGAGTTCCTTTACTCTGGGATGTGTAATTATACAGTTTTAAAGATACAATAGGAGAAAAGGCCATAGAGGTGACAGACAGATAGTCACTTCGGTCCTTTTTCATCTTTAAGGTTCTTTCAATACTTTTACAACTACTTCGACCTCTTCGCGACCTCAACACTGTTCAGGTTGATTCATTATGGAGAGACATTGTGCATAGAGGGGCCACTCCATAATTGCAGGCCTGCTGCTTCACTGCACCTATACCGTGTGCTTTGTCCCTCTCTTCTGTGTAATACGTCATGTATTTTTCAAGCAATATTCTATATGTAATGCTGTCAACAAATAATCGATGATCAATTAGGAATGTATTGCATTTCACATACCTGGCAATTAGTTTGCCGAGCTTGCAGTCTATTCACAGCAGCTAAATTAAAGTACTCTGTACAGTCAGTCATTGTCTTCACTCTGCAGTCAATACAGTGCTGTAATTAATCCCCTGACCATTGATATTTGACTGTTTATTTGACTGCTGTTTATTCATCATCTCCTGGGCTACAGCTAGTACACATTCAGTCCATTATACAGACTAAATATAGCACAGTTTCCGATACAGATGCATGTATTCCCATTCTTGCTGTCAATACATGTGATTGTCTATTCTCAGCTACAGTGCGGCCATAACGTATTATCGTGTATATAAACAATGTCCAAATTGTCCATAAATGATTCTTAGATTGTGTGCATGAAAAGTGATACAAAAAAATATATAACGATACCAAACTTACCTGAATGGTATTGGTAATGGTTTATATAAATCATGGAATGATATATGAATCAATAAGGGCATAACTTCTGCTAGAAATCAAACAATATGTGCTTTAAAGCACAATGCAATTGAGTGTGTTGGATGTGAGTATTACGGTTATTATCTCTTAACTCTTTCTGTGCACATGGCGCTCTTTAACAACTTTTTTCAAAGTTATTTGTGCCCATGACATCATTATAACGTATTTTTATATTTGTATGCATACAGAATAGCCTCGCATCCACGTACCGTAGGTGGGTGTTGTTTCCGTATTAGATGATTTAATTCCGCTATGGTGGACGATACATTTTTTCCCCCTCCCTTCACTCCTGTTATAAGCACAATCTTTAGCTGCATTTTTCTCCATGAGAATGAGTTGTAAGCAAATTAAGTCTCTGGAAGTAGATTCTCATATAGCATACAGAAATTAATGGAATCCAAAGTATTCCTTGAAAATTTAACAAACGTATAGGCACTGACAGAAGGTTGCCAGTAATGTCAAATATGCAGTGACATTCATGAAATGTTAAATGTCATAAGACCAGTGTTAACACAGGCTTTACAGGACCACATTTAATACAATCTAACAAAACAAGGTCCCAACATGACACCATGAAACATTCAGGCGCTCGTGAAACTAATGTTTGCATAAACTGTCCCAGAGTCTCGTTGCTTAACCACTGTTCCTGTGTGAATATTTAAATCCACAGTACATTCCCACACTGCAACATCACTCCATGAAAGCATGGCCTGCAGAATTTGCAAGGCGCTCGTTCGTCCCATGGCAAGCCTGTGCTCGTTTTGGAAAATCAATAGCTCAGCTGGTTTTCAGAACAGCTTGCCCGGTCTTTCAAATCTTATACAGCAGTGGTTCCCATGCAGACCTTTTCATGTCGAGGACCCCCAAATTGACACTAATTAGTCCGCGGACCCCCATTTGAAAAGATATGCCAGGGACCCCCATGAGAGAAGATATTTACGGCTCTAGCAGTGATTCTCAACCCGTTTGATTTCAAGGACCCCCAGTTTGACATGCATTAGTCTACGGACGGACCCCAATTTAATGGCATTTCTATCTCTGGGACGCCCAATTTATATTGTAAAATCAATGTTAATTTAACTCTGAGACTCCTTTTACACGGCGACCATCTCCAGATAAAACGGCAAAGTCCCGTTGCGTTCTCATTTTTTATTGACCCTTTACACGAGAACGCACACTTTATGAAAACGCTATAATATCGCTAGGTGGCGGTAACGGGCTGCCAAATAGACCAGTCACCCATGTTATGTACAAGAAGAAGAGACAGCTCCGCCTTCACGCAACAGTTTCAATGTTCCCCGTGTCAATTACACTACAAGTACACACTTCAACCCGCACTTTTCAATGACTTACATAGCTTGCTGTGTTAGGTGTTAGACTACGAGACCATTTTGCGCATTGGCCGTGAGTTCAAGACTCACAGCAGAAAGTTTTTCGCGATTTTTGCGGTCACTTTATTTTCTCACATATTAAAAACGCTACCAGTTAGGAATAAATAATACTGAGGTAAATGTGATGTTAATTAATAGGTTAATAGGGGAGAGTGATTCCTTTTTGTTTAATCCCCTGGGGAGGGGACTGGATTTTTATTTTCATTCACAGGGAGGATGATGGTGGTGACAGACAGCCCAGAGCATGCAGGCAGAGCGCGCCACGGGATGGTTATATATTTTATAATACATTAGGCTACATAAACGCTGCTGCCGCGGCTGCCACCTATCACAATTAAGGCATTTTATTTACATCATGGTTTTACATTCACCATCGCTGATGAGCAGCGCTTTGTAGGCGAGGAGGGAGGCTTGGTCAGGAACTCCATTATATCATAATTATGCATCAATGTAATAATATATGCGCTGCGAGCCAACGTGAGCCATGATGTCATAAGTTTTGCGGATTCACCGTTTTGCCTGTTTACACGGAGAAGGGATAAAACGGCGTTCTCAAAGATTTCCACTCTGGGAGGTGGTTTCACTTTGATGCGTTTTCACCTCCTGAGAACACCCTTCTCGTCTAAAAGGACCCCAGCAAACGATACTTTATTTTGTCGTTTCTTATGAACACCATCCTCGTCTAAAAGCCACCTGAGAGTGTACAAATGGGGTCCATTTGGTTCCATTTGTACACTTACAGACCCATAAGGGTCCATTTGGTTATATAATTTAGCTGGGGACCCCTGGAACTCCCTCAAGGACCCCTGGGGGTCCGCGGACCCCACTTTGGGAACCCACTGTTATACAGTGTATATCGTCAAGTACACATGTGCGAGCCAAGTGGTTGACCTTTGCGACGCATCTCACGCCCCATTTGACAAAAGCATCAACACAAGAGCCACTGTAATGAAGTTGCTCACACCCTTCCCTCTGGCTGCAGTAGTTCCCCACTGTGAGTGGCCCAACGGATGTGAGAGAGACTTTAATAAAGCGATGGAGTCTTTGGCAGGATCAGCACATTTGGGAAAACGTTCCAGGCACTTGTGACCGAGAGGCAGTGCCAGCACTAAAAACCACTTGTCCAGATGGGAGTGATGGCTGATGGGTAATGGATGACATCGACTGTGGTAAAGGGTAATGTCCCTCCATCGTTTGATGGAAGATCATCAGGAAAACAGTGTATGTGTGCAGGCGGTTGGGGGGGGGGGGTTGGGTCAATGCTAAACAAGCTCCACTCAATGCACCCCATCAACCACCCACTCACCCACCCACCTCCCATCAGCAAATGGAACATCTCCATAATCTGGCTTTTTTCTTGCAATGTCTTACCATCAAGTCCCTGAGGACCAAGGATGCAGGAGATGGCTTGGTGATTTACAGAGATTTCCTAAAAGCCCATATTCATCATCTCTACAGTGCATAAGTGCACGTGTCAATTAATAATTAACATATTCCACTTTCCAAAAGCTTTTTTCATTCAAGACGGAATTGGCAGGGAAGATGAAAATGGATGTACCGTGTAGGCCCTGCTGCATATGGTCTAACTAACCTAAGGACCTTCATGAATATAGAAAAAGGTCGAAGTGGAACGCTCGTCTATAGTTAGATGACGGAGTGATTTCACGGCACCTTATAGGATTAACCCTCTCACCCACCTACTCTTTCAGATGAAGGATGAGCAGAGGAGAGGAGAGGATGTTGCTGTCAGCTCATTTGGTCCGTTCACTCACCGACCACCAGGGCTTTTTATGCTGCACCATTTTTGACATGTTTGCAGCACAGAAATAACATGCCTTTGAAGACCCCAGGGATGTGCTTTCTTTCCGCCAGTAGCATTCTATTGACTCTAAGAATCAATAGTGGAGCCGAGCTGGAACTTATAAGGGCAAAGGGGTATACATAAGTACAATATGTCGTTGGAGATTTGACCTTGCCGATATGACCTTGCTGCCGCCCTGAAGTTGACTGACCTAAACTAAAACTCTCTTAACTGGGTATCATACCTTGGCTAATAACAACTCCAAACACACTTATAAAGTTATACTTGAGCTATTGAAAAATAGCAGATCTACAAGCTCATAGCGTGGCACCGAGTGCCGCACTACAAGCTTGTAGGTCTGCTATTTTAGAAAATGTGGCGCAAATCTTTGAATATATATTCTTTCAGAGCGAACGGTTTTAACACAAATCTTTGCTTCTGGGGGGTCCCTGGAACAATATATTTTCAGATGGGGGTCGGCGGCCAATTACATGTAATTTTGGGGGTCCTTGACATGAAAATGTTTGAGAACCACTGACATAGAAACATGGGTTTTTCAGAAAACTGTCAGGATTTAGAAGGCATTTGTAGAATCGTCCGCAGGTCTAAATGGGTTAAGCCAAATTCCAACACCCACAATCTCGGCCACTCGCTCACTCAATTCAATTCAATTCAAAGGGCTTTATTGGCACGAGAAAACATACGTTTACATTGCCAAAGCAGACACTCAGACACTCACACTCGATCACTCCATCATGGCAAAATACGGTGAAATTGATCACCTGTCACCTGAAATATGTGAACATCTTGTGGACTTCACACAACTTACATAGAGGTCTTTAAAAACGTGGCCTGAATACCGTTATAGGTTGAACTCTGCTAATGAACAAACTGCAATGATTTACATTCAGACACTGACATTAGTATGTGATTGTCACTACACGATTGTCACATATTTCAGCAGGTCACCAATTTCACTGTAACACCATCATGCTGGAGTGAGCGAGTGTGAGTGAGCGAGTGTGAGTGAGCGAGTGGCCGAGATTTGGGGTATTGGAATCTGGCTATAGTGTCAGTCTAACTCGATCTTAACTTCGTTCTGCCATTTATTCTACATGTCGAGTGACATTTCGTATGTTAATGTTGTCTCACTTTAACCCATTTAGACCCATTCTACAAATGCTGACAGTTTTCTGAAAAACCTCATGTTTCTATATCAGTGGTTCTCAATATTATGTTGTTCCAGGAACCCCTCAGAAGCAAAGATTTGAGTAAAAACATTCGCTGTGAAAGAATTACATTCAAAGATCTGCGTGACATTTTCACGATTTTTCAAAAATAGCAGACCTACAAGTTCATAGCACGGCACTCGGTGCCGCGCTACGAGCTTGTAGATCTGCTATTTTTCAATAGCTAAAGTATAACATAATGCTTAAAACACCAAAAGGGGTTCCCGCCCAGAATGTATTAAAGTCCACTACTTGGCTATGCGTGACCCCCATAGACTGCTGAAGGGCAACATTAGTCATCGTCAAATATCAAATCCTGCAATCTAGTCTACAGTCAGGTCAACCAGTAGACACTCACAGACACATGGAAGAATGATTAAAGGGATATTTCACTTTGAAAATAAAAACAAAAAACGTTTGGTCATCATCACTGAGGCTTTTGTGAACACTTACCCCATTTTGGGCGGGAACCCCTGTTGGTGTTTCAAGCATTATGTTATACTTTAGCTGTTGAAAAATAGCAGATCTACAAGCTATGAGCTTGTATGTCTGCTATAATTGAGAAATCGTGAAAATGTGCCTCAAATCTTTGAATATATATATTCTTTCAGAGCCAACGTTTTTAACTCAAATCTTCGCTTCTGGTGAGGTCCCTGGAACAACATATTTTCAGATGAAAATGTTTGAGAACCACTGAAATAGAAACATTGTTTTTTCAGAAAACTGTCAGCATTTAAAAGACATTTTGTAGAATATCGTCCTCAGGTCGAAATGGGTTAAAACTGATACACAAGAGCCTGAGTATAGACGATAAAAATGACAAAGTTATGTCGAAAATGAAATATCCCCTTTAAAATGTTCACTTGCTTAATGTTCCTGCCCAGGAAAATAGTTGAGACTGTTTGTTTGCTTCTACTTTATGAACTCTGAATGTCTACAACGTATAGAAAGGCATCACATATATATACCTTAACAGGCAACCGACGTCTAAGCCCTGGTGTCAGGATAGGCTTGTGACACTGACAGGCCGCGTGTTGTTGACTCATTTCTCCTTCCTCTTGCATTTCACCGGATTATTTTCTGAAATACATCCCAAGAAAGCTGGCCTGTCTGGCTTCTCTGTCTATCCCTTTTTCTGTCATCGAGCTCTCTCCACCTCGCAGTTACATGCCCTCTTTGTCTGCCCAATGGGGTTCTCTGAATCGTGAGCCCGATTGAAATGGGACATCACAACCTCCCCGTATGCCCCCCCCCCCCCCTCCCCCCTCCCGAGGATCACTGCAAAGCTCACCGCCTGCCAGAGAAGCCGACATTTCGAATGACCGTATATCATAACAGTGATGATAGTGGGTTTTCCGAGCGATGGCACTCTGGGAAGAAAGGGAGCCATTGAAAATGAGTCCATAAAGGCTTTATTCAAGGCCCTGGCAGAGGCACTCCACGGACCCCGAGTGCACCTGCGTCTGCCGAGAGGACCCGGAGAGCACAGAGATGGGGGGAGATGGCAAATTAGGAAAAAGGGAGATGTAAAGGGGAGATGTAAAAATGGGGCAAAAGCGAGAGGGCCAAGGGATGTACAGTATATGGGGCTTGCCTGGCATGTGGCAAATGATCGCAGCAGAAGGGACTGTAAGTAGGGGTTTGTGAATGGAAAAAAAAAAGCACTATGAGATTTGTGTCCAACCGTTTAGAGCAACGTGAGTCATCGTTCCATGGAATTCCCTCATACACTGCAGGGTAGATGACCTGAAAATCCTCCTCCTCCAGAAGCACATAGGCCTATATGCCCAGAGAATTACTCCTAAATGGGAAAATTAGGTGCATGTGTGCGTGCGTCTGTCTGTCTGTCTGTCTGTCTGTCTGTCTGTCTGTCTGTCTGTCTGTCTGTCTGTCTGTCTGTCTGTCTGTCTGTCTGTCTGTCTGTCTGTCTGTCTGTCTGTCTGTCTGTCTGTCTTTCTGTGTGTGTGTGTGTGTGTGTGTGTGTGTGTGTGTGTGTGTGCGTGCGTGCGTGCGTGCGTGCGTGCGTGCGTGCGTGCGTGCGTGCGTGCGTGCGTGCGTGCGTGCGTGCGTGCGTGCGTGCGAGCGAGTAGGATGAGCAACAGCACCATGTATGTGGCGACAGTGGCGTGGCTGCGCAGAAGGAGAGACATCTAAACATAAACATGTTTGTCTGTCTGTCTCTCTGGGTCTAATCTCCCGAACCACTGGACGGATCAGCACCAAATGTCTCTCTGGGTCTAATCTCCAGAACCACTGGACGGATCAGCACCAAATGTCTCGTGCACAGGAAGTATAACTCCATGGCTGCATTTTCTTTCGCGTATAGTTTTTATTAACATTTTTTAACTGTAATTTTATAATGGATGGAAGTCAATGGTAGTCAGATCAAGTCAATGGTGGTCAGATCAAGTCAATGGTGGTCAGATCAAGTCAATGGTTTTCAGATCGAGCCGAAACATTGTCCAAATGTGGGGTAAAAGTCATATACTGTATGTGTCATCATGGATCATGGATCATGGATGACTGATCTGTCACAGGCTAGCCACATATGAAGGATTAGATCCACAGACCCTAAAAACAAGAACTCGAAGTATAGCCTATTGTAATTGTTACAATAATAATGCACTTATAGGAGTGAGAATGCTCTCGATCAATTGTGGAGCAATTGTTTCTCCTAAATCTGTTCACGATGTGGTATTGAATGATTGAAGACTACTCCGTGGCTCAGGGGCCACTATGAGTGGTGATACTGTACCAATACTCTGTGGCTCAGGGGCCACTATGAGTGGTGATACTGTACCAATACTCCGTGGCTCAGGGGCCACTATGAGTGGTGATACTGTACCAATACTCTGTGGCTCAGGGGCCACTATGAGTGGTGATACTGTACCAATACTCCGTGGCTCAGGGGCCACTATGAGTGCTGATACTGTACCAATACTCCGTGGCTCAGGGGCCACTATGAGTGGTGATACTGTACCAATACTCCGTGGCTCAGGGGCCACTATGAGTGGTGGTACTGTACCAATACTCCGTGGCACAGGGGCCACTATGAGTGGTGATACTGTACCAATACTCCGTGGCTCAGGGGCCACTATGAGTGCTGATACTGTACCAATACTCCGTGGCTCAGGGGCCACTATGAGTGCTGATACTGTACCAATACTCCGTGGCTCAGGGGCCACTATGAGTGCTGATACTGTACCAATTCAAATCAACTATTAATTGCTGATGATTGAAAAAGGGAACCACAAAATAGCCCTGTGCTTTTGCCTCAAAGTACCAGCTGGGTCTTTACTTCTTATTTCGATGGACAATAAGCGAATTAGCACTAAAACCCAACCCCCATAGAGCGTCGCAGTCCCGCCCCCTACCAGGGCCCAGGAAATGATTCTCCGTTCATTTTCCTCATAGACTTTTCAGAAAGTATTTATTTAAAGACGGTTACGCCACGGACAAAGCCAACTCTTGTCGTGACAAATCATGACAATAAACACAATGTTTTGGGCCAAACAAAGAATTAGAAAGTAGAAAGAAACGGCAGGTTACAACCCTTTTTTTGTTGTTTTTCTTCTTTGTAATTGTTTGTTTGGTCCAAAATATTGTGTTTATTGTCGTGATTTGTCACGACTGGAGTTGGCTTTGTCCGCGGCGTAACCGTCTTTAAATAAATACTTTTTGAAATGTCTATGGGAAAAATGCATTGGGATTCATTTCCTGGGCCTGGCGTCGTCATGACAGGGGGCGGGACTGCGACGCTCTATAAGGGCTTATCGTAGGGGAAATAGCCAATAATGTGCTTTTGCACAAAATAACACTTGGACCTCTTTGGTAGGGACGTAACAACTACAAATAAAGGTAAGAAAGCCTTCTAGTCCGAAATTCTCCTTTAAATGCAAATGAAAAGTGCTAATACTGGGTGCCCAATGAACAAGGGTGTATGTGCGCAGTTGTGGAAAAAGTAGGCCTACTCAAATGTTTTAAAGTATAAATTCTGCAATGTAGATGTACTCTGTTACAAGTAGTCCCATATTCAATCAAAATGTACTCAAGTAAAAGTACAAAAGTATCGACATCAGAAAGTACTTAAAGTAACTAAAGTTTTCAAAAAGAAAATTGGCTGATATGTAGTGGAGTAAAAACCTCAAAATTGTACTTAAGTACAGTACTTGAGTAAATGTCCTTAGTCACACACTGTATTACTGCAATCTTTGGACTTTTCATAGTTTAAGACTAGCAGGTCTGTTGTGTTCTCAATTTGATTTAAAATGTTAGTTCATTTCAGCTTTTGTGAACAGCCTCTTAGAGGCATCTGCTCGCTCATCGACTTTTTTATTTTTTTTGTTGTACTCATAAGGGCTAAGCTAAGGTGCTTTGTGTATGTGGCCCCTGATTGCTTTAATGATTTCCATTAGCTTTCTCCATTAATGGCCACCCCAGGGATTAGATGACAGTGTGACAGCATGTGTTTAGCTGTAATAACCATTCATTTTGGCTCTGTGACTAAAATGTATCTGTGCCATTGTAATGCAAGAGAATGGCCTGCTGCTGGGCACAGCTCTGCTGGGCCGGTCTACTAACTATAGAATGGCCTGCTGCTGGGCACAGCTCTGCTGGGCCGGTCTACTGCCAAACCACAACAAGGATTTAATTGAGAGCTTGATCGATGCTTTGACCTAATCACTCGGCTTTATCAATCAACCTTCTATGTATTCACACCTGTGTATGTTAGGCCAGCCCAATCTAAGCTAAAAAGGGGTGTATGTGACCTAAAATAAATTGCAATAGTAATCGTTCAAGGTTTTTTATTATCCTTACAGTCATCCAAATAACATATTAAAAATTGTAAATGAAATAATTAGTGGATCATGGTAAATTCAGGGGTTGAAAGTTGGTGTACCATTAACAACCTATAAGGGGGAAAAACAATCACATTTTCACAAAAAAACACTCCTTGGGCTAATAACGGCCATAGCCGTCATCACAAATGTTGGCATTTTGGCACATTTGGGCACAACGAATGTTTGGAATGGGTTCAGAATCATGAAAACGCCCTAGTTTGACACGTCACATACTTCTTCTCTGGCATTCTTCTTGCCTTATATAATCTAGGCTGTTAATGGCACCCCAACAGCGTTTCTTTGACGGCACAGAGCCGGCGATGTGGAGCTCTCCAATGCACCGGCAATGTCGGCATAGATCGATCATGTAAACAAAGGCTGTCTCGGCTCCGTCGAGCTTGCTGGGATAATCCACTTCCGGTCGACTGAAAATGTGGCTTTTCAAAATAAGAGCTCGACTGGAAAAAATGCTGGCGTAAATTAGGTCCTAATTTTTCAATAAATGATAGCGCTAAATGGGTTAATATGTTATTTGGATGACCCTAAGTATCATGAATTGAAATTTATTTTGGTTCAAACCTTAGATTGACTGGCCTATTATGTTTTTTTGCATTTCATAACAAGACACACAAACACCAGGCCAAGTTGAGCCGGGGATTGAACTGTGTAGTGTGAACCTTCCAGTTCCCTGGCGGCTGCTCCACAGTGGTGGAAAGTAACTAAGTACATTTACTTAAGTCCAGTTTTGAGCTATTTGTACTTTACTTGAGTATTTCCAATGTCCAATACTTTTACTTCTACTGCACTTCATCTCAGATCCAAATATTGTACTTTTACTCCACTACAATTATTTTACAGCTTTAATTACTAGTTACTTTTTTACTTAACCACTTCAGCCCTATGTACATATCGGCCGTTTGAAAGTAGCCGATCTACAAGCTCACAATGCGTCACGATGCTTTTGAAAACTTGAAACGGGACATTCTGCATAGTGAGTACTTTCTACTTTTGGTCATTTAAGTACATTTTGAATACCGGTACTTTTGTACTTTTTCTCAAGCAAATTTTGAATTCCGGACTTTTGCTTGCAGTAACAGAGTATTTATTTATTGCAGTATATTGTTACTTTTAACTCAAGTACAACATGGGAGTACCTTTTCCACCACTGCTGCTCCACCTGCTGAGCTACTATACTGCCACCCAGTGGCGTGCACAGATAGACACTAGGGGGTGCTAGAGCACCCCCTGCCCTTTTGGCAATGTGCCCTTTTGAAAAAAAAAAAAAAAACTTTTCAAAAATAGCAGACCTACAAGTTCATAGCGCGCCACTCGGTGGCGCGCTATGAGCTTGTAGATCTGCTATTTTTCAATAGCTAAAGCATAACATAATGCTAACACCAAAAGGGGTTCCCGCCCAAAATGGATTAAGGCAACCGGCCGGTTCCACGCGCTGCACAAGGTGCCCTTTTTTAACTTGAGCACCTGCCCCTCTAAATGTCTGTGCACGCCACTACTGCCACCCATGGGCATGACAATGGACTTTTGGTGTTATTGTCTGAACTGGAGAAGAGCAGAGCGTATTACGTTGAAATATGTATGCTGTCAGTGTGGATTCAAATTATTGCTGTTTCATTACCCTAATAGGGTAATGAAAAAAACAATAACAATAACAAAAGCCTTTTATTATTCATCCCACAATGAGCAAAGTGACGTTCTTGTGTGGGAAGTGCAGATTCATCAACAACATACCAAACAGACCGCCAAGAACAGATGATGTAAAATCATCTTTGGACAGTTTGGAGTAAATAAAACGTGCACTTAATACAGTGTACTGGTCCAGTTAATACGGTGGTAGCAATGAGCCAAACAGAACCCATGTTGTAGTTGACCAATCAGTAAGCCTTCAATGCCGGAGAAACATGCAGTAGATGCCTTCAATATTATCAATCAACCTCTGTATCCACCAATGATACAAGTGTTTAACCGCTGCCCCACGTGGTTTGGAATGTATAGAAATCTACATTTAACAGATAGTCCGCCAGCATAAATAAAAACGTTGATATAATTCACGCCAGCATATTGGCACTGGCGTTAAGCGTAACATTTATTAATTGACGTAGATCAACACCAATGCGGACTTTGTTAACAGGATGGTTTGTAGGATTTAATAGATTTCTATTTGGGTGTGCCTCTGGCAACTAAAATGACAAGAAATGGCACAATAAATCACTGTGCACTGAGCTGCGACAGGCACCAAAGTTGACATTTTGGCCTGAGGGTGATTGGTCAGGGACAGGGTTCTCCTCTGGTCACTAAATGCAGTCAGGTCCATGCTCTGGGGAGTAGGAAAGTGGTGGGAAAAGTACTCACATGTTTTACTTAAGTAAAAGTACAAATACTGCAATGTAGAACTACTCTGTTACAAGTCAAAGTCCGATATTCAAGTTTTACTTGAATAAAAGTACAAAAGTGTCAGTATAAAAATGTACTTAAAGTGCCATAAGTAGAACGTACTCAATGTGCAGAATGTCCCATTTCAAGTTTTCACATGTTTAAACATCCTTTGAAAATATAGAGTGTAGTTTGAGATTGCCTGGTTATTTCTGGTTATTACTTCCACGTGTAGAAAACTGCATTATTCCTGTAATAATGGTTTTCCCTAATGTTTGTTGTGACAAGTGGCAGCGGTGAGTCTGTGACAGCCATGATCTATTTCTGGGAAATTGCCCTGAAGCTCTTCTCTCTCGTTATCTTCTCCTCTTTCAGCACATGAAGGCTGACATATTGTACACTTTGGAGACACATGACCAAGGCACACCACTTAGCACCCCCCCCCCCCCACACACACACACACACACACACACACACACGGCCCTGTCCCCTTTATATGGTGCATTTATATAGCACCTTTATCCAAGGCACTTTATGCACTTTTTGCATAGATTGTGCATTACATTCATTCACCCATTCACACACACACACACACACACACACACATTCATACACCGATGGCGGCGATGCAAGGCACCAACAAGCACATCAGGAGCAATTAGGGGTTCCGTGTCTTGCTCAAGGACACTTCGACACTAACTCTGGGGGAGCCTGGGCTCAAACTGGCAACCTTGCGGTTACCATCCAGCCACTCTACCCCTGAGCCACCGCCGCCCTCTGTATCTGCCATTCATTATCAGAGCCCAATATGTGTCGTTGCACAATGCTGCTGCTGCTGCTCCATGATGTGGAAATTTGTAATCTGATATTAGCCTTTTTTTCTGTACGTTAATGGTAGGCATATAGTCATTTAATGGTATGTGTTAATATGAAGGCTGACCTAAATAATCCGCTCGCATTCAGCAACGATGATTAATAGGTGGACACAGAGGTAGAGTTTAATCACAGTATATGTGGCTGACCTCTTGAGCGCAGAGCTTTGTGTGTGCAATGTGCATGTGGCCGCTCGTATATTCATGTGCGTGTGTGTGTGTGTAAGTGTCACACGCACGCACGCACGCACGCACGCACGTACGCACACACGCACGCACGCACGCATGCATGCACGCACGCACACACACACACCAAAAAAAACAACCTGCTATTCTAGGAGCAAGGTAACAATCAACGTGGCCCAAGATCGTTAGCCTGAGTTTTCCCCGCGGGCCACCAGACACAGAAAATAACTTTCTGTTTTTTTTCTTTCCCCTGGCATCTGCAGATACTGGGGTAAATGAAGACATACAGCCCCCGGGTCCGGCTGCCTGCTCAAGGTAACCTCTGCTGTCAGCGCACATTTACTAATGCTGGACTGTGAGTTGGGGGGGGGGGGGGGGTATGAGCTGTGGGGTGATAGAAAGAAAAGTAATAGCCCCCCCCCCCCCCCCCCCCCCCGCCCCTTCATATATTAATAAATATCCCCCACCCCGACCGCCCCATAGTTTCATTTCCATGTGTGAATATACAATGGAGCTTATAGCGTGATAAGGGTAAAGACTATTTTCTCACTGTCATGTTTCGTCCACGTGGCTTTTTTAGTGCACGCATGCACTTGAGGGAGCAGTGGCTGGTTGTGTGTGCCGTGTGTGCGCGTGTGCGCTCGTGTGTGTGTGTGTGTGTGTGTGTGTGTGTGTGTGTGTGTGTGTGTGTGTGTGTGTGTGTGTGTGTGTGTGTGTGTGTTTGTGTGTGTGTATAATCTGTGTTTACTTTACTATGCTTACTTCGAGGAACTGGCAGCGGAACTGTAAACAATATACTGCTTGTACAGTGCTCACCAACACACACGCACACAAACACACGCGCGCGTGCACACGCACGCATGCACACACGCGCGCACACACACACACACACGCACGCACGCACACACTATTAACACTGCTGTGTGTGCAAGCACGCTTTGATTAAAGTAAGTTCTCGCTGCAGTGCACCTGGCCTTGCAGGATAGCCTTCATGTATTCCATTGGGACAGACCAACGTACAGGGTCTGAGGACTGTCCTCGGAGACTACGTGTTTTTCCACATAAACGTACCAAGCTCAGTCTAAAAGTGGACCAAAATGTGGACCAACAGAAAGGGGACTCATGGTTGTTTTTGCATTTCCATTGTTATTTCATTTGAAAGAAGGCTCAGTTCTCTTTCTTGTCAACATCAGCTCTGATGGGGCCCCAGTCCACTTTCTTTTCATACTATAGTTAACTTTTACTGTTGACACAACATCATTCTGTCAAGCGCAGAGGGCCAAAATACCCTGGCAAAGGTGAAGTGAACCTGGAGCGCTTTGTTTTCACCACACAGAAGTTAAGCCAATTGCAATTTGCAACACAGACTTTTTGTTTGTTAATAATAATTGTTATGTATTTGTATAGCACCTTTCATGACATGAAATGCAGCTCAAAGTGCTTTACAGAGCAATAAAGAAAAAAAGAAAAGAAAAGCATAAAACATTAAAATAATAGCAGTATAATGCAATACAGTGAAGACATGAATAACAAGGTTTATCATGCACTTCCCCTTTCAATTCTTCATTCAGTATCCTGTATGAGTATCTCTCTCCTGATTGGAAGAAATTGGTATCCCCCTGAAAATGAAATTGTGCTGGGGAGGACCATTTTTACTGAACAAACACGTTTTAACAAAAGAATATCACTTATGGTACCTTTAATAATAATAATAATCAGGCTGCCAACCTGAGAGAGTAGGAAGCTACAATTTCCAGGGACCACCATTTCTTCCTTTCTTGATATACAGTAAATGGAATATCAATGTCAGCCATGTTGTGCCAAACAATAGTAGTCAACAATCAACAATTGTTCTTTCTAGTTCAAGGTCAGAGGCAGGGATGTGGGATTTTTTTTACTAGTTAGCTAGTGTTAGAAAGTGTTCTTCTTCTCACAGTGTGGAACCCGACGAGGTGATGACAGGAAGGAGCTTAATAAGGTCGTGAAAGCAGCATCAAAAATAATTGGTCAGGGTTTTCCAAGCATGTGTGTGTGAGTATGTATATATATATATAGGGCCCCTTTCTCATGTGTGTGTGAGTATGTATATATATATATAGGGCCCCTTTCTCATGTGTGTGTGAGTATGTATATATATATATAGGGCCCCTTTCTCATCCTGCCAAGAATTACACCATCAAACAACGAAGCGGAAAGAAGATGAATATATTTTCACCCATATCTGTTTTGAATCAAAGTTCAAACGTTTTAGCGTGGATGTTTTCCTTCAAGGAAGAGCGTTGAGAGCGTTGTTAATTCTGAGAGCGTAAACAGGGCCCGGATTATCCATAGGGCGTTACGTGCAGCTGCCCTGGGGGGCACTTGGCACGGAGGGAAAAATACAAATAAAAATCACCACTGTTACAATTATATTTATGCATTTTTATGTGGTGTCTGTGTGTGTGTGTGTGTGTGTGCGTGCGTGCGTGCGTGCGTGCGTGCGTGCGTATACTATATTGATGTGCTTATCACCTCACCTGGTGCACTGTATTGTGTTCTTACGGCCGGCCCAGGCCGAGCTGTACTGTGTTAGAGGACCTATAGAGGCGTATATTTTCTGTTCACTTTTCAAAATATATTACCTTCCAAAGCTGTGAGCACAAATAATCTGACGCACGTGGTACCAGTTGTAACACTTTACTTGATGTAAAGGAAAAATTACAGGTTGTACAAAATGTCTTAGTAAGGTTACATGGTGGGGATAACATGTGGTAGAAAAACATGTGCTCTCTCTACTTCACTTCACAGCTCTGACAAACTAAAACAGGACAGGAGGGTAATTTAGACATCAAAGAAAAAGGAGCACCAATCACAAACATTCAATCAAGAGCTGACCAACCTAAGCAAGGCAGTAAAAAGAATACTCTGCTGCACTAATCAACATGAAATCAAACACTGCTGCACAGAATAGGCTCAATCAAGCAAACTAGGTCAACATGACATGAACTCATAAAGTGGCTCTTACAGGACCTATATGCCTATTCTATTGTGTTCTATTGTGTTGGGGGACGTTCGCGCCTGCGCTATGGGGGGGGGGGGGGGGGGGGGGACGAAAAAATGATCTGCACAGGGGCCCTCGTGGGGCTTAATCCGGCCCTGAGCGTAAATAAGGACCCTTCCAGGTCCATTTGTACACTCTCAGTGTTAAATGAATAACTCGTGATTTCGGAGCGAACTGGGTGAATTGGTAGATTAGCGGGGCAGCTGTGACCTTCCAATTCTCTCTAGCCACCATGACCCTGCCTGTCAACTGGCCCGCCCGTCCTATAATGGCCAATCAGTTTGTGAACGTGATGAAGGACTTTTCCCCTGAGCTACGTACAGTACAGATCCTTCACTCTAAATGTGATACAGGAATAGGAATTAAGCCTGGAGTTGCTTCACTGACGTTGGGATGAAGATTGACGTTGGGATGAAGATTGACTCGGTGGAGGAGGGTGTGTTGGAGTGTGTTCCACTGGGACTTCACTTATACCAGCCAGAAAACGCTCTCTATGAAATCATCTTGAATACTGTAACTGTCTATACGATGTCTCTGGTATCTCATTCTGTCAGTGAAGCTGATCCAGGACGTGTACACACACACGTTTGCTGTGCAATCAAGTGCCTTGTCTCTCTTTCCCTGCTATGGGCAAAATGTGGTCGTTAGTAAAATCTAGCAATCATAGCCTACTAATGATTGCGATACATTTGGCAACACTTCGTCGAAGGGTCAAGATGAGTCAATTCAATTCAATTCAATTCAATCTTTATTGCAGACTCAGGGGAATCCATATCACAGTACAAAACAACAATACAATAGATACAAAAAATATAATATAGAATAAAGATAATATAGAAAGAAATATACAATAAAAAGAGTTCCACAATGTTCAGTTTCGAACATACAGACAGGTTTGCCAATGGTTCCACAGTCTGGAGGAGAACCTGACAGAACTACGTAACGGGTTAGTAATGACATCAATGATGTCATTTACTGACTCAGATACTCTGCACATAATTCTATACATAAGATTGCGCAGCACAGCAGAGCAGGTGGGGACCCCAACACTGACGAACATCTGGCTTGCACTGGAGCTTCTTGGAGCTCTCAGTAGCAGCCTCATACAGTCATTGTAGGCCACTGTCAATCGTCTAATACTGGCCTGTTTGTAGCGACACCACAGGTGGGCGTTATACAGGGGTGTACAAAAGGATTTAAAAAGTGAAATCTTCACCGGTACTGAGCACATGCTAAATTTTCTACACAGCATGTTTCCTTGCGCATACAGCTTCCGACGCTGTCTATATATGTCCTTGTCATCAGAGAGGTCATTTGAGATGATGTGGCCCAAATATTTAATCTCACTGCAGACACTAAGGACAGAGCCAGAGAGATAAAAGTCAGGAAAGGTTAGATGTCTGTCTTCCCTGCTTCGAACAATCATAATCTTGCTCTTTTTTGCATTATATATAATGTCAAAATCAGCACCATACTGTGAGCATAAACTCAGCAGCTGTTGAAGACCAGCACTATATGGACTAAAGATGACCAAATCGTCTGCATACATAAGGTGATTAATTAGCAGGTTTCCAACCCTACATCCTGTACCACCTGCATTTAATACCATAGATAACTCATCCATATAGACATTAAAAAGAAAAGGGGATAAAATCCCGCCCTGCCTGACACCATTGTTTACACCAAAGGGAGCAGAGTGTTCTAGCCTACCGGTAATTTGTAGAAAAAATTCGATCCGATGTAAAATTCGGTGTGATCTTGGCTGTGCCCAAATACTTAACTGAGGCCCTTAGAAGGAGACATGTGGATGGTTCGCCTGTGGACTTGCTGCTCAATGTGACTTCAGAAATGTCAACTGAACATACAGTATGTCACCAGGGCTAATGTGACTGTCATTCACACACGCACACATCTATCTATCCATCCTTCCATCCATCCATCCATCTATAGAGCATCCCATTTCACTGTAATATGTCATGAACTGCAGTTGCACAATGCAATGAAAGAGTTATTACAAGCTTACACCTTACTCCATTACATTGAGTGTCTCCAGAGAGTCGATGGCTGCCCATACATACAGTATGATTAAAAAGATGTGAGCATCATACAATGGCACACCTGCCACCACCAGTGCTGCTGACGAGACAGCTAGCTAGCCTCCATGGGAGAGCGAGGCGGAATGGAGGACCGCATGCAAGCTTTACCTATTCACCCTCCTCTCTCTCTCTCGCTCTCTCTCTCTCTCTCTCTCCAATTCAGTCTTTCTTCCTACAGTATGTTCTCTTCCCCCGTGGAAGAAATATTCACGATTTTTACGTAAGTAAAAGTATCAATACTGCAATGTAGAACTATACTCTGTTACAAGTAGAAGGCCTCACTCAGACCTTTACTGCATTGCTGTATGCTTGTTGGATGAATGTTGTGTAGTGTCATGGCCGCCCCAATGCATTTCCATTGGAAGTCACATGGTTTGTAGTCCACATTTTGGACTACAAGCTGTTGTATGGCTTTCGGCTGTGTTTCGACTGCGCCCCTCCCCCTCATACAACACAAATGTTGTCAAACCATGTGACTCCCATTGGAAATGCATTGGGGCGGCCATGAAACTACACAACATTCATCCAACAAGCATACAGCAATGCAGTAAAGGTCTGAGTGAGGCCGAAGTCCGGAGTACAAAAGTAGTGGTACTTAAAGTGTACTTAAAGTACCAAAAGTACAAAGTACTCATTATGCGGAATGTCCCGTTTCAAGTTTTCAAATGTACTGTATACACACCTATTTGAAAATAGTAGATCTACAAGCACTCACTACGTACATTGTGCTTGTAGATCAGCTATTTTTAAATGTCCGAAATGTATACAGGGCTGAAGTGGGTAATTTATGTTTTGTAATAATGATCAAAATCTACAAAGTAACTAAAGTTGTCAAATAATTGTAGACAGTGGAATAAAATTACAATATTTGCATCTGAAATGTAGCCTAGATATACAGTAAAAGTACTGAAAGTTTGACATACTCATGTACAATTTAGGCATTTAGCAGACGCTCTTAATCCAGAGCAATTTACAATAAGCAAGAACAAAAAGCATGGCGATACATCACATACAAAGTAGTTATCATGAAACATGCGTAAGCTAAGAACGTAACAGTGGAATATGAGACTATACATATGAACTATACATACTATACTATACATGTAAAGTACCTCAAAATTGTACTTTAATTGTACAATAAGGTACATTTACTTAGTCACTTTCCACCTCTGCCGCATGCAAACTTTACCTTTTCACTCCTTTACTCTGTCTGTCTGTCTGTCTGTCTGTCTGTCTGTCTGTCTGTCTGTCTGTCTGTCTGTCTGTCTGTCTGTCTGTCTGTCTGTCTGTCTGTCTGTCTGTCTGTCTGTCTGTCTGTCTGTCTGTCTGTCTCTCCCTCCCTCCCTCCCTCCCTCCCTCGGTCTCCCCATTCAATTCAGTCTTTCTTCCTATCTTCTTTTCCCACTTACATATCCACTCTGCTCCTCACTATCTCTTCTCTCTCCATGCTCTCTCTCCCCCCCCCTCTCTCTCTCTCTCTCTACCGCTCTCTCCCTCTCTCTCCCTCTCCCTCTCTCTCCCTCTACCGCTCTCTCCCTCTCTCTCTCTCTCCCTCCCTCTGTCTCTCCCTCCCTCTGTCTCTCCCTCTACCACTCTCTCTGTCTCTCTCTCTCTCCCTCTGTCTCTCCCTCTCCCTCTACCGCTCTCTCTCTCGTTGTATGACAGCAGTACGGCTCCTTTGGGAGGTAATTAGGAAAAACTCAACAGAGACACACAGCGGCAGCTCAAAACAAGGTTCTCAATGCTTTATACTCCCCCCACCTCCCCCAGACCCCCACACACCACCACCACCACCACCTCCCCCAGACTCCCACACACCACCACCACCACCACCAGAATTACAAAAGCAATAGGCTGGGAGTCGGGGGAAGGAGAAGAAGAGGGGAGGTGGGTGTGTAACAGCAGCAACTTCCAGAGCGTCTTTCGGGAATGACATGAGGATGGAAAATGTCGCTTTTGTACTCGAGGTTCTGACGATTCTGGGATTTGTCTGCATGGCTTGTTGTTGCCCCCATGCCTTTGTCATCCGCATAATAATCTGCACGATAAAAGCAGGGGGGAAAAGATGCTTCGAACATGCGGTGGCATGAGACTTGACGGATGAATCACAGCAGTGCAACGGTATAGGCTATATAGGCCTCATACAGTAATAACAGTATACTGTAGATCACATCTGATCTGACATCCCGTGTTATAGGGATCTGTGTCACAAACCCCTCGATGTAACATGCTGCATATATCAAGTAGAATCATTAAAGCCGCATATTTCACTGATGTATATTGGAATAAAATTGGATACAATTCTTCAAGAAGTTGATCCAACAACACCAACGTTACCCTTTGGCCTGCCAATACAACAAATATTATATGTCAGGGCCGGATTTACCCTCCCAAGGCCCCCCCTGGGCTGCGCGGTGTGTTATTCGGTGCAATTTCTTTTTTGGGTATTTTGTACCCAAAAATATTTAGCAATAAAGAAAGAGTAAAGCCAGTAAGCCACTAATAGTGCACTAATGCAGTTGCCAGTTTTACAGCAAAATATTGGGGGTATTTTGATTTAATTTTGGTGTCCCAAAAAGAGAGAGAGAGACAGACAGACAGACAGACAGACAGACAGACAGACAGACAGACAGACAGACAGACAGACAGACAGACAGACAGCAGAAGCTCTCAATGTTTTAACCATAATACTAAATATACAATAACTAAACATAAATCTCATTGAATTGGATTGCAATACTTATTACCATTTTAAATCATCAAACTTACGGTAAGTTTGATGACGGTAATTCCGCCTCTGCACTCTGTACAACCTACTACACAGAGGTTTAGGCTTATTACTTCAGTCAATCCAAACATTAAGAGAGACCTTTTTGTGTTTCTTTAAAGTTCTATTACTGTGAAGGAGGATGCTAAACGCACACCAGTCTTAGTAGTGGTGCCAGCTCACGGCAGAAACATCTAAAGAGTTTAAGTCTTAAAAAGACAAAAAGAGTGGCTGCACACACTGATAGCCAAAGAGCCGATTATTTATTAGGATGCAGAGTAAAACCAACGTTTCGGCAGTACAACTGCCTTCTTCAGGGTTTGATTGATTGATTGAAGAATTTATTAACAGTTTGCAGAATTACAGTACATTTCAAGCACAAACTCAATACAAAGGCTGTTAACTGTGAGTGGACGACCCAATTAAGCATTACACTTGTTTCCAATAGGGTCCACCATGTTCAAATCATCAAAACATTTAGAGACGTACAAATAGACACTTCTATAGACAGAACAGGAATTCATCATAAAGACAGAACAGGAATTCATCATAAGTTGTATGGGTATGAAGTTTAAAGTTCTATACCTTGGTAAAACCACAGTAGGAAGAAGGAAGATGGTGGCGAACATAAAAAGACTCCGGTAACCCTGCCTTTACATCCCCACAGGCATCGCCCCCCCACCCCTGACATGGAGAGTAGTCATTGCAAAAGTCAAGTGAACAAAGTAAGCCAACAACAGCCGACACCTGCTTCACGTCACGAGCACTTTGCTGCCCGTAAACGGCTCTGCTCCAGGAGCACTTTCTTGGACAGCGCAGATGTCCTTCATGGAGACCAGCCCAGCTCATGCCAGGATCAGTGAATGGCCCAAGCAGTGGAACAGCTTTGGCAGCTAGCTTAGTCACTCTTAATGGATGGAGAGAGACATCATCCCAAATGAATGCCGATCGCTACCGGCCATGATGACCAGCTAAGCCTTGGTCAACCTAGAAAGCTCTGTGCCGCTTTCAGGCTGGCCGAAGGTTTGGAAAAAAGGCATGATAAAGATGATGATGGCCAGACACAAGGAAGATAAAAGTGTTTTTTTCTTTTTACACTTGATAATGTACAAATCTTAAAGGCGAATTCCGGACTAGCCGCTTTCTTACCGTAACAACATGACAACAATATATCCATAAAAAGCCAACCAAATTTTGGTTGGCAAATGCGGAAGGGCAAACGAGCGCTCAATGTTAAGGCCTAAAAGCACACCAAAGGGTCGCCATGCGACTCCTTGTAGGGTCCAAACGCTTGCAAGGAGTTGCATGGTGACCCTTTGGTGTGTTTTGGGCCATTGAATTCCATGCGTTGAATCACTATAGGGTCAATGTGGTTCAACGTGCAACAGGACGTATCACACCGCTGGGACAACGCTAAAACCGCCTCGACCCTTTGGGTGAGGTTAGTGCTTTAAACCCCAGCGGTGCGGGGTTTCCTCGTGCTAAATGCAGGGGCCCGTCTGCAGTTCCAGCTCTGACCACTACATATCGCGGCGTCAACATTGGCCAGCCATTCTGGGGACTTGGTTCACATACTGTATATACATTATCAACAGAATTCAGTCACGCTGCTGACCCGGAATGTGTGTGGAACCAATGAGCAGGAGAGCGAACACCAGAAACTTGAAAAGAACTTTACTTTCCTTAAAACGTTGAACGCAGGTTTCGCCGCACAGGGCAGAATAACGACAATTACAATTTACAATTTAGGCATTTAGCAGACGCTCTTAATCCAGAGCGACTTACATTAAGCAAGAACAAAAAAGCATGGGAATACATCACATATAACGCAACATAAATACATACAGGTCCAAACCCCGGGAACAGCAACACAAGGAGAGCAACGCAACAAACTATAATCCGACAGAGTCAAACAAACCAGTCATTACAGTCAATTAGTCCAGCCTCAGTGCCATTGTCCACCAGCTGTGTTCCCAGGAGTGAACTGTCTCTCAGGTAGGACAGGGGGGGGGGGGGGGGGGGGGGGGGGGGGGAACACAACAAGGTAGGCAGGAGAGAACATAGGGATGGCGGAACTGGCACGAGACGTCCTGACTGCAATATGTTGCTTGCTGTAGCCCTCAGAGGACTGGGGTTCATGTGTTTGGTCCGACGGAGCATTGGTCCGAACGACAACCTACCTCAAACCCTCACCCTAACCCTAACCTCCCCCGGCGCAGCACACCTAAACCTAACCCCAACCCTCTCCCGACCCCCAGCGCACCTCGGACCAATGCTCCTTCGAACCAATGCTCCGTCGGATCATAATATGCCTCCCAGAGGACTGACGGATGGACGCCAATACCCAAGCATAGTGAGGACGGATAGTTATTCTGTTGCACCTAAAGGAGGGACAGTCATGTGGTGATGGATGGCACCACTGTGTACAGTACATTCTCTCTCCTTGTGCTTTAGGACAGACAGAAAGTAAACCATCCAAACTAGTGGTTGCAGACTTTGCCTTTACATGTTGTGGAGTGAGTGACAAGTTGTGAAAGCTCTTCATGACGAGATTCTTCATTTCCAGGGGTCACAAGTTCTCACAATGTGCCTCGCACCATACTGGCAGGGCAGCGACTTGTGTTTTTATTAGCGCTTGGATTAGTGCACGTCAATCGGTGGTGTTGTCATGGTGAGCACTTTCTTTGCTGGTCTGCAAATACTGTCATTAGTAGTAACAGCACAAACCTGTTCAGTAGATTCTAATTTGACAAAGGAATGGCAGCAAGCAAAACCCTCAAACTCTGTGCGAAGAGAGCCATGGTGCAAAGTTTGTGAGTTGGCATACATACAGTACATACCCAGGAACAATGGGAATGTCTAGACTCACCAAAAAAGTTTTTCACGCTTTTAAGTTTTAATACAAAGGGGCGGCCAGGGTGAATGAATGTCAGAAGTATAAGAACTCCTTTCAGTGACTGCCGACATTAATTCCGGAGTTAGAACGTGTGTGTGTGTGTGTGTGTGTGTGTGTGTGTGTGTGTGTGTGTGTGTGTGTGTGTGTGTTTATGATTTATAGGCAGTCGATGGCCTCTGGGCATTTGCGTTGGGTGAGTGGGCAGAGGTGACGTAAGGTGGTTGGTGGTGGTGGTGGTGGGAGGGGGGGGGGGGCAGGGGGGGGGGAACTGATGTATGGCCTCTCCAGGTTATTAGACGGCAGGCCTTATAGGCAGTAAAAATGAGCCTTTAGTGAGATGAAAGCTGCCTTTAGCTACCGTGTGGATTGGGAGCACAACTCTCTCCCACAGCACTGACTTATACTCTCCACTGCCTTTCAGACGCCTTTAATAATCCACAGCTTTCAATTTTCCACTTAAGCTGGCGGAAAAGAGGCTGGCACCGGGGGGGGGGGGGGGGGGGGGGGGGGGGGGGTCGGGGGAGTGTTAGGGTTGGATAAAATGAAGAATTATCAAATGAATGCTTAAATCATCTGTTGTCAGTAGGGCTACAACTATTGATTATCTTCTTAGCGATTATTATTTAATTTTTGATTAGTTGAATTCTCGGGAAGTGTTATATGCCTATCAAAAAATATATATATTCATGTTTTTGAGGGGCGCTAGCCCCTCCTATGTCCAGCTTTGAGGGTTTGTGTAAACACAAACATTGAATGCCATTGACAATGAATGGCCAGCTCATCATCATACAGTACATCTGCATCATCTCATTCCGGCCAATGACAATTTGCGTCCTCACCTTCGTCTTCGTTTGTAACGCAAACGCAATTGCACAAACACTCAACACTGGCCATTGATTGTCAATGGCATTCAATGCGTGTGTTTGCACAAACACTCAACACTGGCCATTCATTGTCAATGGCGTTCAATGTTTGCGTTAGGACAATGTGTTTACACAAACCCTCAAAGCTGGACATAGAAAAATGGATTATTTTGCAATGTCAGCACAGCGGGTCACAGTGGCATCCGTGACAGTCATTTGTTCACTGATCCATAAAGCCTCCCACAGGCCTGTTCAATATGGTGATATGTCACCTCTGGGGGAATCATGGCCAAGTAGCAGGTACATTTACGAGGCTTCACAGCATTAAGAGCTCTGTCGATTGAGAGCAAGCTGAAGCAAATAAATAGCTTACAAGTGTTCCGTAAGCTCATTTTAACGTTGCTCTGAAATCGGTATTGGTGAGTGTGTCTTTGAGTTTAGGGGTTGCTGTAGCTCTGGTCCATAGCTCTAATGCGTTGCATTTAGAGCTATGTTACCGATGACTTCCGGGGCTCGCATGAATGCAGACCAGCCTCTAGGCTCGTCTTTAGCGTAAATAAAAATAACGTTTTTGCTACTCACCAAAACAAAAGGCGAGTTGTGTCATTAGAAAGCCTACTTTCCTTAGTGGAAGAACTCTGAGCCCCCCCACCACACATATAAACGGTACTTTTTGGCCAGAAAGGGATTTTCTTTTCACTGGAGGAAAAATATTCTTTATGAAGGTTTCTCTGGGTAATAATCCAACAAAATCCCCCTTGTGGGTATCATGAGCAGCCCAAACCATTCAGGCCGTGACCCCCCAAAATAATCATATTTGAGCTTATGGGGACCATTTTTAGAGGTATTAAAAATGTTCAGGTTTGTTGCAAAACCATGTTGCACATTCAGCTAATCCTCTGGGGACCACCCTGAAATAACTTGGGGATACACACCCCTGGGGGTCCTCCTTACCGCCCAGTTTGGGAACCATTGCTCTAGCTCCCTCGCACCCTTGCACATGCATGCCTGAGTTCAGGAATGTAGAAACCGGATTTATCAAGCTGCCTGTAGCCGTTTGTGTGATGGATCACTGAATTCTAACTACTAGAGGGGAAAGTGCCAAATCATTAAGTTATTTAATAGTTCATTGAGTCTCTACAGTTGGCTGCTAATTAAACAACATTGGATCAAATCAATAGAAGGAGGGAGCAGGCAGACTCATGATGAAGCAAATGAGATGGTCCCTGTAAACTGCTACGATCTACTGATTGGCAATTAATGATTTCACTGGCTGCTACTGATGAAATCTACAAGAATCACTATCAAAGGGATTCAAACACTAACTTTCCAGCATTGCAAAGCACTTTTAGTATTTTTTTCAGGTGATAGGATACTCTATGCATTGCACGGCACTGCAGGGGTTCAGGATTCTGGGCTTCTCGGACTATATAAAGTACGCCTAATTGCTAATTGACAAAACGTCTGATTTGTAAGTTTTATGTGTCTGCGCCGGTTTTTCTATAATATGCCTATGCATGCTATACTCATTGAGGATTTAATGCTTTAACTTATACAGCAGTGTCGCACACTGAAGAGATAGCCGATCTAGAAGAGCACAACCCGCCGTGGTGCAACAAATGTAGATATTTCCGTGCATTAAAGGTGTAGTGAAATGAAAAATACGTTTTTCACACTTTTAGACCATATCCATGGTCATCATATGGGCATACCTAACAATGGATGCCAAAAAAATGTGAAAATTCTAATTTTTGTGTGTTTTTATATCAAAAGTCCATAAATTATTACTTCCTGAAAACGAAAACGTGCTGCGTGATGACGTGTCGAGGCCAACATCGATAAAAGCCAATACAAATGAAGCTCACCAGTTTAATTCCCCATATCTCCGCATCTGTCCAGCTCTGGCTGCACAGCTGCTACTGATTACAGACATCTTCCGTTTTTATTCCCATTCAAGATAACATCCAGAGAGTGTATTACTCGGTTTCAACTTAATCATCACGCTAAAAATGTATCTGAAAACATTATAGGGTAGAAATAAGCCACATTAAGTGTAAACTGGTAAAGCTGGCTGACTATCTGATTTGTAAACAAACATCCACACGCTGTCCTGCGTAGCATAGCTACCCGTCCCTAGCTACCGTCCCATCCCCTGAAGGGATGCGACGCTCTGATTGGTTCAGAAACTTCATAGCGGTGTTTCAACTTGAGACCGTCTGAAACTTCAAAATAAAATGTCCACCATTTCCGTTTCACTACGCCTTTAAAGTCAAAGTTTAAAATGTGTCAGTCTGAACCTAGCCTGCAGACAGTGGTGTAAAGTAACTAATTACATTTAAGTAATGTACCTAAATAACATTTTTGAATATTTTACTTGAGTATTTCAAATGTTATCCAATGCATTTTTGATCACAGAGTTGGTGGACAGACAGTCTACAGAGGCATCATTACCATTCTGGTTAAAGAGAATATACTTTTAAGGTCTGGGTAAATAAAGAAAAAAAACAATTTAGCCTATAATAGATTACTGATTTCCCAAACGTTTTACTTTCAAGTACCCGCAATTAGATTTTTCCCTGGGACATCTAGACTGAAAAATGTATTTATTTTATTATTATTAATAAATAATAGTTTTATAAAAAAAAAATGCGAGAACAATGGACTGACCTCATGCTTCCTTCAATGCATGAGCGTCCAAGCCACGTCTTTTCACCTGGCAGGGGGTAGTTTCTCTGGGTTGGACGTACGTAGGATGTAGTGCATGGAAGGAACACGTTATTCCAACTAGTTCCTTTCCCCTCCATCAGGCGCCCTGGCTGGCCAGGGGGGGGGGCAGTTTAGAGACCAGGATTACTGCAAGTTTTTGTGAGGGTAAAATCTGTGTTAATTTAATTCCTATTAAACTGGGGGTCATGTGAGAGTACAAATGGAACCATTTACATTTGTACACCCCGGACCCGTAAGGGTCCTTTTGTGTCAAGGCAGACAGTAAGTGAACCCAGATGCCGAACACAGACAAAGGAGACGTAGCTAAAGTGAAGCATCTTTATTCACTAAATAACAAAAATGTACAGACTCCAAGAGCTGAATAATAACTTGAGAAGGACTTCACCAAACAATGTTTGTAGATCTTCTGTCCAGGCTGGAGCTGCATGTGAGGCTGTCAGGCTGACTGTGATCAGGAGTTACTGACTGGTCAAGAAAGAATCTAGTCATGAAGCTAAATGTAGCACTGCAGAACTGACCTAGTGTGTGCAGTGCAGTGCAGTGCACTAGCTGGAAATTGAGTACACTGAGTACAGAGAGTTGTCACAGCCAGGTTTAAGCAGCCAGCCAGGTGACACCTCCCCACAAGCAGAGTGCAGCTCCAACCTAAAGGACAAAAACAAGCAGAGCACAGAGAGACAAGACGCGCCAGCTGCCATGACATTTTGGTTCCTAACTCATTCACTCAGCTGTGGAACCCGCCAGACTAGAGACCATGCACTGGGGGTCCCCGGACCACACATGAAGAGCCACGTGGCCTTTATATAGCTCACTTCTCACATCTATCAGGCTTGCTGCAGAGGATGGAGGAGTCATTCTCAGTTTGCCATATCCTTCCCATGGTCTGAAGTGCTGCTGAAACTCCTGACCCGGTGATCTGGCTATTCAGAGCCAGTGGGGTGAAAGAAGGTAATCAAACAGCCTCTGTATTGATGGGGGGGAGGCATATGCTCCGCCAATGCAGTGGTGGAAAAAGTACTCAATTGTTTTACTTACAGTAAGTAAAAGTATCAATACTGCAATGTAGAACTACTCCGTTACAAGTAAAAGCAGAAGTAGAAGTAAAAGTATAGAAAATGTGCCGTAGTCAAGTAAAGTACAAAACCTCAAAATTGTACTTAAGTACAGCACTTAAGTAAATGTACTTAGTTCCACCACTGCCCGCCGATAAGCACAAAAACGCGGATCTCAGCAGCTCCAAAGTCAATCTGGGTTCGCTCAAGGGGAGAGGTGAAAGGGGGGGCCGGGGAGGGGAGAAAGCGAGAGAGAGACTTCACACACAGTACGAGTGGTGGTGCACTGCCCCAGGGCATTCCACCTCTGCTGCAGCTTTCTGATAACTGTTTTAATAAACATTTAACAGCCACGGTCCATGGGGGGGCAAAAAAAGAGAAAATCAATACCCACCGGAGGTGACTTCCCTCTCTAGAATGAGCTATGTTTAACTGTGAAAGGGAAAGGTAGACAAAAGTTTGACAGCGTGAAAAGAGGGCTGGAGGGTTGGGGGGGGGGCCGAGCTGTGCAATTTTCTTCCCGCGACAAAATCACCTCCAAATGACACACAAACCCCCATGTGACCTTGTGTCGCTCTGAACAGCAGCCCCCGCGTTGCTGAATGAGAACGCACCAGTGACTGTGTTTATACTACATACCTTCAATCAACCACCAATTAACTGCAAAGAATCAAACAGAGAACACAAGGGTTCCCTTGTGCATATCACTGCCCCTTGGGATGGGGTTTCCTCTGGAGATTTCTCCAGTGTGTTATTGTTGTTTCTGTCTCCCTTTCACCGTCCTTCTCTCTCCCCTTGTAAACTAACTAATTAATACAAGAGAGAAGCCAGACAAGACGGGGTCACCTGTAAGTTCTCCTTGGGAAAAGAAATGATTCATGTTCTGCATAAAGGGCCTTGCAAACGGGGAGTGATAAAACGTGCCTATAGTTAATTTTCAATGAGACCTGCGTTTTTGCTCGGAGAAGTTGCGGTGCGACAACGCAAGCGTATTTACGTGAGCTTGTTGCGCGCGTGCTCGTTACGTGCACACGCCCGCGACTCACCAGACCTGGATTTTGAGTGGTGCAACCACTCCAAGGAATAGCAATGTCCGTATTCAACCGTGTTTGTGTGTGACAACCGTGTTTGTGTGTGACTATGTGACTATGAGCACCAGTACCAATGAGTACCAAAAGTGGCGCTGTTGTGCCAGAAACAGAGAGAGAGAGATAGTGCTGCACTGTTGCCTGCTAATGAGAGAGAGAGAGAGGGGGGGGGGGGGGGGGGGGGGATTTGCACCACCCAGTTCACACGGGTGTGATTTGTTTTTATGCTTGCGTTGTTGCGCCCCTCTTCAACAGACCTGGGGTAGACCTGTGTTGATCCAGGCAACAACACCTGCGTTCCTCGCTTCACGTTTGCAAGGCCCTTTATGCTTAACTATAGGCTCAGACTATATAGGACTTTTAACATCTTTAACATCACTGACACTACAGGATAATCTTATAAGATTCTCTCAAACATGCACACAGTACATACAGTGTTTTAAAATAACATACTACAGGATTTTATTACGATTATCAGGCTTGAAGTAGCAACCCCAAAACAGCAATACCTCACGTACGTGATCACATGGCCTGCGGAAACAGTAGTACTGGCCCAGCCAGCGTGCTTTCTGGTCTAGAGGGGTGGGCGTGCATGGAGCAAGCGCTGGAGAATATTGGTTCACCGATCTGAGCGCCCGCCCCTGCGTCCACCCATGTTTTTTGTTTTTAATTAATGGATTAAATTAAATTAAATGAAAGATGCATTCCCTCGTTTTGGCACAGGTGGGTCGTGGAGAGAAGAACGAGGTCCCGCGTTCTTGACATACATTCGGTTAATGAACTGGTGGGCTTGTCCACATAAAACAACATTTTTTTTTAATGTTTTTTTGTGGCTTTCGCCTCCACTTATTTATCTTTTCTATGGAGGGACAGACAGTAGACCGACAGGAAACGGGGAGAGAGACGGGGGGAAGACATGCGGCAGGGGCCGTCGGGACCGGGAGTCGAGCCCACGGCACACCGCCAGACTGGATCACCAGCCAAGGCGCCCGGACCACTGAGCCACGGCCCAGGCCCATAAAACGACATTTTAACAAAATACTGTAGACTTTTTTTGAAAAATATCTTCCTCCTTATAATAATAATACCTGATGATCATGTTTTAGGGTGGAAAAAAATCATGGCACTCATGGTCCTTCTCTGTGACCACATGTGCCATCCAGATCAATTATAAAGACCCTGATCGTCTTTAAACGTTTACTATTACACCATTGAACCCCTTACACCGATAATCTCTTCCCATTGTCGGGAGGAACTTTTCCAACCCCAAATATCCTTAATTATCTTGTACTGTGAGTGGGGATTTAGCAGTCATTAAGCGTTTGTAATTTTTACACCCACGTGCCCACGATGTCCTAAATACCAAATGATCTTACGCCTATTTGTGCAATCAGGGCACACTGCTATGTTACATACATGTGGGTCTTGCGCTAAGACTAGCTCCAAGGTGGTCTTATCAGCCGGCGCAGTGACGGCATATTTCTGGACTACTTAAATTAAACAGCTCAACGCATTAACAGGTCACCATCAAATCCAGGGCTCCTGGTGCACGGAGCGTGCAGCCATCCATCATGTTATAGTAGGCCTAAGTGGTTTTAAAACAACCTAACTGAGAGTAGTGAGCATATTAAGTTAATACTGTATGTGAAGATCGTCTCTTGGACATGAGGAGGTGTGAATTTTGACCAGCTACATCATGGCACCGAGACCGTTTCAGTTGAAATCCACCTGAATTCTACACAACACTCATGTTCAACACATGGTAGATCAGTGGTTCTCAACCAGTGGTCCGGGGACCACCAAGTGGTCCCTGAGGGGGTTCTACGTGGTCCCCAGTTAAACTTAAATGATGAGTGGGTAATAGACCCTTATAGATCTTTAACTCTTGATAGCGTAACATGAAACCAAATGGACGGACCCTTACGGGTCCATTTGGTTTTATGTCACGCTCTCAATAGTTAAATTATTGTTAAACATCTGCATTACATACATTTATAATACTGTAAGTCTACACAATTAGAGAATGTAGAAGAATTGATGCCTGTTATCTCGGTACCACATTAATACAGCATGTGGACAACATCTTATTCAAGGACAACACAATATCCTCAGAGATATTTTGGGTCTGAGAGGCTAATGTCATCAAATGGTGGTCACTGTCTTAAATGCAGAATTAATAATGGACCTTGAAATGTAAAGGGTTCAAAACCACTGCCCTTAGAAAGTAGACACCAGTGAATTGGTAGACACTCCCTGATAAGGCTCCAAGCCGCACAACAAATAAAAAGTGCACTCTTTAAAATCCTCCGGTAGCCACGGCCCATCCCCCCTCCACACACACACACACACACACACACACACACACACACCTGCTGCACACACACAGACACAAGCTCCTAGTAAAAAGAGTGAAATAAACAACTTATAATGTAACTATAATTACACCTCATGGAAGTTGAGTGAGTGGTTAGGAAGGGAAAACTGTGCCAAGTGTGTGACAGTTTGAAAGAAAGGTTAATTAATCTTCATAACAGCAAACTGGTGGATTTGTTTGTTTTTATTCTGCAGGTGAGTTAGCTAAGCATTAACGTGCGCACTCGTGCGTGCGTGAGTGTGTGCGAGAGAGTGTGCGAGAGAGAGAGCTTGTGTGTGTGTGTGTGTGTGTGTGTGCGTGCATGAGTAAGAGTGAAATGAACAACAATGAATGGGAGAATACCGGTAAACAGTGGCGTGCACAGATAGACACTAGGGGGTGCCTAGCACCCCCTGCCCTTTTGGCAATGTGCCCTTTCAAAAACTTTTTTTCTTATTTTGTACAGTTACACTGTACAGTATGTGGACCATGGTAACATTGATCAATTCTTGATAAAAAGCTTCTAATATATTATTTAGGCCCCACAATCTATAAATCTCACACTATTAAGGCAACCGGCCGGTTCCACGCGCTGCACAAAGTGCCCTTTTTTCCATTTGAGCACCTGCCCCTCTAAATGTCTGTGCACGCCACTGCCGGTAAATATACAGACACAATGTTTTTGGTTTGGGGTGTACAGTATTCTAGTGTACAGCACCAAATCCTTGTATGACACGTCATACTTAACTGTTTACCAATGATGTTTTCATTGAAAGAGATATTGAACCAAGTGTTAGCCCACAACCTGAATCTCACATCTAGATTTCTATCTCTAAATTTATTTCAAGGCATACCCTAGTCTAGCCCTAGAATGTATCTGTTGTTACTGTACATACAGTACATTGCCAAGTATTTCACATCCCAGAGCCATATAGAACACTGCTTACGGTTGTGGCGGCAGAACGGCGGCGTAGATGTGGTCGGCACACCGTGTGTACTCGCTCAATAAATAATTCCAAAGACTTGGGAGTCAGATATGGTCCTCAACTTTCATATCCATGTGAAAGTTCTGGCATAAAATGTTTGTTTAGTCAAATATCTCCACTTTTTCACGAGCTGCAGCCGGTCAAAGGGGCCCGGAATGGCAGCTGGACTGAATTTATCAAAACTTCCTCTGATCATCACAAACATCATCAGGGAAACACAAAAGTTTGGGGCACACAATTGGCAGGTGGTGCCAATTACACACAATTACCCAGCACCTATCGCAACGCACCTGACAATTGTGTGCCCCAAACATTTGTGTTTGTGCTTCCCAGGAAGTTTTGTTAAATTCGGTCCATCGGTCATTCCGGGCCTCTCGCCCGGAGAAAATGTTGTCTGTGTGCAACTCGTTAAGTGGAGATATTTGACTAAAAAACGTTTTCTGCCAGAACTTTTACAAACTAGAGGACACTATCTCACTCCACGTCTTTGGAATTATTTATTGGGTGAGTACAAACGGAGTGCCGATCATATTTATACCACGCATGTTTCATTGCAACCAGGAGCGGGTGCAATCGATCTATGGCTGTGTATACAGAATATACGATAGTATATGAATGATCACAGACATTCTAGGGCTATAACCCTATAGTCCAGGCATGTCCCCACAGCTTCCTTCCTAAAATGTATTATGTATTATTATTCCGATATAAAACTAACATTATGTACACCTACATTGTATACTACTAGGCTGTGTATGTTGTGACAGGATATAATAGGCTATAAGTACTGTATAGGCCTACTACTAGCCTGTATTGTGACCGGAAGGATGCAGTTTACGTATGCAGGCTGTGTATGTTTGTCTGTTAGTGAGTTGTGACAGGGTGTACAGTAGTTGTACAGGCTGTGGCTCTTGGTCAGCTCACTTTCTTTATTTCTACCATACTTACCTACCGGTAGACTACTTATACTCAAGGCTTGTGGTGTCTCTCTCAACCTGCTCCACAGGTACACACACCAGGGCGATGACCCCAAACCCCCCAAGCTCAGCTTCTTCTCAGCCCTGAGTCCATTCTCCTCCTGTGACACGCTGTGAATACTGGACCCCAGAGCCTGCCCTAAATCCCTGGCCACTGCACTCCACCAGAATGCACTGCATGCAGTATACTAAACATCCAAGGCTGTGAGAGAAGATGGCAGCCAGGAGAATGAGGCTGGCCAATGCAGTGCCATTGATACTGGGAGGAAAGTACTGGGAAGCTAGCCAGATATGGAGGATGATGACTGGAGACGCCGCTGGAGAGCTGATCCGGAGGCTCTATCTCTCTATCCATGGGTGCCTGCACAGTTTGACCCTGGCATCACTTACACAACTGATTAAGTCAAGTAGAAGGCGGACTCAAGGTAGGAAATTTGTTTTTTCGCTTATTTGCTGCTGCTTGTGTTGTATGCTGTCATTGCTGTGTGTATACGAGTGGGATTCAAGCGGGTGTACTGCTGTCATTTTGGGACCCAATGACTGGGTGGCCATGAAACATCTACTGTTTATGGCTCTGGAATTGAATGCTGATGTGAGTCTACAGTTTGTATGTTGTTTTGTATGATCTGCTGTTGAAGGTATGTGAGTTGCAACAGGGAACAGTATAATATGTACTGTATGATGTGGCTCTTGATCACTTCAATGATCCTATATGAGTGAATTTGCTATTTAATTTTGGTTCGAGCTAGAGGTTTTCGGTTTTGACATATAACGGCCATCAATTCCAAAGGTACATTTTCAATTGAAGACTATAAACAGTAGTTGTGGTTGCTGAGGTTCGTTGTGAGTTGATGTATGATCATGGAGTCAGATGGACCCACTGGACACAATAGTACAACTTTATTTGTATAGCACCTTTCATGACATGAAATGCAGCTCAAAGTGCTTTACAGAGCAATGACGAAGAAATGAAAAGAAAAGCAAGGCATAATACGACGTTAAAATAATAGTAACGCAATACAGTGAGGACATGAACAGCAAAGAATTTTAAAATATCAACTAAAAGCAAGAGTGTAGAAGTAGGTATAGTGGGAGCTTGTGTAGAGGCAGCGGTGGCCGAACGGTTTGCGGAGCGGTCTTGATACCGGAAGGTCGCCAGTTCGAATCCCCGGACCGGCATGTTAAAATTACCACCACTGAAGTGCCCTTGAGCAAGGCATTGAACCCCAACCATGAAATGTGAGCAGGGCGTGGCTGTAAACAAGCATCTCGAGCTTAGTCCACTTACCCTGGGTAAACAAAGAACTTTGCTTTTGCTTTGCTTTCCACGCCGTCGGCCAGTAGAAGCAGAAAGCTGCTTCACCGTGTTTTTTAGTTGCCGTAGGCATATCAAGCAAGTCGGCTGTGGAGGACCTGAGGGGGCGGTTTGGGACATAGGTAGGCAGGCAGCCATGTAGGTAGGAAGGTACGGGAGCTTTATAAACAACTCAAATAATTTTAAAATAAATCCTAAAAACAATCGGAAGCCAATGCAGTGAAGCTAAAACTGGAGTAATGTGTTCTTTCATCTTAGTTTTAGTTACAACTCTGGCTGCCACATTTTGGACAAGTTGTAATCTGTCAGTTGCTTTCTTTGCCAGCCCAGAAAAAAGTGCATTGCAGTAATCAAGGCGAGAAAAAAATACGGCGTGGATCAGCATTTTTGCATCGTCCAATGACAGATTTGTGCAATATTTCGAAGGTGAAAAAGGTGGTGGGCCGCAGTTTGCACTTAGTCAGGATGGTGGTCCCTGGGTCAAAATCAGTTGCAAACCCCTGTGGTAGCTGATGACATTTCTGGGTGATGCCGCATTGAGGTTAAAACAATAATTAAAGATATATAGGCCAGATAATCAATATATTGTATTGGGTAAGTGCCTGTTTTCTTTGCTCAGAAATGAGCGTGAGAGGAAGGAAGAGAGAAGGGATACAAATGGATTACAATTATACGCACGTCTTTGCCTTGCTTTAATTTGTTTGCCTTAGTCCTACTCCTCCTCCCAGCCAACACTCCCCACTGACAGGTAGTTACCCCCCCCCCCCCCCCCCCACCTCCCCCCAGAGAGGACGTATAGGGCCTTAGTCCTACTCCTCCTCCCAGAGAGGACGTATAGGGCCTTAGTCCTACTCCTCCTCCCAGAGAGGACGTATAGGGCCTTAGTCCTACTCCTCCTCCCAGAGAGGACATATAGGGCCTTAGTCCTACTCCTCCTCCCAGCCAACACTCCCCACTGACAGGTAGTTACATCAAAAGGGCATGTGAGCTCAAACCCACAATTCAACATTTTGGTTTTAAGATGTTGATATTCATTTTGTATTCATCCTTAGGACCCCAAATCACACTTTGGAAAGCATGAGTGTCTATTTCAAACAAAGTGTTTTTTGACTGGGGGGTCATATTAGTATGTATTAGGATGTTGATATTCATTCATCAGCAAACACTCCCCACTCACAGGTAGTTACATGTACAGTTGTACACCCCCTGGACATGATGTACAAGTAAACTCCCTGGACATGACACTAGTATGTCACACGGACTTACCCGTGAAGCAAAGCAAAGAGGCACTGGGTCCCATTTTTCAGAGTGTTTGGTATGACCCCGCTGGGGGTCGAACCCAGACCTCCCAGTCCCAGGGCGGACAGCCACTCTCACCACAAGGCCACTGAGCTGGCGGAACTGTAGCTACGGTAATTCTGCCAGACATGGAATACTTACTCAAGGCAAGGGCACTTTCTTTATCGTTGAGTATTGTGTAGACAGGTGTCACAAAAAATAGATAGCACATTCATTCAAAAATATCTTCCTTTATGTTTTTGGGAGCTCTGCCTCTGCCAACAAGGAGTGCATAACATCGAGGAGGAATAAGGAGATCGATGGACCAGGAAATGTCTAAAGACAACGTTTGAAGCCAGCTACCACATTCACTTCCCTATTCAGTGCTTTCTCTTGTGGCAGACAGTGTGGGTCATGGATTGCAGGGCTCCACAGCCAAGAAGACTCTCATATAGCAGAGACAGGATTGTTATTGGACATGATGGACAACCTTAACCCATTTATGATGGGAACACATCTGTGTCACAGCGTTTAACCACTTTAACCATTATTTTAAACTTCAGCCAGCTTTTCTCGGCTGAAATTTAAAGAAAGAATAAATATTCTTGGAATATATATTCTTTCACAATGGTAAATGGTGCATTTATATAGTGCTTTCATCCAAATCACTTTACATAGATTGAAGATTGTGCATTACATTTACCCATTCAACACACCGATGGCAGAGGGAACCATGCAAGGCACCAACCTGCACACGGGAGCAGTCAGGGGTGCAGGGTCTTGTGGACACTTCGACACTAACTCTGGGGGAGCCCGGGATCGAACTGGGAACCTCACGGTTTCCCTTTCGGCCGACCACTCACAGCATCGTTATAGGCAGGTTTTTAGGTTTTTATTAACGGGCGAACAATGGCTTCTACGCAAAGTTTCCAGGAATAGAAAGCCTGCCGTTTCTGTATTAGCTTGGATTCCCCGTTGATGATGTCACTGGTAGGCGGGTTTCTGAACTGTCCACAGCCCTCCTCTGACTGAGACACAGACGGGTTACTCATAAATGCTAACCATATTAAAATCAGCATTAGTGAGGACCATTTATATGAAGATATAAGCTATGAGCTTGTAGGTCTGCTATTTTTTTTAAATCGTGAAAATGCGGCACAAATCTTTGAATATATTCTTTCAGAGCGAACATTTTTAACTCAAATCTTTGCTTCTGAGGGGTTCCTGGAATAACATATTTTTCGAGTTTCGATGGCCAATTACATATAATTTTTGGGGTCCTTGACATGAAATATTGAGAACCACTGATACAGAAACATGAGGTATTTCAGAAAACTGTCAGAATTTAGAAGACATTTTTTTAAATTTCGACGTCAGGCCTAAATGGGTTAAAGAAAACTGCGTCTGTGCGCAGTGGAAGAAGGCTGGCGTAGCCTAATGGAATCCTGTGGTTCAAACGCTGCATTTCCTGCAAGTACTGCGTGATAAAGCTATCCTATCAGCCAGCGGGTCAGGGGTTTATTGCATCCGTTCCACGTCAGTGAACCCCTCCAAACCCCCCTCCGCTAAATTCGCCAAAGACACTCTTGGAGAACCCCATTTGCAAGAGATTGAATCAGTCTTTTGGAACGCAGAGTGGCTTAGCGCTCCGATAAAAGAGAAAAATGTGAAGTTGTTCAACTTCAGATGCATGGGAAGCATCATGGGCGTTGCACAGCTTTGCTTTGCTTAGCCTTTGCTGCGTCGCTGTGCAGTGGTGTAGAGTAACTAAGTACATTCACTTAAGTACAATGTTTAGGTATTTGTACTTTACTTGAGTATTTCCAACATCCAATACTTTTACTTCAACTCCACTACATCTCGGAACCAAAAATTGTACTTTCAATCCACTACATGTATTTGAAAACTGTAGTTACTATAGGCCTAGTTACTTTGTAGATTTTGATTATTATTACAAAACATACATTAACCACTTCAGCCCTATATACATTTCTGCCTTTTGAGCCGATAGCCGATATATACAAGCTCACAATGCGTCACGGTGTGGCGCATTGTGAGCTTGTAGATTGGCTATTTTCAAAAGATTGTATGTAATACATTTGAAAACTTGACGCATGTGACATTCCGCATATTGAGTACTTTCTACTTTTGGTACTTTAATTACATTTTGATACCAATATTTTTGTACTTTTACCCAAGTCAATTTTGAATTCCAAACGTATAGGCCCGACTCACACCTTTAGCATACAACATTGATGCATGCTTGTTGTATGAGATGTATAGCTGATGCAAGCTCGCAATGCATTTCCAATGGGAGTCACATGGTTTGACACAACATTTGTGTTGTATGGCTTCCGGCTGTGTTTCGACTGCCCCCCACCCCCTCATACAACACAAATGTTGTGTCAAACCATGTGACTCCCATTGGAAATGCATTGTGAGCTTGCATCAGTCAATAAGTCTCATACAACAAGCATACATCAATCTGTTGCGAAGGTGTGAGTCAGGCCTTACTTGCAACAGAGTATTTCTATATTGCAGTATTGATACTTTTACTTGAGTATAGTACATGAGTATAGTTCTTTCCACCGCTGTGTGTGACGTGCAGGTAGTGATTGTGTGTGACGTGCAGGTAGTGATTGTGTGTGACGTGCAGGTAGTGATTGTGTGTGACGTGCAGGTAGTGATTGCTGTGTGTGTGACGTGCAGGTAGTGATTGCTCTGTGTGTGACGTGCAGGTAGTGATTGTGTGTGACGTGCAGGTAGTGATTGCTCTGTGTGTGACGTGCAGGTAGTGATTGTGTGTGACGTGCAGGTAGTGATTGCTCTGTGTGTGACGTGCAGGTAGTGATTGCTCTGTGTGTGACGTGCAGGTAGTGATTGCTCTGTGTGTGACGTGCAGGTAGTGATTGTGTGTGACGTGCAGGTAGTGATTGCTCTGTGTGTGACGTGCAGGTAGTGATTGTGTGTGACGTGCAGGTAGTGATTGTGTGTGACGTGCAGGTAGTGATTGTGTGTGACGTGCAGGTAGTGATTGCTCGGCTGCCGCGGAGACGGAGAGGCAGCGAGGCACGGAGTGCTCATGCATGTTTAATCAGCTATTTTAATGTGCAGTCACAACAACAATTTATATTCCTCGAGCTGATATCCATATGCTGATATGGCTCCTGATCTAAGTTTAGCCATGTAAATATGGGGATTAAAAATGTATTCTGAACTGGAGTGCTGCATGGAGCTTGATCCAACTAGAAAAAGTGCTCCTCAGAGCACAGGTATATTGTGCCCTCCTGGTGGCGCTAAAATAGGCCAATGTGAAAAGGGTGCCATTTCTCCGTATGCCTTTGATGGCAATTTGACATTCAAAGTCATGATTTGAGGCATTTTGTTCCAAAAATGTGTTTTGCAGAAGTCCACCTGCTGGCGGCGCTATAACAGGCCAATATGGAAAGGGTGGCATTTATTCCTCTGCCTAGTAGGAACGTGCGTGCAACATTTCCCTCAAATTGCACTCTGCGTTCATGATTTGAGGCATTTAGTTCAAAACGGGCCAATCCTGCAAACTTTGGAAGCCAATGTCAGCCAATTAGGATGGAATATGAAATACTGGACAGATCCATCTTGATCACATGATTATAGAGATACTGTGTACCAATTTGCAGGAGTTATCAAAAATGTGTTTTGCAAAAGGTGGCCTCCTGGTGGCCATGATTTGAGGCATTTTGTTCAAAACGAACCAATCCTGCAAACTTTGAAAGGCAATCTTAGCCAATCGGGATGGAATATGGGAAATCGGACAGATCTGTGTTGATCACATGCAGTGATTGTGTTTACCAATTTGCGTGATGTATGGATAAAATGTGTACGAGTAATATAAAGAAATGTGTTTTGCAACATTCGGCTTCATGGTGGCACTATAACAGGCCGTTTTGGAAAATGTCTGGCAGAGGTCGTTGGCAGGTCGTTGGCATCCAGGGCGTGTGTGCAAAGTTGCACACACGGACGGACACACACACACACACACGGACGGACGGAGCACAAAACATTACAACACAAATTCTGGCACGAGTAGTCGCACAGTTGTTTGCGCAGAATTCGCGCACACACACACACACACAAACGTGCATGTATATCTTTGTTTATTTTGCTGGTCTCAGGATGTGATGGGACTACGAGAGGCTTCTCCTGATTCAGAACGGCCCCACTACACCACATCTCTATGACAAAATGTGCAAACATAATGGTGAAGCAAGGCCCTCCTGACTTGATGAACTTCCACTGTCCCAGAAAGGCCCAAGCCAGCTTCTAAATCAATCAGCCTGCGGGGCAAAAAACCACTGTCTAGAATAGTCCATTTAGCCCTCTGTTGATGCGGTTCCGTCACAGAAATGAGTCATTTCTTCCCCCCACCCAGACGTTTTCTAATTGGGTTGTTAATGTTCACCCATGAATCATATGACTCCCTTCAAAAGGTGCTAATAAGGAGCTATTTTCACTCTGTGTCGTCACCACATCAGATCACTCTCTGCAGTGAGAGTTTTCATTCCGTCCTTTTTTTCTTGCTCAATTCTTTTCCACTTGTGTGTTGAATCTAAATGATGACGCTGCAATCCGTCAGTTGTATCTTGTCCTCTCCCAGCAGTCTTCCAAGATTGCCATGCATGGCTCTCACACAAGAAAGATACAGTTTTGGACATGTGAGCTTCAGGCAGGGCTACTTGTCAACAGTGGTGGAAAACAGTACTCAAATGTTTTACTTAAGTAAAAGTATAAATACTGCAATGTAGATGTACTCCGTTACAAGTCCTGTATTAAAAAATGTACCTCTAAAACGAGATGCAGCATCTCAAGGGGCCATCGTCTCAATGAAATTCTGACAATGGAAGAGAAGGGAGGCCACCTCCAACCAACGCAGATGTGCTAGTTATATTATTGTATTATTACACGGCTTGGTTGAATGCTTGATTCTGAGTGATTGGTCAATCATTGAATTCAACGGTCTGTTATTGTTTTGTTTTGTTTTTTTTAATAATGACCGCTGAACTCAATAACGGACCTCTGTCTAATAATCAAAAGTCATATCAATCTGCGTTGCTTGATTTTGTGCCTTATCCAACATGGCAGCTACAGTATGTAAAGAAACGCAATGTCATTTACAGCGAATCATTGCTGTCAAGAGCGTTTTTGAAAAAAGTTTTAAAAAAAACATTTGAAGCGAGAAATAGACCATGCAGTAACCGAAAATGTACCTACTTTTTAATTGTATCAACACTCCGTTGTGCTCCAAGGTGACCTGCAAGTTGCGCTGGACGCACCTGGCATTAATTCATGGAATACTTTCACTAACGCAAGCAACGAAATCCTTCATTGTGTTGTTACTTTTGGGTCAATGTATTAATTGTGTTATTAAGTAGCCGTGTAATAAGCTATATACGCATTGAGGTCTAATCATTATTTGTCAAAGATGACACGCTCCCCATCGATTATCACTTGCTTTATACTATTCCATACAGACTGGTTAAAATAACGTTTTAATCATGAAAACGAGTTTACAGCTTTTAAACATCTTTTCTTCTTTTTTTTAATTAAATGATGCTGCTCAAGGCAATAACGCTTTCAACTTTGTCTAAAGAGAGGGGAAAGTATTCACTCGTGCACAATGGCTGTCTCAGCGCGCCTCACAGTCACTCTCAGTGCCAGACATTATGGAGAAGTCTATCGCCTCGACGTGTTTTGTCACTCGGAGGGTGAGCGACACACGGAGGCACAAAGCTTTTCTCACAGCAGGTTGGCAGCATCTCGACGTCATAGGTGTCTGCTGCTGTTCCAGAGTGTTCCTCATCTTGCTGTCAGGGGTGTGTGTGTGTGTGTGTGTGTGTGTGTGTGTGTGTGTGTGTGTGTGTGTGTGTGTGTGTGTGTGTGTGCGTGTGCGTGTGTGGTGGTAGTGGCATGGCTGAATGGTGGCATCGCCTATTTTCGGCATTGTCATTGTGTATGCAACGAAAATTCCACAAAATTTGAAAAGATTCCCTCAAATGTTCCAAAAATAACAAAAATAGCACAATCACAGCAGAATGTGCTCATGTCAATACCTCTCTCTGATTGGAGCAAACAGAACAGAGTTTTTTCCCCCGAGGTAGCCAGTGTGAGGTATTGGGGTCTGGAAACATTCCCGTCTTCCTGGCAGAGACACCCCCTTAGCACTGGTCCATAGCCTTAAGGACTTCTCCTTAAGGCTATGTTACTCTCGACTTCCTGCACACACATGAAATGCTCACAGCCTGTCGAAGAACGATTTCGCTATACTCACCAATACAAAGACGGTTTTGTGGTGTCGAAAGTCTACTTTCCCTATAGTCAGTGCTTAATTTCAGCCGGAGCTTGGCGGAGCTCAGCTCCGGTAACTGTCACTTCAGCTCCCCTAAGTGTAGAGGCAGCTCCGGTACCTGTAGGTGATGCTCCGCTATGGGAGCCTCCCATAGCGGAGCCGATTGGTCCTATACACAGAGTAGACTACGCAGGCTGCGTAGGGCCCCCGATTCCCAAAAAGGCCTCCACCCACACTGCGCAAAGAACTGTCTACGTTCAAATAAGGTACCCTGCCATTCACAGTGAATGGTGGTGACGCGCCTGGTTGTTGTTGTTGTTGTGTGTTTACAGGCTGAGCCACGCTGGTGGCTAGCGGTCGGGCTAGCACAGCAGTACTGCTGCTGCAGTTTGTAATCAATAATCATCTCTCTTATGAGTCTTATCATGACATGGTGACTCGCTGTATTCTCACTCTCTGTGACTGTGCAGTCTGTGGCTAGCCTGTGCAGTCTGATTTGTGAAAAGGTGTCTGGCTGTCAAATCGTTTTTTTGTCGGGTTTGGGGGTATTTATGCCGGTTATTTCACCCCATAGTGAATTTATGTTTGGTATATCTACTGTCTGGCTGTCACTATGGGGCAGAATTACCTCCAAATAACCGACATAAATACCCCCAAACCAGACGAAAAAACGACGGCCACACGTGGCAGCACATGCACACACGGCATCCATTGAGTTAGAAATTAAGCACTGCTTATAGTGGATGCACTCTTTTACTGTGCCCTATTTTCAATAGAAAACCCCATTCACCGGATTTTTCCTTACGGTGACATATGTTCTTTTCTGGCCAAAAAGTGCATTTTATACGTGTGGTGGGGGGCTCAGAGTGTGTCCACTAGGGAAAGCAGGCTTTCGACACCACAAAACCGTCTTTGTATTAGCAAGTAGCAAAATCGTTCTTTTGATTTTTGCAGAAAGTTGAGAGGCTGTGAGCATTTCATCCGCGAGCAGAAAGTCGAGAGTAACATAGCAGCCTTCAGGAGAAATCCATAAGGCTATGGACCAGAGAATTTGGAGAGGGTATGCAATGCTCACTTCCATACTAATCCACACCAGCTCAAGCTGTCTTAGGCCTCCTGTACCACTCCCTTGGTATCTGTCTGCATGCATGCATGTGTGTGTACATGTGAGAGAGAAGCTTAGGTAAGCTTTCTTTTCCCCACTCCCAAGTTAATTTCCCCAGTCCCTTGGAACCCCCCGCCCCCGTCTGACAGTCACAACAAGTGGGACGGGCGCTCCCCCCTCGCCACCACAGCCAGCCAGCGAGCTAATCAACTTCGACTGTGCTGTCCCGGCTTGGCAGTGGCATTGCATTTGATGGGCATGGCCTCGGCGGGTGCTTTATCTCGCCACACTAAAGGGTCTCGTTGGCAGCTGTTGGCATGGACTGTCCGCCCCCATTGATCAGGCCCGTCTGTGCGGGGCTGCATAATTCTGTTTAATGTATGAGGAGCGAGGGGGCTCCTGGGTCCTGTCAGAGGCGGTGAGGCCTGATCTGGCCTGGGCTTCATGCTAATGCTGCCTGGCAGACCTCTCCGCGGACAGGCCCCCGCTATACACAGGGAGCAGGACTCGCCCTGCCTGCACCGATCCGTCAACAACACGAGTACTGTATTATTCTCCAGGTGATCTCCAAAATGAGAGAGAGAGAGAGAGGGAGAGAGAGATAGAGAGAGAGAGAGAGAGAGAGAGAGAGAGAGAGAGAGAGAGAGGAAAGGTCGAGACCTACAGTATGGCAGAGACGGGGGCAAGCAAGAGAAGGAGGCCTTGTCAATAGACAGGGGGGTGTTAAATATCAGATGAGAAGTTTTAAATGGGGATATGTAGCATGACTCCGTGGAGGAATTAACATTTTTTTCACCCGTGAAATATTCATCCTCCAAAGCCCAGCCCAGGCATGAACAAAGCATGCAGTGCCTCTCGCTCGCCAACAAGACCAGTAATTAGAAGTAAGTGCTACTGATTTCTGTTGCAGCCTCACCCAGCGTGATTCGAGAGGCGTGCCTTTAATCTGGTTACAGCCGTTAAAATGCATAAATCACTCAACCTGAGAATTCTTCACCGAGCGCTGGCAGAGCCCCCACAAAGCTCTAAATCAATGCCATTATTAATGCTTGACTGCTTTGGATGGGGAGTAATAGAGTGTAATACATTTCGCATAATTAAGTAAATTGCCTACCCTATAGCGTCCAGCTCTGCAAATGGCCATGCCACTGTACTGTACATTTTTTATGGACATTTTATCCATAGGCAGTACAGTGTTTAGTTTATTTTATTTTAGTTTATTCGCACAATAAAAACAGTACAAAAAAGGGTAACATCAATAAAAGATAAATATGTGCAGGTGAGAAAAGAAACCCATGGAGGGCTTATATATAGTGTGTGTGTACTGGAACTACAAAATGATCTAATAGTGTCTATACGATTTACTACGGCCATTTTCCCTAATGATGTTCAGTTCACTGCAGGATTATAGTATGATGTATGATATTATAAGGTACAGTAAGCCGTGTTTGTAAGCCTGTACACTTTTTTTCCCTGCCCTTCCCGACCAATAGAGAGAGAGAGCGGCGCTGCTGCTGATGATGATGATGATGATCAGTGGTGTAAAGTAACATTTACTGAGGTACTGTACTTAAGTACTGTACTTAAGTAAAATGAGGTATTTGCATGCACTTTAATTGAGTATTTCCAATTTCCAATACTTTTACTTCTACTCCACTGCATCTCGGATCCAAATATTGTACTTTTACTCAGCTACAATTATTTGAAAACATGAGTTACTAGTTACTTTGTAGATTTGTGATTATTATTACAAAACATACATTACCCACTGCCCTAGATACTGTATATTGCAGCCATTTGAAATATATTACATAATATCTGAAAACGTGTGAAAGGGACGTTCTGCATAATGAGTACTTTCTACCTAAGTACATTTTGATGCCAATACCTTTTGTACTTTTACTCAAGTACATTTTGAGTTCCGGACTTTTACCTGTAACGGGGTATTTCTACATTGCAGTATTGACACAATTGAGTACTTTTTCCAACGACGATGATGATGATGATGATGATGATGATGATGATGACGACGATGATGGAGCACACGCCCTGAGGCCGGTTTGGACTGAGGCCTCATTCACACGTACCAAACACCAATCAAGCAATGTTTGGTCGTTTTTTAGTTTTTTTGGGCCACCACAATGCTTTTCCAATGGGAGTCACATGGTTTGATCAAACATTTGTGTTTGATCGCTGATTTCTGATTGCTAGGTGTGTAGGTGTGTAGGTGTGTACGAAGCCTCAGGATGCTGTGATTACATGATCAGTAGACTGATGTTTGTGTACTGTAGGTAATGTGATGTCCACAGCAGGCATTCTCCTGTGTGGGTGTTCTTTCTACAGTATTGGTGCATTGTTTCAGTGTTTACGAACTGCAGCAAGAACCATGTGCACAATGCACATTGTCACAGGCGTCTGTGACAATGTGAGAATGCGTGCGTGAGTGGGTGGGTGGGTGGGTGAGTGGGTTCAGGATCTGCGTGTACCGTTAGGCAGTGGCGTGCACAGACATTTAGAGGGGCAGGTGCTCAAGTTAAAAAAGGGCACCTTGTGCAGCGCGTGGAACCGGCCGGTTGCCTTAATCCATTTTGGGCGGGAACCCCTTTTGGTGTTAGCATTATGTTATGCTTTAGCTATTGAAAAATAGCAGATCTACAAGCTCATAGCGCGCCACCGAGTGGCGCGCTACGAGCTTGTAGGTCTGCTATTTTTGAAAAATCCAAAAAAAAAAAGGAAAAAAAATGTTTTTTTTTTGTTTGTTTTTTCAAAAGGGCACATTGCCAAAAGGGCAGGGGGTGCTCTAGCACCCCCTAGTGTCTATCTGTGCACGCCACTGCCGTTAGGTGCAGTGTGGAAGTGGAGAGTGAGGGAAGCTAAGATGTAATGTACAGAGCATTATAGGCCAAATTCCAATACCCACAATCTCGGCCACACGCTCAATCACTCGCTCACTCACTCGCTCACTCGGTCACTCCAGCATGGCAAAATTATGATGAAATTAAAATTGGTGACCTGCCAAAATATGTGACCATCTTGTTGTCTTCACACACAACTTACATGGAAGTGTTTAAATATGTGACCTAAATACCGCTAGGTTGAACTCTACTAATGAACAAACTGCAACGATTTGCATTCGGACACTGACATTATGTGATGTCTGCAAGATTGTCACATATTTAAGGAGGTCACCAATTTCACCGTAACACCATGCTGGAGTAACCAAGTGTGAGTGCGCGAGTGGCCGAGATTTGGGTTATTGGAATTTGGCTTTAGTGTTGATTTCGTTGACTAAAGTTATGACGAAAAATGTTTGTCGACTACCTTTTTTTACTGACAAAAACTATATAAAAACATGTGGGCGGCGGTGGCTCAGGGGTAGAGTGGCCGGATGGTAACCGCAAGGTTGCCAGTTCGATCCTAGTGTCGAAGTGTCCTTGAGCAAGACACTGAACCCCGAATTGCTCCTGATGTGCTGATTGGTGCCTTGCATGGTTTCCGCCGCCATTGGTGTATGAATGTGTGAATCTATGTAAAGCGCCTTGGATAAAGGTGCTATATAAAATGCACCATTTACCATTTTAAACATAATACAAACTAAGCTATATGGTAAAATGAAGACTAAATATATTGACAATTTTGTCAACAAATACAAAACTAGACTAAAATGTTGATCCAGTAGAACTAAAAGACAAGTCATTTTATGTTTGGTTGCGATCAGCACGTCGCAGCGCGACACGTTGTGAGCTTGTAGATCGGCTATTTCCAGCATGCAACCATGTGTAAAATCAGCCATTACGACACCACCAAGGCCCGCCAAAATGCATTTTAGTCAACTAAATCAACTGTACCTTATGATATTTATGATATAACACTAAACTATTTTGGATGACTAAATGGAGTTGTATTCAAAAGACTGTCACTAAAACAGTACAGACTACAGAGCATACATCATCAACCCCATAAAAGATTGTATTATACAATTTTGTTTTTGAGATCGATAATTCACAGTATAGCAAAAAATAACTGACCTACAAGCTCATAATGTGTTGTGTGAGGACTGGAGACACTGTCTAAGCATGCAGATCAAGCATTTGTTGAATTTTATGAAAACATAAATAGTGAGGTTTATTTCCTCAATAAACATATGATCTTGTACCGAGCAGATAGTCAGTGTGCGGGCGTGTTTGTTTTTTTCATTTTTATTATTGATGTGTGTGCACTGGCCTACGCACCTGTTCATACGCCTTATCTCTAGGTGTGCGAAAGCTTTTTTTCTACAGATAAAGAATAAAGAAATAAAATAAATAAACAATAGAACATTTTTTTATTCTCCCCCAAGATACTGTATGTATGTATAGTCTACATAATGATACTGTATGTATAGTCTACATAATGATACATGTACTTTACATTTAAAAAGAAATAATCCAAAAATAGATACACCAGGATAAATGTGGTTAATCCTCTACTACAGCTTTAGTAAAAAATAAAAAAAGAGAGCAGAAGCTATTTGATTTGATTTGACTCGACATGATAAAAATGCATAAGGAGGCAAAAGCTTAAATTCATATTCAAAGAGTTTATTTTTGTGCTCAACCACAGTAGTCATTATAACAAACTCCCCAGGACAGGCCTGCGTTGTTTTACATTTTATTAATAGCAACATCAGAGTACTAAATGTACAGAGGAACCAAGTCCAATGAGAATCGCATTTACAGTGCTTGCAAATACAGAGCTTAGTACAAGAGTAACCAAATCAAAATCACCTGGAGATCGAAACGTTTACCAATACCTACAAAAGGAAGAGAGATGTGGCTCATAAGACTAAAAATAAAAATTGTACAACATTTAGCCGTCACCGAGACTGACAAGGAGTCCCTGTGTGTGTGTGTGTGTGTGTGCGTGCGTGCGTGCGTGTGTGTGTGTGTGTGTGTGTGTGTGTGCGTGCGTGCGTGCGTGCGTGCGTGTGTGTGCGCGTGTGTGTGTGTGTGTGTGTGTGTGTGTGTGTGTGTGTGTGTGTGTGTGTGTGCGTGTGTGTGTGCGTGCACTATATGCATGTGATATATAAAAGTAACAGAGGTACTCATTGATATATTAAACACAAATATAAAAAGTTAAAGAGTCACAAAGTACAAAGTCTTCATTTATATGGCAACGACACTCAATTCACTTTTCTGTGGAATAGGACTATGATTGTGTAAAGTCAATTTGGATGAAAGAACCCATTGCGTGCCCCCCTGTGTGTGTGTGTGTGTGTGTGTGTGTGTGTGTGTGTGTGTGTGTGTGTGTGTGTGTGTGAGACAAGTGTATTAATAAATAAATAAATAAAACATCCAATTTGATATTGATATTGAACAGCCTTCAAAATGACCCTAGATGAATTTCTTACTTCTTGTACAACTCGCACACACGACATGCCTCTAATGTCAGACACTAGCTCACCGTGCATTGTCAGGGGTGTGTGTGTGTGTGTGTGTGTGTGTGTGTGTGTGTGTGTGTGTGTGTGTGTGTGTGTGTGTGTGTGTGTGTGTGTGTGTGTGTGTGTGTGTGTGTGTGTGTGTGTGTGTGTGTGTGTGTGTGTGTGTGGATCATTGCTGTGTCCACTAGCAATGATGATGTCCGATGTCCGAGCGAACTGAAACATCAATATGGTGTCAATCATTCTAGGGCTGCACTCCTATCTGAGGTCTCCTGTGCAGTGGCCAATGACATGCCACCTAGGCAAATTTGGGTCACACAGCTGCTCCCATGTTGCCAAAATGTGATCGCGAGGGGAATTGTGTTACACCGGACCAAAGGATCAATGCTTGAAGTCAATACAACCGATAAGCGATTTAGCTCTTGTGAATAGAAAACTAAAAACATGAGCCAAAAGGGAGAGCTCCACCGTTTGAAGCGCACAGCACATATGAATTATTCGGAGACGATAATTAAAAGCGGTGTGTAACTCAACAGTTTTATGACAAAACGGGTGGGTATAGCGACATGGTATAAGTCTAGATGAAGCTCCTCATTTCAACTCGTGTTTTTCACTGGCAATTAAATTGGTTCTCTCAGGTTGATGGCAGATGATATTCTATACAAGCACATGCTCGCTTCTTAGGTTTTTCAATGAACGGGACCTACAATTTAAGTTCCTTTTTCGACTGAATCTCATTTTGCTGTGGGTTAAGGCTACTTTCAAACTTCATTATGATAACGAAGCCGGTTTCTTGGTAATGATTTGCGTCACTCGTTCCAGTGAGATGCCCAGAGGCCATGATTAACCAGAGCGCCCTGCAGACACATTGATCCCTTGTTGCCTTCTGTTTTTGTTCTGGCGTCATTGGACGGTATGTGGGTGGGTGGGTGGGCGGGGGTAGGGGGGGGGGGGGGGGTATGACGCCCTGAAACATGTATGTTTCAATCATCATTTAGACAGGCAAACAAGAACAAAAGCCCTTATTTTGATGTTGGTAGAAAAACACTAATCGGGGCGGGGGGAGGGGGGGGGGGTGATGAAAAAGGCATGTCACAGTCTTTGGTGTCTGTCTCAGATTTCTTTCTTCTCCACAGGTACCAGCCAACATATATAGAAGCAGCCTTATCGCTGATTTTTACTTTATCGCGTGATCGCGTTGCTTGACGTCAATTATTGTCGGTGAGCAACTCATTCGTATGACGCCGTATATACAAATGATCTGGGGTTGTGCTCCAGTGGGGGGAAAATAATTGCCTTGGCATAGACTATATGGCACCATTGTGTCACCGCAATGTGCATCTTGTGGTATGTTGTTCATAGAGGTGGGAAGAAGCGCTGTTTGAAGTACAGTGCTCAAATGGGTTGAGTACAAACGGAGAGCTGATGGCATGGGGTCACCCACTCATTTCCGGTAACTTCTGTATATACTGTGCCATTCAAAAGACCCCTTCCATCAAGACTGCTTCAACCACATTAACCCTGGCTTTGGGCAAATGTTCAAGTTTTTCAAAATGTATAGCTCGTAAATCAGCTATTCCCTATTTGCCGTAGGCTACACCAAAGTATAGGGCTTAAGTGGTTAATTTTATTTAGGATGTGGGTGGGCATCACAATGATTTTGTATCACGCAAGAAATCTACTTTCCCCCACCAATCGCTCACCACGGTGTTTACTGTTTACTACTTCTATTTTGGCAGTTACCTGTAGCCCCCCTTTTTAAAATGTTCTTTTGGAATCCCAAATGAGCTAGCTTGCCAGTAGCTGCAGTCCCTTCAAAAGGAAAGCCATTTTTAGAGAAACTGAAGGATAAATAAATCCATCAGAACTTATTTTTCAAAAGGCAAGCCATTTGACAGAAACTACAACTACTACATTACAAATACTCTTTTTTTCCCCTGCATATTGTCTACTCTACAGTGTGTGATGGAGAAAAGTAACTGGCTAAAACTCAAAATATGCTTAAAAAATCACATCTGAATCCTTTTGGAACCAACAAGTGTTCAGACTGTTAAGAGTTCAGGAGTTCTGTAAGATTAAGATATCAGTCTTATTATATCCTTTTTGTCTCGGTATAAAATCTGAATGATTTGGAGTAGGGTCACAGTTATATTATTACACGGTCGTAAAGCAGACCATGAGCTGTCAAGTACAGAAAATTGGCAACTGCCCCAAGTACTTCCTCTGGTAAAACGTGAAAGTGCATATCATGAAATCAAGTTGGTGGAACTATGGAACTATGGAAAGTTTCACAGCTTGCTTCAACAAGTTTAGCTCTTTACGTGTATGCCTTCCCTGACCTTTTTGTTTTTGTCATTAAAACTATACAAATGAAAATCAGTATGTAAATCAAACTTATTCAGCAGAAACTTTTGTATTTAACTTTTTTTTATATAATGAATGTGAGAAATTAAGGGGGATAATTTTATGGAAAATCATGTTAATTTTTGAGAACAGCATGTCATCATCCCCACAACCCTGAACTCAGCAGCACTCTCAAATGTCAACCTGCAGGGATACGACGGAAATGTCAGATCCCACCGCTATGCTTAATTTATAGTCTGTTGTACGACGGTGTTGCTCGCCGAAAATAGCAGGTCTACAGCTCTCTTGTGGGTTGGCTATTTTCGGGGAGCGACACGGTCATGCGACAGAGTATACACCAGGCTTGACCTGCATTACATTCCAACAAGAAATCACCCAGTGTGTGAGCTATTGCAGCGTCTACTAACTAAAGTATTGTACTGATTTTGCTAAAAATATAATACAAGTACTGCTTCAAAGTGCAGGTAGGAAGCTTGGAACAATAAGGTTTAGTTTTGTGTTATGAAGGAAATATCATAGTTACACATGTAAACAGAGACACTATCCCCGAACTAGCCAAAACCTTTCCCAAAAAAACGGGGGGGAAGGCCTTGAAAAATAGAACACAACCTGTACACAAATAGAAGTAAATATATAGAAAATACATTTACACGTGTATCATTTACAGTTGTTTTTCATAACCCTCTATTAAGATAACACTATTCATTCAAAAAATATATGTTATGTTGAATAAGTAAATTCCAATACCCAAAACGCGCGTTTTAGGCTGAATTGGCATTGTCATTCATGAGAGTTGCACAGTCATGTCCTGAGTGTTCTTTTAGCAATGAAAGTGACCTGTGAGGGTCCATTCTTTACACTCTCAGTGCTAAACGAACACTCAGGGTGTTGCTGTGTTCTTGTTGTGTGTGAGGGGGGCAAAAGCCGTCATTTTGCACCACAGTGTTGACGCCATGGCCAGCAGTGATGGAAAGTAAACTAAGTGCTTTTACTTAAGTGTTTGTATTTCCAATTTCCAATACTTTTACTCCTACTCCACTACATCTCGCATCCAAACACTTTGGATACTTTTACTCCACTCTTTTTATTTGAAAACTTTAGTTACTATAGTTACTTTAGTTAACTATATACTACTATAGTTTACTTATTTAGATTTTGATTATTAACCACACACATTAACCACTTCAGCCCTATTGTACATATCGGCCATTTGAAAATAGCCGATCTACAAGCTCACAATGTGTCGCATCGCAACGCATTGTGAGCTTGTAGATCTGCTATTTACAAAATATTTGTATACATTTGAAAACTTGAAAGGGGACATTTTGCCCAATGAGTACTTTTACTTTTGGTACTTAAGGTACATGTTGATGCCAATACTTTTGTACTCTTACTCAAATACATTCTGAATTCCGGACTTTTACTTGTAACGGAGTAGTTCTACATTGCAGTATTGATACTTTTACTTAAGTAAATCAATTCAGTACTTTTTCCACCACTGCAGGCCAGCTTATCTACTCATGAATGGCTAACATACAGTATTACAAACATACTGTTCTCTGAACTGCCACAAACTGGACAATTTCTTATCCACCTTTTGTAAACCCAACGGCACAGAGGAGCACAAGCCTGAAACCACTTGAGTGAATTATTGGAGTCCTGTCCGCCCCACAAAAGGCTATAAAACCCATCATTCATTTGATCTGTACATATTGCTGTCTGCACCCGGAAAACACAAAAACATTTACAATGAGAGTTGCGTTATTTGTGCTTTTGAAACAAACTCAGTCAGCACACGTACACCACCAGAAGGTAGAAGATTTATAGCCGGCTCTCCCAAAAAGCTTCACACAAAGGGAATCTTTTCTTTCCTGCGCTTTCAGAAAGGATGATATCAAAAATGACTTTTGGCGCTAGAGCACTCTCAGGAGTCCTCTTCTGCACTTGGCGAGGTTAATTCCTTCACCTGGAGGTCAGAGATATACTGTAGGTTTTGCCCAATTTGTCTGCTGCTGCATTATTGGCTTGCTCTTAATCCCCTTCCCTCAGTGTTGCACTGATTATATTTCTTGGCTTTTTTTATGGGAGAGAGAAGGAGGGGGGTGGGGGGGTTGGGGGTGGTGGCTCATAATCATACATAGAAGGTCTGTCGGGGGAAAAAAGCATGCCAACACCTCACAATGTGTCTCTCTCTCCACATAAAGAACAGAACCTGATTTGTATCCAACCTCAGCTTGGCGTTAAAGCTGCATTCGTTTGATGCACTATAAATCTTGTGACTGTAGTGTCTCACGGAACTGAACATAGGCCACAGATCTGATGAGAGTAAAGTTTGTAAATGGTTGCAATATGGGCTATATATGCACACAGAATAACTCTTCCTACTTCCGGGCCGCTTCGCTACTTCCTGGTGTTACCCAAGGAAGCTCTGAGAAGGAAGGGAAGTGGTCACGTGACTGGGCTGCGCCATGACACTTTCATGGACACTTTAATGGGAGCCAAGGACTGATGGGAGCCAAACTCATAACTCACACCGGAAGTGCAATGAATACATGGTAGTGAATGGAGCCGGCTGGACCAGCTCATAACAAACATTATTTATGAACATTTGAGACCTTTTGTAAAAGTAATCACTCCTGGAAAATGACAGAAGACATATCACAGGTTGTTTTCTAATCACTTACTTTTCGATGTGCACAGAGTGCACAGTATATAATTTTATCTGAGGATCTAAACAGCAGCAGGTATCGTTTCTGGCTCCGAAGTATCGCGAGATTTGGATGCCAGACAGGAAACGGTGGGAAGTCTCGCGATACTTGGTGCGTTCAGAAAGGTACTTTGTGCTCTTTAGATACCATACCTCTATAAAAATTACACAGTGTACACATCGAATAACAACACAGCAGACAATAATGTGTTACATGTCTTCTGTTATTTTCCAGAAGTGATTACTTTACAAAAGGTCTCAATTGTTCATAAATAATGTTTGTTCATGAGCTGGTCACTGAGCTCTCATTGACTCCAGTGCATTCTGCCAAACTTCCGGGTAGTTTGGCTCCCATGAAAGTGTCCATGAAAGTGTCATGGCGCAGCCCAGTCACGTGACCACTTCACTTCCTTCTCAGAGCTTCCTTGGTGTTACCGATGATACTAATTAAGGCTCTGTTCCATTTAGTGTGCAGTGGTTCTCAACCGTTTTTTAATTTCAAGGACCCTAATAACTCTCTGACTCTGTTTGACCAGAATGGAACAGAGCCTTCATTAGTATCATCGGTAACACCTGTGAAGGAAGTAGGGAAGTGGCCCAAGTTCTTTCCAAAATGTGTGTGACTGTGCATACAGCCTATTGCAGCCTGTATCATTCAGGTAATTCTTCAGCTTTGGACCTGAGCGACACCTTTTAGACTCTTCCATCACAGGTTCTTGTCCATTACCATTTATTAATTGAGAGGGTGTCTAGGTCCTGTCTGTGACTAATTGCCTCACATTCTTCCAGCCTGTTAAATATACTTTCTTTTATAACTTATTAGAGTTAGAAGGATTCGAAAACTAATTTGTCGGGAGTACAGCGATGTATGAGCTCGGGTGGAGATAGACATTTTCAGTCTGCGAGTTGGGGCGGAGAAATTAATTTCTTAACCCTCTTACCCTATTTATGCAAAGCATGAATAATTTGAATCCAAACTTCTAATTTGAATCTATTATACCCTTGTAGCGATGCCGCTGGATCAGAATCATAACTAATCACTGGAACTTATAACAAAGTGTTGGTGAGACTTGGACCAAAGAAAATAAAGTGAGAGTTAATAATAAACCGGAACTACTGGTGCCATCCTTGCACAACAAAGAGAGGAATTTACTGCCAACATGGCGAGCCTAATAGTGTTGTACTCGCATCTTTGAGACTAACATTGTATTTTTCTCTACTGAGGCAAATCAATCACACACCTCAGATCTCCTTGGAATCGGTTCGATGCAAACTGTTTCCAAAGTAGTTTTCATTACGTCAAACACTGCAGAAATGTTGCCGTTTTCATTGGCTTAGACAGGAGAAGTTAATTAACAGTTCTGAAAGGCAGCTGCTCGGAATCCACACTGTTTGAGCCATGATCAACTTCGGAACATATCTTCTGTATAAAAAAATAGACATGTAATAATCTGCTCTTTTAAAACGGATGTGGGGGGAAGAGGAAAAACATTTCTTCAAATGAACGTGTTCCAATAAAGCATAATACCGTTCCTTAACTCCCTTCTCCCCTTTAATAGTGCTCCGTATAGAATAAATATATTTTGGGATTTTTTTCTTTCTTTTTTTTCTCTTTCTTTTTTTGCAACACAATTCTTAAAACTATGTTAAAACATTGTCAAATACTTTTGTAGCAGTTTTTTTTTCTTTTTTCTTATTTGTTCACTTTTCATTTAAAAACACAATGGAGTTGATGCAGGGTTAATATAGCACTGTCTTTTGTCCCATCGGCTGTTTCTCAAAAGTTCCTTCTGTACAGGTTGTGGCACATAGCGGCATTATTGGCACATTGTTCTGGAAATACAGTTCCTCCCCGACAGACAGTAGCTCCTCGGATCTCTTCCATCTTAATGTCAAATGTCCCAATCGTTTTTCCTCTTGAGGACATCGGTGGCTCCCACAGTCTTGTCCCAACGCACCCCGTAAATATAAGTATATAGTACACTCTATATCTAAATGACTGCATGTCCCTGGAAACAACGCTGTGGCTGCTCTGCTTTGTGAACGTTTCTACAAAAATAAATATCTTCGCCGATGTCCAAAGAGTGATCCCGCTATTTTACAAAATTGGCTGTTTTTTTGTTGTTGTTGTGGTTTCTTGCTATCTGACGGGATCCTGTGGAGAACAGAAATCACCATTACTCCTCATTATTATGATGGGCTGATTGCAATAAACTGAAGGTTATAACATTACCGTGGTTATTTAACCAAAACATCTGCGACAGATCGCTTTTCGGAAGCAGATGTTTAAGTTAGAATAACCAATTGATCACTGTTGCAAAGGATGCATGCGTCTGGCTCACATCATTTAACCACCTCTAGTCTTAGTGAAACAGGGGTGCAGTACTTAGTTTAGACAGTTTTTGGTTTAGACTAGTCATTGGTTAGACCAATCATTAGTCCTGCAACTACAAACTACAATCTCAAACCCTCACCCTAAACCTAACCTCCCACGGGGCAGCACACCTAAACCTAACCTTAACCCATGTCTAACCAATGACTAGTCTAAACTAAGTATGCACCCCGTGAAACAGACCTGGGTTGTAACTTGTACTTGGACCGCTGTGTTCCGTCTACATCAAAACTCTTACAGTACGATTTAACAGCGGGCGACAGCCTGGTGTATTTTCCGGAAGTGCGTTATTTGTCTATGGTCCCCGGCAACTACTGGCAATAGCAGGCGAAGAGTCGCTAGTCGAAAAGTGGGCGGAGGAACGTCGTTCAAAAACATGAAAATATTGTATCTTTTGGACGACATCGTCCGGCGATAGCCAATCAAATTCATGTTTCATTCATTGTTTACCCTCCACTGTCTGAACATACAGTAATGACAGCAGGAACGCCCACTATACGTGATTTTTATCGCCCAGAGCTGTTCGCCCCCTGTTAAAACTTAGGGTCAGCCCATCTACACAATCCACAATGCATCACGTTGCAACTCATTGTGAGCTTGTAGATCTGCTGTTGTCTGTGAATGTTCTCCCCAGAATAGGGTTGCTGGGCCTCACGTGTTTAAACCACTTAAACAATCTTCAAGCTCTCATCGCAGGTACCACGATGCGTTGCGAGCTTGATAATCTGAAAAGATTCTTCTCTAGTGTGTGATGCAATCGGATTAGAAAATTGCTTAGGGACATTTATTGGGGGGAGAAACATTTACATGTACATTTATTGAACAGAAATTGTTTTCTGAGAAATTAAACCACACCATGGGATATGTGGACAGGGGTTTTAAATTACACCTATAATAACATGCCTAATATAGGGATGCCATGGTTAACGTGGTTAAATGGAATTCTAGCTAAAACGGATAATCACCAAGTTTCAACGAGAACAAAGTGTATTAGATAGCAAAATCCTGAGGGTTCATTTAAATTGGACTGCCCCATGAAGTGAACAGAGTTTGCGTAACTCTGTCTTACTCTATGGCTCTGGAGTAACCGTCAGGGTTTCAACAGTGCAGGTATGCCATTCATAATAATTGTGTCTCTTTGTCTTTTTAAGAGCATGAACAGACTGTGGAGGGCTGACTGAGACTATTATGTGTGAGTCCAGACGATGGTTTGGCACTGTCCTCTCAGCATGCTACCTCGCAGCCATTCTATTCCTTTAAAAATCTGGGTCAATAGCAGACTTTGTGCTTCCCTCTGGGCTTCCAGCCACGCTGTGGGGCTGGAGCATGTGTTTAACTTTCACACTTTGAATTTCAAATGGGGCCCGCTCTAGCATATATCAACCGTGCATAAAAATATAGTGAAAGTCAAGTGAAAGTGCCCCTTTACCTATCGAAGTGCTCAAAGCGATATTCCATTGCTGCTTCGAATGAGGGTGGCAATTTAAGTATCCATGATATTATTTTTCCTATAAACTTGCACTGCCAGTAGACATCTTACAAACACAGGAATGCAGAATTGCCTTATCACTTGGGTAATTACCCTTAGTGGTACTGCAAGGAATTGAGCCTAAATGCTCCTCTCAATCATATTGCAACATAGCACGGAACGGAAGATGCAATAATGCATAATCATGGCAGAAACAACAAACATATGCCAAGCTCCCTTCTATTCCCAAACTGGGGCAGCGTCACTGCAGGGATTTAGGTGGCTGCATGTGGCTCACACGATGCTTTGCGGAGGGAGAAAGTGGCACACTATACCCACCAGAGCATGAATTCGGGAAGCCTTTTTCCGCCCACAGCATGGTGAGCGAAGCCTTCAGCCGGTCAGCAGGAGATCTCGAACCATTTCTCCGACACAAAGGCCACAGGGATGAGTTGCCTTTCAGTGGGAGAAGGTCTGTGGAAGTCAAGAGCAGTGTGTAAGACATGCTAAAAAAGCCTAGATCATAATAGAGGATATCGACACTGTCAGGCTAAACATCTTGTATCTCCGTACTATTTCTTCTTTTTAAACCATTTAGGAATGAGACCAGATTAGTTTTCTGAAAAACCTATATCAGTAGTGCTCATACTATTTCATGTCAAGGACCCCAAAATTCATATGAAATCGGCCACCGGCTCCTATCCTATATATCCTATATATCCTATATATCCTATATATCCTATATATCAATATTTTGTTCCAGGAACCTCGATCTACGAGCTTGTAGATCTGCTATTTTTCAACATCTAAAGTTTAAAATAATGGTTAGAGTGGTTAAAACACCAGATGCGTTCCCGTCCTGAATGGCATAGGTTAAGATATTTTATTTTCATAAATGTATTCATAAATGTATGAATTTATTTATTCATAAATGTATGCCCTATTCATGTGTCATTGACACATTTCATGACAATGTTGTCATGCAAAAGTGCATCTACAAGCTCACCAATGGTTGCATTGCTCATAGATGTGCTATTTTCACTTATTTTTTTTATCATGACCATTCGTCACCATTGTGTCTGTAATACAATTTACAATTTACAATTTAGGCATTTAGCAGACGCTCTTAATCCAGAGCGATTTACATTAGGCAAGAACAAAAGTATGGGAATACATCACATAATATGTGATGTATTCCCATACTTTTCGCATGTTTCTTGATAAATGCATTTTATATATTATATAAAATGCATTTATCAAGAAACATGCGTAAGCTAAGAACGTAACTAGAACATATCTATATAATGACACTATACATATTAACTATACATATATACTATACTATGCTATACATATGTACTATGATGTGCTATGACTACATACAATGCAATTAATGACATGCTACCCCACCAAAAAGTCTGTCTGTGGTTATTCAACCAATGAAACATATTACAATAAGAACACTTGCTTGTGACTAATAGCAACATTTTATCCATTGGAGGTTATTTTCTCTATTTGTGAATATTGCAATTTGTAGATCTGACTTTTTGTCCCAAAATAGGGACGATCATAGGGTTCATGTGCATGAAGTCTTGGGGCAATGTGTATCCGTATCCCCATATACGCCTCTACTCGTGCTATATTAACCCTCGTACAGTTTACCTATTTCCGTTATAAGCTGTTTTGTAGACGGGTGTCTGCTGGATCATCTCATCCGTGTAGATGGGGACGGCGGTCCGCACGCACTCGTGCGAGCACTGCAGGCTGTCATTGTAGGCAGTGAAGATGTCCACCTTGCTGGGAACCCGGGCAGGCGTGAAGTCTGTCAGGTTCTGGCAGCTCTCCTCCTGCTGGTGAATCTTACGCTGATGGCTATTGTGACGGCCATTCGCCGACTGTGCACAGCTACAAAAACACGTACCAAAGACAGGAAACAAACATAAAATCGTACCGTGCACCTCAGAGCCTGTCGCCCTGGCAGTGCACCGTTTAAGGTTTAAAGGGGCTCTAAAGCCCTTTGGGAGTTTACTGTAATTAAAACATTAAAATAATTGATTGGCCACATCAATTAGTTTGATTTATACAGTGCCAAGTCATCACCATCATCGTCAAACAAGTTACCTCAAGACACTTTATAGAGCAGGTCGAGATTGACGAAATGGGATGCTGGCATTTGACACAATCACGTCGGCACACACATCTTATCACACTGATACTTGTTGTTTTGTTTTTGTAGTGTTTTGTTTTTTGCTTCCTGCAATATCTCACAAAACTTGCCTATAGGGTTTCATTCCCTTTTAATTACAAAATTGATGGTAAGGTAAGGAATCTTTCCTACCAGTTTTTAAGGACTAGAGTTGTGATCAAGGCTGCGATAACCATGATGAGAGACACAGTGATTGTGATTATCTGGTGAATTGCCAAACCTGCAGAGAGAGATAGAGGGAGAGAGAGAGAGAGAGAGAGAGGAGAGAGAGACAGAGAGAGAGAGCAAATGAAGGAACATCATGCCATAGATCCATGCAAGGATCACAGGGTTGAACAGTGCCCACATTGTGGAAGACAAGCTGATTTCTTTCTTTTTTTCATGAACATTCATGGAGATCACACCCACGGCTATTCATAATTTAAACGCAACATGAATTATTCTATTAAAGCATAGCCAAGCGTCGGCATAATGGATTTCCATGGTCCAAGTTTCTCCTTAACTACTTTAACTCCATCTAAAACTTGAGGCGAAATAAACCCCAAATCGGATTTGAATTCACAGTTGCACAGATGTAAATTATGACCATACTCTGCTGTGTACGAGGTATATATCTTGCAGTAATTTGCAGAATTTGTTGATTTTATTAGTAGGAAACAAGGAAAGGATATTGTAGAGAGACCGGAGAGCTGAAGCACAGAGAGGAGCTATGGATCGTGATTATGTTATAAATGCTCTGGCTGAGTCATCCTGTGCACCTCAATGTACTGTAGGATCCCAGTCATTTAAGCTTTTATGCAGTTCAAATAGAGATCGACACCGGCAAAGCTATTCGACTGTGAAAGTGAAACGAGGTCATTCACAGGATTTGAAAGCCTGTTTTTATCTGACTTGGCATTCTGAAATGAAAGGTATCTGAATTAGATGAATCTTTCAACCGTGCCACATTTTTGTCACAGAAGTTTTTTGGGTGTCGGTCGGTCTGTCTGTCTGTCTGTCTGTCTGTCTGTCTGTCTGTCTGTCTGTCTGTCTGTCTGTCTGTCTGTCTGTCTGTCTGTCTGTCTGTCTGTCTTGTCTGTCTGTCTGTCTTTCACCACCCTATTTTGGACATGGCATTGTGCGTGCGTGTGTGTATACTGTATACTAGGGCTGAGCTCACACGGTTAATGCAGTGCTCTATGCTTGTTGGATGAATGTTGTGTAGTGTCATGGCCGCCCCAATGCATTTCCAATGGAGGTCACATGGTTTGACACAACATTGTGTTGTATGAGGGGGAGGGGCGCAGTCGAAACACAGCTGAAAGCCATACAACAGACCATGTGACCTCCATTGGAAATGCATTAGGGGCGGCCATGACACTCACTCACAGCAATGCAGTGTTGCGACCGTGTGAGTGAGGCCTAGGGGTGTAACGATACATTTTAACAGCGATACGATACATATCGCGATACATGTGACGATACGATACATGGACGATATTGGTTAATTATGGTGATACGATACGATTCAATGATTTGAAATCGATACAGTAACTATTTAGTAAAGAAATTAAATCTGTGTGAAACATGTGGATAGTGCTGTTTTTTTAAGTTAATATGGATATAAATAAGTAAACACAGTGATTCTCTGGAAAATTCATAGACATTATATTTGAACACATCTCGACAAACCCGTACCTTGACATGAACACAGAGAATACACACATTTATGATTTATTGATAGACCAAGTGTAGCGATATTGAATGGAAAAGTAAATAAAACTCTCTTTTTCTTCTTAAAATTGCTAAATAGTAAAAGCAAAAGTACTTAGTAATGATGCAATTGATTATTTGCATTGCAAAATGATACGTTACGATACAAAGTCAAACGATTTGATATGTTGTTTACATTTCGATATACATAAAATCTATTTGTCGATGCAGTTAGTATATCGTTACACCAATAATATATACTGAATATACCTGGCTGGTTGAAAGCAAAGTAGTGGAGTAATGCTATAGCGTGTGAAAACGTGTACGTCACCAAGAGGAGGGCGGCGTCTGAAAAGCTAGGGACGGCCCTCTCGTGGGCATTCAATTCTAGCCCACATCACTCAGAATAGAGTGATGGTGGTATGTTTGTGTAAATATAGAGCTCGTTCTTGGCAACAACATAGTGAACCAACACCAGGATGGATAGAAAGAACGTCGGGCCCAAATACATTACAAGGACAAGGAAAATGTTGTGAACAAACACGGCCGTGCTTAGATACTTTGTTGAACGGTATGTCTCTGCGCCCGTGCGCCGTACAGCCAAGGTCCAAGCCATTCTACGTATTTTTGTAAACTCGTCAATCTGGGTTCCTTGATGCTGTCTCCATGCTGGAAAGCTGAAAATCTAATTCCGTTTTCTGGCTCATTCCCTCAACGTGACCTGCTGTGGCACTTATTTACTGAGCAAGTCTGCACCATTGTGAGGTCAGTTTAAAAAAAGAACGTATACAAGCACACTGGATAGTCGCTCAATGGATCACCACCCACCAGGCAAACCAGGCATACTTGATGAACTGGTTGGCATGTCCACAAAAAACAACATTTTAACAAATACAGTACACTTTTTTGACAAAATTCTTCCTCTTATATAATAATAACAACTGACCATCATGTTTTAGGGTGGAAAAGAATCACGGCACTCCATCTTTCACTAGTCTCTACCTGGAGACATTTCTACTGCAATGCACTGCTTCCCCTTTGTTCTGTGGACACAGCCAGCGACAGCATGGCCTTCTGCTATTAGCCAGTTCAAAAGCCTGCTCAATGGCACCTTGGGGGGGGGGAGAATGTCACATCGCTCGCGCGCGCACGCTCACTCGCTGCCTTTCTCCTTCCCACGATGTTAAAGGTGTAGTGAAATGAAAAATATGTTTTTCACACTTTTATTCCCATTCAAAATAACATCCAGACTATTACTCGGTTTAAATTTAATCATCCTGCTAAAATATGTATCTGAAAACATTATAGGGTAGAAATAAGCCACATAGCAGTATAGTAAACTGGTACAGCTGGCCGAGTATCTGACTTATAAACAAATGCACTTCATGCGTCCTGCGTGTAGCATAGCTACCGTCCCTAGCTACCGCCCCATCGCCTGAAGGGATACGACGCTCTGATTGGTTCAGAAACTTCAGAGCCAGCGTTTCAAGCTGAAACTTCAAAATAAAATGCCCACCGTTTCCGTTTCACTACACCTTTAAGTTACACCTATTTTCTGCTAATAACCTGGGTAAAATGTGCTGCATTGCATGGGTAAAGGGGGAGACACTTACAATTTACAATTTAGGCATTTAGCAGACGCTCTTAATCCAGAGCGATTTACATTAAGCAAGAACAAAAAAAGAACAAAAAAATGCACTTTATTGTGAAGGGACGACAGGATGAGGAGAGGTGTTGTTGCTGCGTAATTGTCGAGAGTAATGGCCGTGCGCAATATTGTCAAAACTATTTGTATCATCAATACGCCTCTATCAACAGAATAATTATGTCATAGGTGTATATACTGTATATGGGGGGGGCCTCATATTTGGTCTTGAAACGGGCCTCCAGATTCCTAAGGCCTCACTCACACGTAACAGTACGTTTTAACAGCGGGCGACAGCCAGACGAATTTTCCGGAAGTGCATTATTTGTCAATGGGACCCTACAGGCAACTACTGGCGATAGAGGCGATAGCAGGCGAACAGGCGATGGTCAAAAAGTGGGCGGAGTAACGTTAGCCGAAAAGGTCGCCCGGCGATAGTGGGCGATTGGGCGATAGCCAATGAAATTCAAGCGACGCGCACCGTTGGTTAAGTTCTCCCACTGTTAAAACGTACTGTTAGACACACGCAAGACACACTTGTGTCCTGTGTCTTCTGTGTATTATGGCCACCTCAATGCATTTCCAATGGGAGTCACATGGTTGGAAGACACAACCTTGTCGCATGGGGGGAGGGCAGCCAACAGCCATGCAACAAGGTTGTGTCTTCCAACCATGTGACTCCCATTGGAAATGCATTGAGGCGGCCATAACACACAGAAGACACAGGACAGAAGTGTGTCTTGCGTGTGAGTGACGCCCCTGGTACTGCCATGCACTATATTATTATTTTGTGGGCACCGGTATGTTACCCAGAAGTATAATACTGGTTTCAAGTGGGAGAGGTGCATTCCACAAGGTGATAATAATACTTTTATGCACTGTTGTTCTACACAGAAGTGCTAAAAGTGTTATCTACGTGAATTCCGAAAATACATTTGGCGTTATCGGATCAGCAGATCTGATAACGCCAAAGGTAGTTCCCACCTTTAAAGTAAAGAATTATTGGGAGCTGAAATTGGTGTGCAGACTTTTTTATTCTTACACTATCAGATCAGATCTCACCTTGCAGCAGTGTTGATTTTCACAGCACATTTGTTATTTAGTCATAAGTCTCTACTCTCTTGAAGACTTTTCGTTTTAGTCACATTTTCGTCACCTGGAATGTTTTAGTCGACTAAATATCATAACATTTTATTCAACTAAATCTACAGTTGATTTAGTCGACTAAAATGTATTGTATTTCGGCAGGCCTTGATGCCATCGCAATGACTGATTGAAGTGTAAAATGACTTCTAAAATGAGTCTTTTAGTTAAACTGGATCTCTTGTCCACTAGTCCCCTCCTAACATTTAAGTCAATTTTTTCTTTGGTTGACGAAATTGTCAACATATTTAGTCTTAGTTTTAGTCATCACAGCTTCATTTTCATCTAGTTTTTATTCCGTTTTTCTCAGTGTAAAACGATAGTCGGCGAACATGTTTCGCTATAGTTTTAGTCGACGAAATGGACAGGACACTATACTGGAATTCACGCTGATTGGTTGAAAACCACTGTCCTAGACCAAGGAAAAATATAATGTATGCATAGCAATAGATTAAGCCAATACCCAAAGGTTATAGTGATTTTACAGTCAAAGCAAGGCCAAGTCTCTAGATTTTATGGGAGTAGTTGATGGACCCAAATAGCATTAAGCCTTAATGAATGCTAATATAAATTCTTTAAGTGAGCTTCCACTTGAGGGATCTTGCTGTTGCAACAGCAGATGTGGACTAGCAGATGTTTATGCACTTGCTTGCATTATTCCGCCACACTAATCTGCAGTGCAAAACGCGGCATTGTTTTTTTTGTTGTTTAAGCCATGTAGACCTGAGGACGGTTCTATTGTCTTCTAAATCCTGACAGTTTTCTTGAAAAATCCATGTTTCTCGTTCTCATACATTTTCATGTCAAGGACCCCCAAAAATATATGTAATTGGCCCACCGACCCCCATCAGAAAATATGTTTGTTCCTGGGACCCCCCACAGAAGCAAAGATTTGAGTTAAAAACGTTCGCTCTGAAAGAATATATATTCAAAGATTCGCACTACATTTTCACAATTTTTCAAAAATAGTGGACCTACAAGCACCGAGTGCCGCGCCATGAGCTTGTAGATCTGCTAAAGTATAACATGCTTAAGGGGGAGGCGTCATTAGGCGTCCTGTGGCACTGAGTGAGTTAATGCTTAAAACACCAAAAGGGGTTCCCGCCCAAAATGGGTTAAACCCCCACGAGAGCTGATCCCTCACTTTTTCGCCGGAGGGGAGTGTAATCCTCAAACAGCCGTTCGGGTACAGCGCGCGTCTGTCGCGCAGGATTACTTGGGCATTCTAACGGTGTGTACGGCACGCGTGTGGGTGAGAGAAGTGATACATGCGCTTGGGGGGGTATATGCCAGTACGCACTGCAGCAGCAGGTGACATGTGGCGGGAAGGGGAAAAAAAGGAAAGAAACGGCACGATGAAAGGGCTCTCGCGGGCCCCATACATCTCACTTCTCTATCAGCACAGCTGCCACAGTCGCTGATCCGCGCCAATTTATCTTTGGGATGACACAAAATGAGCTGTGGGGCGGCTGTTATGAAAAAAATAAAATTAAAAAAAAAAGGACACAGACAAGCCCTGACTGAGTCCCGGCGTATGCACTAGTGCACTGGGATAATGAACTCCAGTCAGGCAGGGGTTTCAACACCAGAGGTGAGCCAGTTCATCGTTGGATTAATGATATCTATGGCGGGCGCTCGCCCAAGGCCACGCCTCTTTCTCACAATTCCAGGTCCCTTGCCGCCGCGAAAAAGCAAATTAACTTATCAGGAGAGTCATTTGACATCCCCACCCTTCCTCTCTAGCTCGCATAAAGGCTTGAAAGCGTGGGTTTATAAAATTAACATCTCTCCCAGTTCAGGGATGATACAGCCCGCCCTTGACCTTGATCAATAGCTGACGTCTCCTCTGAGAATACGTTTCATTTCATGTCCATGTCAGTGTGAAAGGCGGGCAGTTCTCGGGGCAAGGATTTAACATTTTTTTGGGGAGGGGGGTGTGGTTGGGCTGTGGAATAAATGAAGCTCACAAAGAGAGGTGTAGTCGTGCAAAACCTCCCAACTTTTAGTCCATTATAACCTCATTTCTTGGGGCAGTGGTGGGAGTTAATGACCTGGGCTGACAAATCTGCGAGAGGAGGCAGCTAGGCCAGTTTCCCAGTTACGACTGCCAGGTGGATGGAGCAACATTTGGCCCGGTCGCCTCAGACTCATTGCGTTCTGGCAGCCGGGCTGAACGATCACCTCTGGAGTCACCTTGCTTTAGAGGAGCTAGGGTAGGATTTGTATCATCATACCACAGGAGGGACAGACAATATAGTAAAGCTTTCAATGTACACTTTGTTGTGAAACCGCGTCGCTTTGTTAAAATAACCTAATAAAAATTGTTTCTTTTCGTCAAGTGTAAATTAGGCATAAGGATGACATGTGAGAGTGCGAGATGGCTGGCAAAAACTGGCAAGAGAGGGGAGGAGAGGTATGGAGAGCTTCTGGCCGCTGTGCCAGCATGATTTTAGCCCCAGCAAAACTCCCAGAGAGAAATAAATGAGTTTTCCACCTCCGTGGTTATGACACTGATGAATATGTCACAGGAAAGCATGCATGGCGGACTAATGAAATCTCTTGCGCGGTCTACTTTTAATAAGACCTCCATATAGAGATGCCCTGCATTTGGCACAACATGTCACAAGGTGTCAATAAACTTAATAGCCTGCATGAAAATGGTCATTTGACCCGATCACACCATAGTGACCAAAATGTTAATGGTGGTGGATTTCTGAACTAAGCCAGGTCAAACAGGGCACATGCACTGAAGCTCGATGCTATACCAACCGAAGCCATAAATAATGTATCCTGGAGCTGTGTGAAAATTAGCCTGCATGAGTAAATGTCCTTTCATATCACAGCTCTTGCTTCGCTTCTAAATTGCCTCCCACCATTATTAATACCATTGGAGCTTGCACTGCAATTAAGTTGTTTTTCCTCCCGTCAAAAGTAGCTTTGTAACAGAAGCCAGTTCCAGGCAGTGGTGAACAAAATGAGGAATGTGTACAAAAAAGAATTACGTGCAGCTGATCTGTGGGGAATATAGTCGATCTACAGTATAAGCACACAAGAGCTCACAGGGTAAAATGATTCAAACCTGTCCATTTCATTTGTAATGCATTACACTGTAACACTACACATCTGGGAAGTGTGCAGAGGACTGCCTGCCAAGCAGTGAGACCATCCCTGACACATACACACGCACAGAGACAGACAGACAGACAGACAGACAGACAGACAGACAGACAGACAGACAGACAGACAGACAGACAGACAGACAGACAGACAGACAGACAGAGGGGAGCACTGCTGTCAAAGGTGGCCCGCTGATGGCTAGTGATTGCCAATTAACGGTAGTGTCAAAGTGTCAATCTAGGCTGATTTCCACTGAGTCACTGGGCAATCTGAACACTTCCTGAAGAAGTGGGTGCTGAATCTGAGAGTGTTTTAGAGAGAGAGAGAGAGAGAGAGCAAGAGAGACCATGGGAGTGAAAGGGAATGTAAGAGGGAGAGATCATAGACAAATATTCGATATTACTTTTTAACTGGTGTCAAAAACTCATCGCTAGCTGCATAATCCAGTCAGTCAAGGTGGCAAACTCATGAAGTAGAGGCTTTTAGACTGAGCTCTTACCAGAGAGGATACACTTGTACTATTGTAGCCCCGTCTCTATTGGTGCAGCCAAGACTCCCAGGCATAAAAAAGGTAGAACATTTTGGAAATGAGCAAGTAAATTCAAATCATGTTGATGACGGTGGCTATTTTTATATACAGTACGTGTACTGTCACAAATTTGCACTATTGAGGATTTGAGACAGGCCCACAATGTATTCTCCAAGTCATTGGAGAATTGTCTCTTTCTTTCTCTACCGGCAAATTCTGTCACTCACCACTGCTAATTAAAAAAACATTAAAAAAGGCTCCAAAAAAAGCCTCAAACTTCACTTTAAAAAAAGGGATGAAAGCAAAACCGTGCGCTACAGTACGTACTCCTTTGATGGACAAATAATAGATATTCTTCTCAGCCAACGACTGCACAAGCTTTTCCCTCCAGGAGGATGTGTCAAGCCATGACGAAAGAGAGCTGAGAGCAGGGAATAAAGTGAGGCAGCATCTGCTCTCCTCTGCCAAGGCCCCTCCGTCTCTACTTGGCTGAGTTTCCTGTAAATCAGGCAAACTGATTGACTTGACTCTGCATGGCTGTCACCAGGCATCAGCATTTAAGTCCAGATTTAACGGTGGAGGAAAGGAGATTCATTTATTTATTTTTTTTACCCGCTTTATTGAGAGTCAATATAGAGCAGGAACGGCGAGATTATTAGATTGCCATGGTAACCGCTGGGGAAAAGTGGTTCTCTCTGTGTCTCTCTTCTCTCGCTCTCTCTCTATCTCTCCCTCTCTCCACAGAGAATGCTCCGTTCCATCCAACGCCTCTACCAAGTACATCTCCCACGTACAGCGGGGTCACAATGTGAATGTATATAGCGGTTGGGTGTTCGCTGGAATTCTATTCACTTGCTTGTTTAAAAATAGATCCCATCATGCCTCACTTGAGCACTTAGCATACATTTTACATGTGCTCATCATTTAGCTCTGGAGTGGCTGTGTTGTGTGTGTGTCGGTCTTACTTATTTACTCAGCTGTTCGTTTATAACCCCTCGTGAAGCTTCCTTTGCCCCCCCGATCGCATCGTGCCAATTATCACTGCCACCATACATGTTAGGATGTGTGCCGTTTGGGCAGAGATTATCACCTTTCCCTCCTCCCCCCCTCCGGTTATCAATTTACCCCTCAACCCCTCGACTTTGAGGAGGACATCTGATGCGTTTTTCAACTCTGCATTATGTATTCACTATTGGTCGGCATGGTCTCGGGGGCTTTCTTTCTGCTTATTACTCCACGCCACGGCTGGTGTTTAACCCTGTGAATTCCAGGTCGTCTAACCCACTGGTTCCCAACCACTGGTACTGGTACCACTGGTGGTACTTGTCTACTTGAGCCCCCCCTCTGGTGGTACACGGAGAAAAAAAGACAAAAATATTGAAATATTACTACAGGTAGTTATTTTTTACCAAGCAATTGGTTGAAATAGATTTTCTCATTCCTGTGCTGAAATGAGCATGACAGCACGTACACCTAGCCGTTAATAGAAGATTTGAGAACGGAATAATCACATTAGAGATATCATCAGTTGTGCTGATTAGAGGTTAGACAGAGTTTTGTCAGAGCAGCAGCATTATATTGGCTTAGGAATGGAACAAAAGGGGCAGGTGTGCGCTCCTGTATTTTAACATCAGTTATTATGGTGGATTGGTTGGTACCAAATATTTTCTGATGTGGTACTTCAGTATAAAAAGGTTGGGAACCAACTGGTCCCCACATGATTTTAGGGTGGGTCCCCAGATGACAGTGAAGTGGCCATTTAAAGACTTTTAACTCATAGACCGCTAGATGGCAGTAGCGATAGTTCACCGTTCACTACCATTCTATTTGGTCGTAGAAGAAGACCGCCTCCCGGCTCCCCAAAAACAGCAATGGCGGAGGTGGTCGCGCGGATCGGACTATTGACTACCTAAGAGTCTTTAGAGGCATTCATATTTTAGACGTGCAGTCACTGGGAGTTGCTATTGAGCCACTAAACACGGTCGCTTTGTTCACCCATTGCGATCTGTTCTGTTTTTCAATGCATTGTGGCTGAAGGGAAAGCCAATTCAACACGGAGCTGCCGATCGACCGAGAGCTTTGATATGCGGTAAGCCATATATGTCAAACTCAAGGCCCGGGGGCCAAATCAGGCCCGTGGATGAATTGTCTTTGGCCCGCGGGATGATATTTAATTAGTATTAGAACTGGCCCTCTGGTATATTGCACGGACAACCATAATACTACAAGTCCGACAATTCACTGCGAGTGCATTGGCACATATCACATACTATGAAATCAGTGCTTGGTGAGGATCATAGAACAGGAAACTGAGCTTAATAATAATGCATTTTCAGTTTTAAATGCATTTACTTTTTTGCTGTTTGCCTGGGACGTCCTCATGACCGCGGTGCCTGTGTGTTGAAACACAGTCCGGCCCTCGACCGATTTCTTGATTTTGGCCCACTGTGTATTTGAGTTTGACATCCCTGCCGTAAGCCAATGTTATACAGCATGTTTACCATGCTATGTTGGAAGGAGGTAGGGGCGGCACATGCACCATTCATTCTGCACCACGACAACGTTTCCATCTTGATAGATCTTCGTCAGGTCAGTATCCGACCTGACGAAGATCTATCAAGATCGAAACGTTGTCGTTTAACTCAATAAAGTCATTCTTTACCAAAAGAATGGTGTGCCGCCCCTACCTCCTTCCATGATTGCCTTATTGGCCCTGCACCCACTGTCGAGGTGCGTGTAAATAAGTACAGTTGGAGGCCATCGATATTGTCCTTTTCTTTTTGCTGAGGTTTGCGTGATCTGCGCAAAAGGACAGTTAACCCATTTTGGGCGGGAACCCCTTTTGGTGTTTTAAACATTATGTTATAATTTAGCTATTGAAAAATAGCAGATCTACAAGCTCATAGCGCGCCACCGAGTGGCGCGCTACGAGCTTGTAGGTCTGCTATTTTTGAAAAATCGTGAAAATATTTATTTCAGAAAACTGGAGGATTTAGAAGGATTTTTTTTAATTTTGAGGTCAGGCCTAAATGGGTCAAATGATAAGGGACAATATCAGTGGCACCCAACTGTATGCTCTATCATGCTATATTCACAATATCTATCAAACTAAATGTAATACCTCAACTGCTACACGTCCAGGTGCTTCTCAGCGTGGGGGGTCGATCCCATGCTCAAATGTGATTATTTTGGGGGACGTCCCGCGGCCTGAAAGGGTTGAGAACCACTGGTCTAATTAGTACTGAGTTATGATGAGCGGCAGCTCTCCTCATCATGGCTTTAGACACATCATCATATCCATAATGGCACTGACAGCTCCATCTGCCCTGATGGTGACGAGACAGGTGGAGCGCTGGCTATACGAGCACCACAATCACCAGGAACCAATGGAAGCATCTGGAGGACGCACACGCACGCACGCACGCACGCACCGCATCGCACCGCACGCACGCACGCATCGCACCCACCCACGCACGCACGCACACACGCACGCACGCACGCACGGACGCACGCACGCACGCACGCACGCACGCACGCACGCACGCACGCACGCACGCATCACACCGCGCGCACGCACGGATGGTGAAAGGAACACGTAGAGAGGCAATGCTCAACAGGAGCTGCAATCACAAATATATGAGTCCCACTTAATGATGAAAGGAGCGCCGCACGATCATGTTCAACAGCAGGAGCTACGTATATGATGTACCATCGCAAACAAGTCCCACCTTGCATCAGTGTTGATTTTGACAGCAAAATTTGATTTTAGTTTTAATCAGTCTTTTGAATAGTTTTCATTTAGTTTTAGTCACATTTTCGTCACCTGGAACGTTTTAGTGTTAGTCTAGTTTTAGTCGACTAAATATAAAATATAAGGTAAGAAAATACGCGGCGCGTTGTGAGCTTGTAGATCGGCTATTTTCAGCATGCAAGTGTAAAATGACTTGTGTCATTTACTTATAATGGATCTCTTGTCCACTAGTCCCTTCCTAATATTTTAGTCTAGTTTTAATTTGTTGACGAAATTGTCAATATATTGTGTCTTAGTTGTAATCATCATAGCTTAGTTTTCATTTAGTATCCATTTAATTTTCGTCAGTAAAAGTCATTGGTGGTGTGGTCCTTGATAGTGAAAGGCACTGTAATGGGCTGTGTGCACGCACACACACGCATGCATGAACCACGTGCGTGCGAATAATGTGTGTGTGCGCGTGCACGCGCACGCACACACACACATTATAATGATGTACAATCATTCATGGCAGCTTGCTGCAGCGCGCATGGTGAAATGTGAATCACAGTGAGTTACAGCCATGAGGTGCGTTTGGTGCCGTCCTGAACGTACACACCTGAGCCCCGTGCACTCTTAACGAGACATAACAAATAGTGCTGTGAAGATGCATGGTCACAGCATCCAGGTATTATTAACCCAGTGGTGGAAAGTAACTATAAGTATATTAGTTAGTCTGTCCAGTTACAATACCACAGTGTAGAAATACACTGTAAAAGGCAAGCCCTTCATTCAAAATTGTACTCAAGTAAAGTATTGGCGTCAAAATGTATTTCAATATTTCAAAATGTGTCAAATTGTTTCAAAAATACCACATGTACTAGTTCACAATGTTGTGAGCCTGTACTGTAGATTGGGTATTATTGAATAGTAATAATTATACTATTCATAATTATAATTAATAATAATTAATAATATAATTATAGTAATAAGTATGGTTTATATTAATAATACAAATCTGCAAAGTAACTAATAACTAAAGTTTTCAAATAATTGTAAAAATATTTGCCTCTAAGATAATAGAGTAGAAGTATAAAGTATCAAAGAATGGACATACTCAACTCAAGAGTGTCAAAATATGTGAACAATAGCAGCCACATAGAGAAATTGGATTAACACGTTCAACTGAAAACCAACACTCTGAATACCTGATAGCCTGATTCTGTGGCAGCACACATGACACTGTTTCCAGGAGAATAGACTGAATACAGCCTGATTCTGTGGCAGCACACATGACACTGTTTCCAGGAGAAAAGACTGAATACAGCCTGATTCTGTGGCAGCACACATGACACTGTTTCCAGGAGAAAAGACTGAATACAGCCTGATTCTGTGGCAGCACACATGACACTGTTTCCAGGAGAAAATACTGAATACAGCCTGATTCTGTGGCAGCACACATGACACTGTTTCCAGGAGAAAAGACTGAATACAGCCTGATTCTATGGCAGCACACATGACACTGTTTCCAGGAGAAAATACTGAATACAGCCTGATTCTATGGCAGCACACATGACACTGTTTCCAGGAGAAAAGACTGAATACAGGCTGATTCTGTGGCAGCACACATGACACTGTTTCCAGGAGAAACGACTGAATACAGCATGATTCTGTGGCAGCACACATGGCACTGTTTCCAGGAGAAAAGACTGAATACAGCCTGATTCTGTGGCAGCACACATGACACTGTTTCCAGGAGAAAAGACTGAATACAGCCTGATTCTGTGGCAGCACACATGACACTGTTTCAAGGAGAAAGGACTGAATACAGCCTGATTCTGTGGCAGCACACATGACACTGTTTCCAGGAAAAAAGACTGAATACAGCCTGATTCTGTGGCAGCACACATGACACTGTTTCCAGGAGAAAAGACCATTGTGAGTGCATGGGTTTTTTTTCTCTATCACTAAACATTCACCCGTACACCTGCCTATAGAAAAAAACACGGATGTGGGCAGGGAAACAAACCTACCTTCTATGATGTCACTGAGCATCATGAAGGTACTGCAACACCCACCCACCTCAGACATAATCAGCAACATTTTGAAAATACCAAAGATATAATTGTCCGGATGAAAATCACCCGTATTTTAGTGTTCTAGGGTTAAGAATGCTCTGTCTGACATTAAGCACCATCTTGGCTGTCATCACAAGGAGGGAAACAAACATTATTAGCCAAAACACGTGCTTGCCAACAAGGACACTTTTGGGGATGACATTTAATAGGCGAAATACTGGGCAAAGTTCAGCGAGCAAGCAGGTATAGTAGGCATTCAACATCGTGCCCAAGGACACTTTACAGTACAGTTGTAAGCACCAAGCCATCCCATACCTTAATAACAGGTAGGAGGCTGTTGGTAAAGGACTGGAAAAATCCATCTGCACCTGCACCGTCCCTCTGGGATGCCTCGCTGCGACAATTGCCCGCTTCTTACGAGCGACTGTCATACAGGTTGCTGAATAGGACGGACAAATATGACTTAAAGTGGGGACATGTATCGGGACTCTGATGTCGTTCCCGCCTCTGAGTGAGCTGCATCTTTGGATAAGTACTATTGGAGGACGCGATGTCTGGAATTGGGGCTGGGGTGGACTGCTGTTAACCTGACTCCGCCAGATGACTGCTGTATGCTTCTGGGCAATTTCTGTTTCAATGTTGTTGCTTGAATAAAGCATATAAAGGAAAATGAATAAAGTACATAAAATAAAAAAATACCACACCATAATATCCCAATCCAAACTGGACATACTGTACATAAATAGATACACAGCTAAATTCACGGTGATGAGTGTGTTTAAAGGTAGGGTAAGTGATGTTTTTTGTTTCAGTAAAGTGTTTGTTCAGTAACATCAGTCTCCACGTCTCTCCAGCTCTGTATTAAACAGGACATGCATTTTCCCATTATGATAACCATTTTATACAATCAGGATAGAGAACTCAGAGTGAAATTGGAAAAATTGGAAGTGATGACATAAAGAAATGAGCAGACAAAATTGGAACTGTAAAACACTATCAAAATGAAGCTGATACTCAAAATGTACTCTCTCCTGATTGGCTCTATACCTGAAAATGTATTTTCTGTTTATTAAAGAGGTGGAGAGACTGGGAGATTCCTATTACTGAACAAACACTGTATATCAATCAGACTGCTATCAGACTATGGTACGGGTGTGGGTTGGGTGGCAGGGTTGTTTTCTTTTGTCTCTGATTAATGTGCTGTCAAACTGATAACTATGCTGAGTATCTCAAATGTTGTGCTGTGAGAAGGATGGGCACTTTATAAGCTTTTAGCTTCAGCCCATGCCTTTTGATCACCTTCACGGGACTGTTTTTTCTTTCTTTGCTGATGTAAAATTTGTACTTGATTCTGTGAAGATGTTCAAATAAACTAAACTAAACATAAACATGGTATTAACATTTTAACCAAATTTTTTTTTATAACCAAACAAAAATCACCTACCCTACCTTTATTAAAAGACTGTAAGGGTTGAGGGAGGTGTTGAATTGTGTCATCAGCTGTCTGGGGTCAGGTCCTGTGTGGCTCACACAGCAGTACAACATGACGTGATATAGACATGTCATTTCCATAATGGCTGCCTTTTAGATTACAGCTGGCTGCTGCATGTGTCTGGGGATGTTCAGGGTGGCTGCAGGGCTCCTTCTCTCCCAGGGGGATATGTACACTGACTGACCCCGCATGTGCCTCATGTTGCAGGGGGGGGGGGGGGGGGGGGGGGTGAGCACTAACTATGAGACCTAGCAGAACATGTCTGTCTGTGTGTGTGTGTGTGTGTGTGTGTGTGTGTGTGTGTGTGTGTGTGTGTGTGTGTGTGTGTGTGTGTGTGTCTGTGTGTCACGCTGTAACACCACCCGCCCGTCACCAGAGGGCGCAGCTGTGTCACACAAAACACACACACACACACACACACACACACTAAAAAAAACTTAACTTAAAATAAATCTTAAAAAAACACGTAATTTATTCTAATTGTTGTTATTGCAATTTACGAGCTGCGTTCGCTTCCCGCGTTTGCGCGTCTTACTTGTTACAGAAAGAGGGCGACACACACACACACACAGAGAGAGAGAGAGACAGATAGGGAGAGAGAGAGAGAGAGAGAGAGAGAGAGAGCAATGAGGCAGACTGAGAGAGAAAGTAAGACAAAGGGAAGGACAGAGCAGAGCGCGCCACACAGCATCGTCTCCCCCGGCAGAGATTTTATTTCATTAAGAATAGTCTTTCAGTATGGTAATTATAGTCTATACCTGGGGGCTAATGTGAAAGGGACATGGGTTAATGTGTTGCGAAGGCAAAAGCAAAGTTCACCGCCAACCGCCTGAACGGAGGTCTACACTACACACACTATCGCATAGCGTCGGTGTACGATAGTGTTGTGTTGCAGATCTACAAGCCTACAACGGCTTGTTGATGGTGGCGGTCTTAAATTCATCTCTGTCAGCGTGCTCGTACAGTACGACAACACGCACACAGTCTAAGAGTCATATTCCATTTCTAAATCATACAAGGTCCTATAGAGCACCGAAGTCTGACGTCAATATCGGTAGAGGGCGCAAATCCACGGGTTCATGTACTTTTTATTTGCATTGTAATCCCCATAGGGGGATTTTAGATCGCCTCATATAAGAACTGTGTTTGAAAAATAAACATGTCATCCTGGCCGTTTCACTCATATGGCTATGAAGAATCAACTGTCTGAGAGAAAACGCTATTGTTACTGCTGCTGAATTAGTCACATTTTCGCTAGAAACAGACTGTATCACTAGTGACTGACTGTCGCAAACGATACAGAGACACCTCCCTGACAATAACGCCGAGACAGCTTGTTTATTTTTGGACCACAATGCTTATATGAAACGATTTTAAGATGAACCCATGTTATTCTCCATAGAGAAATTACTTCCGTGAACCAGGCAGAACCACGAGATGAGCGAGTGACGTCAGGACTTCAGCGCTCTATACCTATAGTATGCAATAACTAAACAATAACGATGCAGCCATTCCACAACCAGCTACTATATACAGTCTGTTTGTATGTGGTGTCAGACCACAGCTCACTCAGCTAGAGACAGAGAGGCAGAGAGAGGCAGAGAGAGAGCCTATTCCACCCACGCAAAACCCGGCCAAATGCTGGGTACCAAAACATGAACATGCATTGTCAGCGCAATTATGCTTGTAGTTTTTATTTTCTTAGCCTGGAACTCACCTATGCTTTTTATGGCATAGGCAGCTCCCGGCAGGATCCGCCGGGAGAAACTATGCGCAGCTGCGCGACATGAGACTAATTACTTAGAGCGACAGAGAGATAGAAGAGTGTGTGTGTGTACATGTGTGCGTGTGTGTGTCAATTTAACAAAGGTGCAGACGATCAGAAATCCACAGAGAGTGAGCGATGTTTGCACTACTCTATACCGAATTGAAGTGGACTCAGACCCAGACTTTTTTTTTCTCCCTGGAAAAAAAAACGTCTGGGTTTCAGAGGCTAATATTTTCTTGTCTCACAGAACATAAGACGGTTCACATGATTCTAGACACTGGCTTCAAGACAGATTGCTGAGACAATTCCCATTGCTGAGACAATTCCCACCAGGTATATCTTATTTGGATTAATATTATAATAGTATGATATATTGAATCTGATATTCTGATACATGAAATGTTACAGACCTGTAAGGGTCCATTTGGAACCCCCTCAAGGAATGCTGAGATTCCCTGGACTGCACTATGATAAGTTAACGCATTGAGCAATATCCTCCTGTACCAGGAACAGGTTTGTTGTTGGAGAGAACTGAATAGTGGAAACACCAGAGCTGATGGTCTGTATTCTGATATTCGGCGGATATTCTGATAAATCATTGTCTTGAGTGCACAGCACTGTAAAGTTTTGGTCCTCAAAGTAAGTAACCTCTGGGCCTCTGGCTGACCCTCTGTGCTCGATGGCAAAAGTGTGAAATTGATGGAAGTGCCCCCAGTGGGAGAGGGTCAATTAGCATAGTGCTGGCTCGCATGTCGTTAAACATTTATGGCCACCTACATGGTCCATTAAGAAGCATTGACTCATTGACTTAATGAAATGCTAAATCACACGTGACTGTTTGGTAGCCATGTGTGGCCTGTCCATAAAAATGACACATGCGGCATGCCGTAACAATGTATTTCACAGGACAGGCCACTCGAGGAGATAACACTAGGCCTCCGGTCAAGGTTATAGTGCTGCTTAAATCAAAGTATTAAGTTCAAAACAATCTGGCGGTGGCAATGACATGCACTCTGTTACCCAGTTGAGCTATACACGTGTAAATGTGAAATGTAGCTGCACTCAACCTATTGACACAAACACGTACAATTACCAAACTGGACATACCTGCCTTTAACAGCACATGCAAGCCATTATGTTCATGGAAGTCTAACTATTAATGCACCAAGTCTTGTGTGTACGTCTGTACGTCTGTAATCCACGTAACTCGAGAACCATTGGCTCCACCGACTTCAAATTCGACACATGCGTTCCACACCACCACAGGGAGTTCAGTGTGCGGTAGTGGCAGCGGTGGCAGCGGTGGCCGAACGGATAGCGGATCGGTCTTGATACCGGAAGGTCGCCAGTTCGAATCAGCAGTCCGACACGTTAAAATTACCACCGCTGAAGTGCCCTTGAACAAAGCATTGAACCACTACGATGAAATGTGTTCTATGAGCAGGGCCTGGCTGGAAACAAGTTATTGAGCTTAGCCCAGATACCCTGGGTAAATATAGTAATCATTTCATTTCATTTAATTTCACCCACGGTTGTCCAGAACTGCCCCAAAAAGGCCTCTGCCCGGGCTCTGGACCGGGCCCCTGCCAAGGGTCCATATATGGAGCTGGCCTGTTCTGACATCCCAACACTCCATATTATAGGAATAAAGGGACACAGAGAGACACATACAGAAATCTGACATAATTCTGACGTCGGGCATAAAAGGGACACATGGGGCATCCATTTCCAACTTGCATCATTCCAAGTAGGCCAGTGCCCAACGGCCACCGCCGTAGAGGCCCCATGGGCACCGCTCTAGTAATATGTAATGTAACTTTGGTAGAACCTTGGGTTGAATACCTGCTTATAATCAGTGGTGGAAAAAGTACTCACACTTTTGCCGCAATGAAGAAATACTCAAAGTACCAAAGGTAAAAAGTACTCATTATGCAGAATGTCCAGTTTCACACGTTTTTAAATGTATAAAATGTATGAAAATCACTTGAAAATAGCAGATCTATTGTATACAGTAGATATGTTATTTTCAAATGGGCGAGATGTATATAGGGCTGAAGTTGGTAATGTATGTTTTGTAATAATAATCAAAATATACAAAGTAAAAGTAACTAAAGCTTTCAAACACTTTTTTTTTTCTTATAATTTTTATCCCACGATTTTGCAACCCACTTTTTTCACCCAGTGTCAATTATCTAATGTAATCCTAGGCGCTACACTTCCTCTGCCAATCTGGGGGGGCAGCAGACTGACCTCATGCTTCCTTCTATGCATGAGGAGTCCAAGCTTCTTCTTTTCACCTGACAGGGGGGAGTTTCACCAGCCAGACGTAGCGTGTGGAAGGAACACGTTATTCCGACCAGTTCCTTTCCCCTCCATCAGGCGCCCCGGCTGGCCAGGGGGAGGTAGTTTAGAGACCAGGATTACTGCATGTTTTTTGTGAGGGTACCTACCCTAGGGGGCACGGGGAGAACATGCAAACTCCACACAGAAAGGCCCTTTCACAAACCCCGCCTCGGGTATGGGCACTGATGACACGGAGGAGCGAACACGCCGCCAGCACCCACAGCGTCCCCAGCGGGAATCGAACCCAGGACCTTCTAGCTGTGAGGCGACAGCACTACCGACTGTGCCACCGTGCCCCTTCAAACAATTGTAGTGGAGTAAAAGTACAATGTTTGCCTCTGAGATGGAGTAGAAGAAGTACTGTACTGACAATTGGAAATACCTCAAAACTGTACTTAAGTACAGTACTTGAGTAAATGTACTTAGTTACTTTACACCACTGCTTATGATATAGAGATAGTTCTGTTGTAATAGTACTGATGTCAGATTACTGACTCCAGGATGGTCATATCCTAGGAGGAGCAACATTTGGATCCCGTCTTATTTTTGCCTACTTCGTCGGTGTCACATGCTATTGGTACACTGATATACAGTAGGTGATTTTAGTGAATGTTATTGTGCTACTGAATTTCCTTAATTTAACATGAATATAGACTTTTTTATTTTCCTTAGAATGCTGGTGAAATTGAGGTGAAGCTAAACACATTTTCTAATGACTTGAGTTTCTAGTGAGTGCACCTGCTTTTGATTAAAAGCAGGTGTGCGTGCGTGCGTGCGTGCGTGCGTGCGTGCGTGCGTGCATGCGTGCGTGCGTGCGCGCGCGCGCGTATCAATAGCTGACAGGAAACACACTTGGACCCAAGCTGTTCCCTAGCAACGCAAATCCACTGAAGTGAAATCATGAGAAGGAATTCTATTGTGATTGTTGAATAAAACGGATATCAAAGTTGTTTTAAGTCTTCCTGTGACCCACTGTGCTGGAATGAATGTTCTAGATTCTAAAAATATCCCACCGGTGTGGATCATGTGCATAAAGTATGTCAACCTCCTGGGTTGATATTATTCCGTCCTTTACCACGCAACCGCACATCCCACATTTCAATTTGTACGACATGGCCAGGAAGATTTGGTGCACTTTACGTTGTGGGGACGACCGAATCATGTCCTTTATGCACATGGTGACCTCTTATGACCTGCATATGGACAATAAACCGTAAATCAGCATACCGCTGTCATTTACTGTATTTCTATATTATATTATAGAAATACAGTGCCATATTAAAGTGGCACAAGGGGAGATGGTTCATCATACATGTGGTCACAGCTAGAGGACGCTAGCATTGTGCCTAACAACTATCTATCTATCTATCTATCTATCTATCTATCTATCTATCTATCTATCTAATAACATGCCAGTCACATACTGTTTTCATTAGATATATGTGTCTGATATCAATGCACTCAGCAGAAAGCCTGAAGTCGTAACTGTGTCAAACTGTACTGATTTGTTTGGTGTGTAATGCAGAGGCAGAGCATGAACATATAATACAATAATTAATATGGGTAATATAATGCACAGTTTTATGTTTTTATGTTTTATGTTTTTGCAGACCTCTCAAGTGTCCTGGAACTTCTGTGAGAGATAATTAAGTAATGATCATTAACGCATCACTATGTAATTTACGGTTTAATCACACACACGCGCGCGCATGCACCCACCCACACACACACGCGCGCGCGCGCGCACGCACCCACACGCACCCACGTGTGTTGTGCAGATAGCTGCCAGGACATCTATTTTGATCTATCAATATTTACCAATCCAATAATGGTGTTGGTGGGTGCTATCATTAACAGCATACTGTGCAGACAGAGATAAATATAGAAAAAAATAAATCCCTACATTCAATATTTATTTTGATAAAGGGATATAGGGATTTAGTTTTTTCTATATTTATCTGTGCGTATAGCGTTTACCCCAAAGAGTTCAACAAAAGTGGTTATTGAACACAGTGACAGTGAAGACATGTTAGGCTGCCACCAGCTTCAAAATGCTATTACATTTTGGTTGTAGGCCTACTGTTAGTTGGTCTACTATACCAGCACTTGTGCGGAATACTTTCCTAGCTGTGAAAGTAAATTTGTGCCGGTCCACAGGAGAGGCTAAGAGCAGGGAGAGCTGTCAGGTACTCACACTGTTTGACAAGATGTCAATCCTTTGACACTGACAACGATATACACATGCAAGATAAAGAAATGGAACGATACTGTACAAAAGACAAGATGAAGACCAGACGGAGACGCTGTCAATATGTCAAAAGATTTAAAGACAGGTTCGATTCCTGAGCCCGACCACCTTTGCTGCGTGTCACTCAACGTCTCTCTCTCTCTCTCTCTCTCTCTCTCTCTCTCTCTCTCTCTCTCTCTCTCTCTCTCTCTCTCTCTCTCTCTCTCTCTCTCTCTCTCTCTCTCTCTCTCTCTCTCTCTCTCTCTCTCTCCCTCTTCCTGTCATTCTAAAACTGTACTATCCTAAAAGGCATAAAATATCCTATAAAACTAAAATATATTTAGAGACAAGGTGGAACGGAATGAACTCAGCACAATAGTGTCGATAGGCTAAGTGAAGAAATGGAAACAGAAGACGTGTGTAATAGATATATTAGTTGGTTATCGTTTGTCGGGGATAAAATAGCATATTCATTCTGATGGGTGAGAGCTAAATCAAATTTGAAGCTACCGACAAAACAGATTTTAGTGTCAAACGTGGACAAATTACTTGTGTAAAATGTATTATAGTGTTCCAGTTCCAGTTTTATCTGACCCTGTTTTTAGTTTTCATCGATTCAATTTCACTTGTATGTCCTGCATACTGTATGAGCTCTCTCTCTCTCCTGATTGTTATCACGACCTGAACATGCATTTTCTGCTTACTAAGGAGCTGGAGAGACAGGGAGACCCATGATGTTACTGAACAAACACTCTATACTAGCAATGATTACTATCAGAATATAGAGCTATTTAACACTTAGAGTATTTTAACAAAACAAAATAAATCTGCACATTTTAATATCTATCTATGTGAATGGTATATTAGCTTAACCCATACTGGGCGGGAACCCCTTTTGGTGTTTTAACTAAGCATTATGTTATTTATTTATTATTTATGTATTTATTTGACAGGGACAAAGCTCATTAATCAACATGTCATCATGTCATCAATGTAAATGGGCCAGAGTTAGCCAAAGCTAAATTTCATCTGTAGTTCCTGGGCAGGCTCTTAAGAAATGAATGATAAAAAAAGAAAGACATAGTGTAGTGTGCCAGCACACAACACCATGCGTTATACTTTAGCTATTGAAAAATAGCAGATCTACAAGCTCATAGCGTGCCACCGAGTGGCGCGCTACGAGCTTGTAGGTCTGCTATTTTTGAAAAATTGTAAAAATGCGGCACAATTTATCTTTGAATATATATTCTTTCAGAGCGAACCTTTTTTTATTTCGACTTCAGGCGATGGCAGAGATAGCGAAGGGGTTCTCAACGTCTGGGGACCCCCCGGAATGCGTTGGCCAACTTGGCCATGTCTCGCGACTGTCTCGCCCACTGGTCTTGCAACCAGTGGGCCTCTACTACCGTTTAAGCTACAGTCTCATAACTCTCATTAATTCCAGTACCTTGGGGATGACCGCCAAAGTGACTAAGCCCTTGGCTTAGTCATAAAGGACACGGTTGTCTGCTGTTTTTTTCCTACTCCTACTATTTATTAGAAAGTTTTAAAAATGTATTTTTATTGAACACTAAAGTCTGGGCAAAGTGCTTTACTGGGTATAGTACCTAAACTGATTTTAAGAGGGTGAGCATTCAATGTCTTGGGATTTGTTGTTTTTGTTGTTTTCATTGATTTACATTGCCGGTTTGCTTATTTATTTATGTACGTATGTCCCTGACCTGATGCTCTCAGAGTGTTTGTCTATCCCTGTGTCTAGCCAACTGACTAGAACGGCTCTAATAATAGGAGATATTGTGCTCCAGCCTCGTGTCCATCTATCTATACATCCAGGAATCTCTGTGTGTCAGGGATCTTATAGCACTTCACCCATTTTGACCTGGGATCAGATTCTAAAAATGTCTTCTACATCCTGACAGTTTTCTGAAAAAGCTATGTTTCTATGTCAGTCGTTCTTCGATTTTTCAAAAATAGCAGACCTACAAGCTCATAGCGCGCCACTCGGTGGCGCGCTATGAGCTTGTAGATCTGCTATTTTTCAATAGCTAAAGCATAACATAATGCTCACACCAAAAGGGGTTCCCGCCCAAAATGGGTTAAAAATGGAGTGGCATACAGGAGTACCTATTGCTCTCAGTGCTGGACAACGTATACTCAAGTAAATAGTAAAGTATTCAACAGTACAAATTATGAAGTACATTTAGATCAGCTATTAGATCACTACATTTGAAATGGGGCTAAAGTGGTTAATTCATAATATATATTTTGTAATTTTGGGTCCCAGAGTCCCTTCGTAGAAATGTAGTGGAGCTAAAAGTATTTCTATTTGAAATGTAAGTCATGAGCTTGCAATATAAACAAATACTCCAAAAATATATGGCGGCGGTGGCTCAGGTGTAGAGTGGCTGGATGGTAACCGCAAGCTCGAACCCAGCTCGAACCCGAACCCGGGCTCCCCCAGAGTTAGTGTCGAAGTGTCCTTGAGCAAGACACTGAACCCCAAATTGCTCCTGATGTGCTGGTTGGTGCCTTGCATGGTTTCCGCCGCCATCGGTGCATGAATGTATGGGTGAATGTAAGGGCCGATTCATACTCCTATTTTACCGCTGTTTCGGCACTGTAGTGCCGAAATGATTTCGGCTCGTCAGACATTTTCAGTAGCACCGAAGAGCCGACTTTAGGACGGTACCCCGCCCCCCCGAACCTCAAATGACGTCACATTGTAGGCTCTACAGCGCCGAACCGACTTTTATTCGGATCTAAAATAGGAGTATGAATCGGCCCTAATGCACAATCTATGTAAAGCGCCTGGATAAAGGCGCTATATAAATGCAGGTACATTTACTGTCCACCACTGATTGCTCCTATTCATGCCACATGTCAGTCGGCAGGGTCTGTTTGATACTTTTGAGGCTGGGTTACAAAATATAATTTGAAAGCACCCTAGTCTAGTGGGACAAACTAGACTAGAGGGGCAGGTGCTCAAGTGAAAAAAGGGCACCTTGTGCAGCGCGTGGAACCGGCCGGTTGCCTTAATAGTGTGAGATTTATAGATTTTGGGGCATAAATAATATATTAGAAGCTTTTTTTATCAAGAATTGATCAATGTCACCATGGTCCACTGTGAGATGGAGGATGACTGATTTAACCAGTCACATCTGGCCTGAGTCAAACTAGAACTGGACTCAGAGCTGGGTGTGGCTGCGCACCTGTTGTGCATGGACTTGATCAAGGCACAACAGGATAAATCAGGCATCTCCACAAACACTCAAGAGAGAGCTTCTGTCCGGACAGTGGGGAGCTATCTGCTTTCCTGTGTAAAGTGTCATATGTTGTGTTATTCCTTGCACATGGAGGAATAAAACGGTCTACTTAAGAAAGCTGCCCTGTGTTGTGTCCTTCCTTGCCCTGGGTAGTGACTAGTCAGTCACATCCACATACTGTACACTGTACAAAAAGGGGAAGGGGGGGGGTTGGGTTCAAAAGGGAAACAGCGGGTACTGAATACTTTTCAACATGTGGCCTCCCCAGACTCCTGTGAAACGTCATTCACTGCCAGGCATATATAGGCTACTTTTATTTTATCTATAGGCTACTAGTTATTTTGGACCCACATGGCAGAAATGTTCCATGTTTTCAGGTGAAATGTCATGAGACATAAGAGAGTTTTTTTGTCAAAGATGGAGTGGGTAAAAAAAGAAAAAAAGGGAAAAAATAATGTGGCCTATTGGACAGATTTGAAAGCAGAGTTGACAGCCTGAGGTGAATCCAGAACACAGTAACATGCCTCTACCTTATACATAGCCTATGGCTCCTTCAATAAAAATGTAATTTCCCGTAAAACGCATCATATAATGGAAAACGTCAATGTGACTGCAATGCTAGATTTTTCTTTAGCGTATGATTGCTTAATGTTAATGTTAATGGTGTCAGCTTTTGTATCAAAAGTTCAAACTGAAAGATTCCAATCCTGATCCTCACTCTCAAATTGGGACAACGGGGGAACTTTGTGTTGTTCACTCAAGCCACCTGCAAAGTTCACCTGCCAAATGAAACGAAGCTGCTCCCTTTGGGACTGCAGATTGCTGGAATTTGGCCTTACCTGGTGTGTCCCCATATGGCTTTGGTGGTTTGACAGTCTCTCCCAAACTGATAGTGGGCTTGGTGGTGCTTTGCCTCTTGGGCTGAGGCGTGGTCACCACGGCAAACGTCCTTTGGAGGACCTTGGTGGTGGTCGTGGTGGTCGTGGCCACTGTGGTTGTCAAGGCCCTGGTGGACAGCGTGGCATTGGGGCCCGGTTTGCCGTCCTCGTCGACACTCTCCTCCGTCCCTGTGGGTCCCCAGTCGATAAATCCGGACACCGTGGTAGTCCGGCCCTCCTGAGACTTGTCAATGCTGTCCCACTTGAGCTGCCTCCTCGCCCGCAGCAGCAACCTCACCGCCTCCGCCTTGCTCCGGCTCAAGACGGGCGCCGGAGGCATCACCGCCACCGAGTCCCCCCCGGCCTCCGCGTGAGAATGTCTCAATTGGCACTCTTTACACACTGTCTGCCCTTTATGTGCTGCCGTCCTATGCTTTGGACCCCTGACATTCGCCCCCAGCCCCGTTCTGCTGTCTGGGGGCAGAGGGACGGGGTTGAGGAGCCTCCGTGCCAGTGGGCTCACAGTCCTCCAGTGGAGCATGTTGGGGGTGTCCCAGAGGGGCTGCCAGCGTGGCCGGGAACGAGGTGGTGCTGACTTCGGCGTGAGCTTGATCCCCAGTCCCTGGCTGAGGGGGCTGCAGAGGGAGAAGTCCAGGGTCAGGTGCGTCATGGCGAGGAGAATCCACACCCGGGGACCCACTGGGCTCCCTGACCTCAGAGCAGACATCGGACTGGAGAAAAAGGGGGACGGGGGAGAGTAACATATTATTTTAGTTTCTGTTCGGCACATATTAAATCATGCAAGCAATGTCCTCTCTTATTTTCTATCTACCGTGCAGGCTCACATCTCATCATCGTTCTATTGCACGGCTTCACCAGTCAAGTGATCAGCAATAATAACTAGTTTGTTAGAGAGCCTCTTGAATAGGAAAGGTCAGATGCAAAGTAAACCGTGTAAAACATTGGAAAGGTAATGACTCTTGCCCCCTCTTGCTCCCTGCCATTAAAAAGAATGAGAACGTATCCTTGATTTTACAGATTCAAATCAATCCAGGCATGATTAACAGAGGGTCAAGGTCATAGGCCTAGTTTAACTGCTCATCATGTTCAACGTTATCTGCCATAGATAGTCACGATTCCTAAAGGTCTATTACATTATGCAGTGCAGGTATTGACAGGGTATAATGCCGGCACTAGACATGACACAAATTATGATGTTGCAAAGGTCTACATCCACACAGCTATTTGAAGAATGCATTCAAGAACCAAACACCTTCCAAAATGACTTGCTCGTCAAAGGGACGCCAAGGTGATATCCAGGCTTGGTCTCGACGGCAGATTGATTTTGTTTTATGGACAACCTTCTTTGGCCCCTAAGCACAAAGCTGTGCTATTGATTCCTCAGGGAGCGACCTCATCATTGTGGTATCTCTCATCTTTATTGTCCTTGGCCAACTCAAGCCCACATACTGAGGACTAATTTGTAAGACATATTTACTGGTAGGGGGAAAAAAAGTGTTGGAGGATGTGTCGGATCATGTATGGTTCACTAAGCTAATGGGCAGTCACAACAGTTTCACAACTTTAACACTTTGACTACCACCATTGAACTCCGGCGCTGTCCCTTCACTGCCAGCAGGATGCACGGGGCCTTTTATTTTGACAACCCCCGAAATTCGGGGTACAGTTCTGAAAGTTGGTTCTTATTATTGTGATTGAAAGATTTCCTGTTGAAAATTAGTGGCTAGTTAACCTACTATAGCTTGATTTTTGGTAGTGTCATGAATTTCGTGTATTGAAATGTGTCTCTCGATTTAATGACACATCAAGAAACATCAAGACAAGACAAATCCAACTTTCAATCTTTGTTTTGTTTAGAAAAACACACAAATATTAGTCTAGCCGAACTATCAATCCTATGAATTACACACATACAGCCACAGTGTCATGCAGTCAAGTAGTTCTTTAGAGCAGCATTTCATGCCACTCTGTTCAGTCAGCATTTTAGTTCAGCCAACCACCACTCCACTGCAGTTGGAATCTCATTTAACTCACATTTGATGATCGTCAGGAGGGGCAGATAAACCAGTAAATAATGCTAATTTAAAATGGCACTTTAATTGCGCTATAAATGGTGATTGATGGAGTCATAATGGAGAACTGACAAGGTCAGAGACTTATTGACAGTTTTAAGTGTAGGTAATAAGTTGTGCTATAAGTGTCTTTGGTAATGTTTCAAACCGAGCTGTGGGAACTTTCCCAGTGCAGTCGGCTAGACTTGAGGTGACTTGAGGTGAATTACAAATGAATGCAGTTTTCGATAAGGTTAAATGGTTGTTAGCCATCATGAATAATATGGACAGGAACACAGTGTTAAGGGGGGTTGACACCTTGGTCCTCATGGAAGAAAGGTGCAGTGGATGTCTAATGATTAGTATGCCTCAGCATTGCTGGTGGCCGGCCCAAAAAAAACAGCCATTTTTAAAAAGGAGGAGTTTTCTAATTCTAAGACAATCTTACAATAAACTCAGCGCATGCGTGCATTCTTTATTTGCAATGTTCTCGACTTGCATCGTTCCAGGGTAGGCCGGCCGTGCAACGGTCTAGTTAAATAGAAATACAAATGTAAAATAACCTGTTGCAGATCAGATCTAGTTAACAACAAGATACGTTATTAACTTAAATCTATTCTTCTCTGCGCATGTGTTAATCATGCGATGGAGTATGAATTGAGATTGACACTTCCCACACTGATTTTGTGGTGAAACCTTAGACAATATTTGAGGACATGCCCATAAGCCCATTATCCTCGCATCATGGGAGAGAGTACTCATGTTTACAAAGTCTGCTTGATAATGTCCATCCATACATCCATCCATCTTCAACCGCTTATCTGGAATCGGGTCGCGGGGGTAACAGTTCCAACAGAGATTTCCAGTCTTCCCTTTCCAGAGCAACATTAGAAACGTCCTCCTGGGGGATCTCGAGGCGTTCCCAGGCCAGTGTGGAGATATAATCCACCCATCTGGGCCTTGATCTGCCACAGAGTCTCTTACCAGTGGGATGTGCATCGAGGACCTCCTTAGGGAGAAGCTCGGGAGACATCCGTACTACGTCAAAGCTCCACCTATACTGTGTTGCATTGCGCTGCGTTTGGACAGTGTCAAAAAACTTTACCCGGACGAATGCAACGCAGCGCAATGCAAAGTCGGCAGTGGAGCAAGGGTGCTCCACTGCATTGATTAAAAAGTTGGCAGTGGAGCACCCTTCATTGATTAAAAAGGGAACATTCCCTGCGTTGACGCTGATGCGACGCCCGATGGCTGCAGTGGAGCTTCGGCGTAAGCTGGCTCCTTTCCAAGTCAAGGAACAACGACTCTGAGTCTCTAAGGGAGTAGCCTGGAACTCACCTATGCTTTTTATGGCATAGGCAGCTCCCGGCAGGATCCGCCGGGAGAAACTATGCGCAGCTGCTAGACATGAGACTAATGAATTAGAGCGACAGAGAGAGAGGAGTGTGTGCGTGTATATGTGTGCGTGTGTGTGTCAATTTAACAAAGGTGCAGACGATCAGAAATCAGCAGAGAGTGAGTGATGTTTGCAGTTACTCTATGCCGAATTGAAGTGGACTCGGACCCAGACTTTTTTTTCCTCCCTGGAAATAAAAATGTCTGGGTTTCCGAGGCTACTAAGGGAGAGGCCGGCCACTTTTTTTTCCTGAGAAAACTAATTTTGGCCGATTGCATCCGCAATCTTATTCTTTCGGTTATGACCCACGCTTCATGACCATAGGTGAGAGATAGGGTTGTCCCGATCACGTGATCGGAAATCGGGGGCCGATCACGTAATTTTCAAATGATCTGAATCAGATCGGGAGCAAAAAAACTTGATCGGGACATCCCTAGTGTCAATATTATTCCCATATCATAATATTAGACTGGATATTGTCTGTGATTTTGGATATTGTAATTTGTATTTGTGATATGGCATAAGTGTTCTATAAAAATATAAATATGGGATCGGGAAACATTGGTATCGGCAGATACTCAAAATCAAATGATCAGAATCGGATCGGGAGCAAAAAAACGTGATCGGGACATCACTAGTGAGAGTATTAACGGAGATTGCTCGGTATTTGGAGAGCTTTGCCTTCTGGCTCAGCTCTGTTTTCATCACAACAGTGCGGTACAGCGACTGCAATAATACCGCTCCTGCTGCTCCACTCTGGCTGATCTTCTGCTCCGTCCTCCCCTCACTCGTGAGTCGTGAACCGTGTTGTTTTTTGGCAGCAAAATTTAGATTTTAGTTTTAGTCATAGTCTCTTGAATGGTTTTCACTTAGTTTTAGTTACATTTTAGTCGACTAAATGTCATAAGATTTTAGTCGACTAAATCTACAGGTGATTTAGTAGACTAAAATGTGTTTTGGTGGGCCTTGATGCCGTCGTAACGCGGTGCGTTGTGAGTGAGTTGTGCGTGTTTGAAAAACCTTTCTTGTTAAGGGTCGATTTTCCAGTTAATTGCCAAACGTACTTGTTAGAAGCATGTAGTAGAATAAGTAGATTACAAGCAAAGCATCAAGAACAGTAAGATGTAACCCTGCTGAAGAACAGCAGGGGCTGGGGCCCTTTGGTTGCAGTGAGTACAGTATGCATTCCATAACTACAGACAACATGGTGGGCTCAAATCTAAAGGAGAATAAATAAATAAACGATATATTATATAAGCACTATTAGAGCGTGGCACTGAACTGCAGCAGTGCAGACTGCAGAGTTCAAACAGTAATTTCAATCTGCAATCCTGATCTCATTTTAATGAGCAAAATTATATTTTTTATGATATTTTCAAAAGGTCAATTTTATACGTGTGGTGGGGGACTCAGAGTGCGTTTCCCAAGCAGAAGACCTGGGTTCAAATTGAAACATACTGCACGTACTGCAGCGTTCTTAACGGTTCCCTATTTCGGTTCCAAAATTGTATAAAATAACTTAAATAAGAGGTCAAATGTTTATTTAACAAAAAAGCTCAATGTCAATTTAAGACATGTATAATGAATAGTGTAACATCCTCTCCTTTATTGAGCCATTTGTGGATAATATAGTGATTATTTTAAATATATTATATCTATTCTGTATTTACCCAGGGCAATAGTGTTGTAGGCTACTTCTCTTACTACTAAACAATAACAAATAAAAGCATGTCTGAGATCTGAGAGCAAGACACACACACACACACACACACACACACTTGCACTTGTCGCCGACAAGTGCACGCATCCGCCTGGGTGGCATCAGACTGGGCGAGCGCTGGCGCTTTGGCATGGGGGAGTCAGATCAACATAATTATGGTCTGTATTCTGTACTGGCCATATATGGAGCGTGTCTTGAGTGTGCAGGATTTGATGAGGTCAGATCAACATATATGGAATGTCAGTACGGTCAGCTCCATATATGGAGATCTAAGCGGGGGCAGTGTCTTGAAAGTACAGGTTTTAATGAGTTGAGAACTCTAGTTTTCGCCGGCTGCCGGGCACGGCTGCAATAATAACTTTGGGGCGGGCCCGTCTAGAGTTTGAATGGACAGGTAGCCTATCAGTCAAAAGGGAGACATCGAAGAGGAAGGATGGATGGGGAAGGATCAGAACAGGTCAGCTCCATATATGGAGATCTAAGGGTTTGAGGTCAGAAGTAGAGCAGATCTAGGTGATAATCCAGTCTTCTCTATATGTATAGCTATCCAGGGTTTGATAAGGTCAGTGTCGTGATCTTCATATATGGAGACGGCCATATATGGTGGCGTGACGTGTGACAAGGTGTGACCATATATGGAGGCGTGATGTCACGAGGCATGACCATATGGAGGTGTGATGTCACGAGGCGTGACCATATATTTTACAGGTTGCACAAATGAGACATAAACTCCTGCTTTCATTCTGTTCCGTCTTTTGAATGCATGCTGTTAACCTACAGACACCTATGTCTGTAGGTTAACAGCATAGGTGGCTAAAAATAACACATGGAGGGGAAACCCCCTTGTCAGACGTGTGCTGACGCTGAGCCAGCGCTGACCTTCAAGGCTGACGTTAAACCCCCACCACGCTCCTCCATCCCATTTGAAATTACCATAAAACATTGTGATGGTAGATTGAATAGGCCCGTGGGGAGACGATCTTATAGTTTTGGGTGCAGTCGCATTGATCTTAATACAAGCAAGGGAGAGAAGGGCGAAATGCAATTACCCAAAAGGGGAGCTGGAGCGAAGCGGCAGCCATATATGCACATCTTTACCGGAGCGCCGGAAAAAGCACAAGTTAATTGTAAACTATATGCATTATTCAGGCAGTTTGCAAAGTTGAGGCAGGCGACTGTCTAGTCTACATCTTAATATGCCAGGCCCATTCCACAGCTGAAGTCACACAGGGAATGAAATTACTTTGTGAGGCTATCGAGTGACCCATTAATTAGTGTGTCCGTTGCCCTGGAGTACTTGGGGTTTGAAGGTCAGGTAAAGACCTCCATGAATGGTAAATTTAATAGGGGTCTGACGGATTCGAGATATGTAGGCTACCTGCTCTTTTGCCAGTCACGCACATATATATATAATATACACAATACAATCCTCATCCAGACATCGTTTAATTCTCAACGCGCCCGCAAAAGGTGTAACGTAATGCAACTCAACTGTGTCGCCAAGCAAATAAGATCTCGGTGCTTCGACATGCTATTTGCGGTTATTTAAATTACGCAATGCATGCATGCATAGTACATTTGGCGCCAAATCTACCACTTTCTATGCAAAGGAGCCTTATTGAAACAAATCACACTGTGTGTGAACTGATGCAAACACGCTTGCACGTGCACACGCACACGCACGCACACACACACACACACACACAAGCACGCATGCAAGGCGTACGCACACACACACATACACACAGATTGGAGAGCTCTCCTTGATTAGATCATGCCCTGCACCTGTATTCAATCTCTCTCTCAATTTCAATTTCAAAATGCTATATTGGCATGATAAAATAATATGTTCTACATTGCCAAAGCATACACAACAAAACAAATCGCAACATTGCGCACACAGAGACAACAAGTGAACAACAAACATCCCAACATAATGAACATGTACAATACAATACTGTATAATGTATAACAATAATATACAGTAACAATGAAAATAAGTGAACAAACCGAGACAATGATAACAGTGACATGCAGCAGCTTAGACCGGCTTTAGACTGCAGTCACATCAAGTCAAATCCGATTCAAATCGGATTTGAGAAAAAAATCTGATTTGAATCGGATTTGACTTGATGTGACTGCAGTCTAAGTTTTGGCCCGGGCGGTTATTCACACTACCGTTTGCAAGTGACCAGATCCGATCTGTGCATGATGATCCCAGCGGTTTGACTCATATGGATATAAAGGGTCAACTGATTGAGAGAAAACGCTAATGTTACTTCCGCCGAATTATTAACATTTTCGCTAGAAACAGACTGTATCAAATATGACTGACTGACTGTTGTAATGATACAGAGACACCTCCCCGACAATATCGCTGAGACAGTGTATTTATTTTTGGACCACAATGCTTACTGTATATGAGAGTATTTAAAATGAAACTTCTGCGACCCTGGACCAGGGGATAAGCGAGTGACGTCAGGACTTTGGTACAGATTTCACCGTCGGTCCGACGTCCGCTGTAATGCTGACATTATTCCTATAAAACAAACGTGTGTTTTCTCTCACTATTGTTTTCTCTCTTTTCTGTCCTCTCCTGTTTTCTTTATTTTGCTCTCGTTTGGTTGTTTTTATCTCTCTCTTGTTTGTTTACTTAAATGAAAATACTTGCGCTCTGTAATGACGTCACGTTAGTAGCACTCGGGTCGTTTTGGACAGTTTGATATGTGACTCAGGTCACTTCATCTGGTCGTTGCATTCAGACTGAGCCAGATCTCCTCAGATCGGATTTAAATCAGATTTGAAACCACCTCTGGATGTGACTCAAGTCACATTTGAAAAAATCAGATTCCATGTGACCTGTCTGCATTTAGACTTATTTAAGCAAATCGGAATTCTATTTTGAAGTGACACAGATCTGATTCAGGCTACATTCAGGCTAGATTTGCCTGCCAGTGTAAATCAGGCCGTTCAGCCGATATACCTGGCCCTTCTATCCACTGGCTGCATGTCCCTCAGTTGATGACAACTCCCCACGCATTGTGCTGCCAAGAGTGTGTATTTACATGTAGACTGTTCTCCCAGAACATATTGAAGTGACAAGTTATTAATGGTGGATTCAAATTCTTTATATGTTTCTTTCAATTTAGGGAAGAATGATGCTCTGATGTCTTTATATTTGTCACATTGTAATAGAAAATGTAGCTCTCTCTCTCCACCTCCCCTTGAGAGCAGAGTGAACAGTCTGTCTTCTCTAGGCAGCCAGTTCTGTTTGTGTGTTTCTATTGCCAGGCGGTGGTCACTGAGTCTGTACATATTCAACATATTTCTCAGTTTTGGATCAGTAACAGTGGTTATATTAGGTAATTTGCCACTGTGTATTCTCGGTTGAGGGCCAAATAGCATTCTGACTGAGGGGACTAAGTTTGCTCATGTTCTCCTCTTGCCACACCAATGCAACTCCTAGTCGCAAGGAGTTGCATGTTGCAAGGAGTTCCATGGCGACCCTCTGGTGTGGTTAGGGCTTATAAGGCCTGGTGATGGTAGGAGGTGGGGTCACTATTTTGAAGGTGGTTATGGAATTTTAATGCTTCTTTTCTGGATGTTAATTAGGAGAAGGAATTGGCCAAGTTCTGCTCTGCATGCATTATTTGGAGTTCTCTCTCTCTTTCACTCACTCACACACACTCCTCTCTCTCCCAATCAGCAATCAGCATCATCATCATGCTCAGACATAGGGACATTGGGACATGCAGACATACATACAAAGTCAGTCATAGGAGCGGTTGGCACGTACAGCTCAAGAATAATAATCAAATTCATGAACACCCGCGCTAATAGCTACATGACACTAACGTTATTAGTGTCTTCTTGACCGTCTTCAGAGTTAACACCCAGACGCCAGTGAACATGGCAGCAGTGTTTGTAGCCAGCCGAAAGGCATTTATCATGCCAGGCGTGCTCGTGAATGGATATTTCAACCCTTTTGGTCATGGGCCGGGTTAGTCAAAAAATGTACTTTGTGCATGTGTGCGTGCTCCCAATATTGAAAAGCAATGCTGTCACTGTAGTATTATTTGGTCATAACACAAAAACATGATTGGTAATATTTACGCTACGGATTTTAGTTCTAGGGTTAAATAGGAATATGTTTACTGTCACTGTCAGGGGGAAACCCTGAAGAAATTCAATGGATCCAATGGTGTTAATTGTGTCACAATTAAGCTCCTTCTAAGACTTTTAATTGGTTAAATATTATGAAACCCACAAACCACTTTCACTTTCAAAATGTTAAAAATACTGAAATAGCAGGGGGAGATGAAATGTGGAGATCCAAGGTGTCGGTGACCCGACAGTGAAGCTATGTATTATTTGCTTTTCATACTTTAATTTTCATCATGTGGGTACAGGCGCTTTCTGCCTACAATGTCATAGCCCCGTTTTGAACCTCATGCCTCCCCTGTAATTGTCTCCACCAGGCCGATATTTCATATTCCATCCGAATTGGCTAACATTGGCTTTCAAAGTGTGCAGGATTGGCCCTAAAACGGCTCAAATCATGAACGCAGCGTGCAATTTACGTGAAATCTTTCACAGACTTTCCTACTAGGCTGAGGAATATATCCCACGCTTTTCACATTGGCCTGTTATAGCGCCACCAACAGGTGGATTTTTGCAAAACACATTTTTGGAACAAAATGCCTCAAATCATCCAATAGAGGGTATGCGCATGCATAAAGTGAATGGCAGATCGAGTGGCAAATCGAGTGGCAAAGTGAGTGACAAAGTGAGTTTAATGTTGATTAAAGTCATTTAATGCAATCAAATATGACTTTTCTGTTTCCATGTATGGGCTGTCAAGGCCAGAAAGTAGTTTTTTGCCACTCAGTAGGCATTTCCGCATAACTTCCTGGTATGATGATGATGTCACGCGCATACCCTCTATTGCCATCCCAGGCATAAGAAGAAATGGCACCCTTTTCACATTGACCTATTATAGCACCACCAGGAGGCCACAACCTGACCTGCCCTGGTGGAGACCTGTGCCCCGTGGGGCACTCTATCTAGTTTGAACTCAAGTAATTTCCGGCTGCAACTTGATACTAGCTGAATAAAAGTAAAAATGTTACTTTCCTGTCCTACGTTTATCATCTGTAGTTTGGTAGAAATACCTTTACTTTTTGGAAACGATACTGCGAAAAGGGCTTTCGCCATTGTTCATCCAAATGCCTTTCAGCATGCCTATGGTACGGTACTCCAATTTCCAGACATAATTCAACTGAAAGAAACGTTTGAGCACAGCCTGCTTCAGTATGACAGGGGGAAGGCCATGTAAAATGTTATTTTCAGACAAAAGAGCATCAATATGCTTATGGTCGAGTCTATTGTCTCTGTTTTTATTGCCACATACTGGCATTGTCTATTTTCAGGCTTTTGTTGGGCTGAGATAACGACTTGGCTGCAAAACTTTATGGGCATGTTTACGCTGGCAAGGCGGCATATGAATTGGACCTTGGGATGGAGCCAATGTTGGGTACAAGTGAGACACAATTCATGGTGTTATCATCAGCGGCCGCAATCCATTCTTTGGGAATCTGCCCCAGAGTGTCTACTCTAAGAAATGAACACTCGCAATTTTAATACACAACCATTATTAGCATACCTTGTTTACTGTGTCCCTTGTACTGTACATATTGATCCAGCCACTATGATTCCTGCCAAGTGCAGTGATACTGGATACCAAGACTTAGAGACAAGTACCAGGTCTTATTACTTAATTTAAGACCTGGAGGCGTGGTCAATGCTGTTTGGCCACTCAGAATAGCCAAATGGCATTGATCACGCCTCCAGGTCTTAAGTTAAGTAATAAGACCTGGTACTTAAGACACACATAATACTGCCCTAGTACAATAGAGCAGTGGTTCCCAAACTTTTTCATGTCAAGGACCACCTTAAGACTCATTAGCCTGCGGACCCCCATTTGAAAAGATATGCCAGGGACCCCCATAAGAGAAGAGTTTTACGGCTCTAGCAGAGATTCTCAACCAGTTTAATTTCAATGACCCCCACTTTGACATGCATTAGTCTACGGACCCCATTTAATGGCATTTCTATGGGATCCCAATTAATAGTGTAAAATCAATGTTAATTTAACTCTGAGAGTGTACAAATGGAACCAAATGGACCCCCTGTAACTCCCTCAAGGACCCCTGGGGGTCCCCGGACCCCACTTTGGGAACCAATGCAATAGAGAGTATGCACATGCATCACTTTTCCACCGGGACACGCCCCCTCATCTAGACTGAGTGGCCGAACATTGAACCACTGTCGCAAAATTGCTTGCTCTGCAGGGTGGGGTCTCTGTCGGGTCTCTGCTCTATACACGCAAAGTGTCCTGAGAATAGTTTTTGTGATTTGGCACTTTCAAATGTCATTGAATTGAGCAGCATTTAGCGCTGGGTTTTGTCCTGCGTACCACCTGTTTCTAAATTGCACATAATGCAGGAGGCAGCAGGACGTTGCGTTCCAAAATATGGCACTTAGAAAAGTAATCACCTGCATGATGGAATGTTTTGACAGAATGTAGCTCACAACATGTCTATGGTGGATTTTTATTAAACAAAAACTTTGCAGACAGTATAATTCAAGCTTTCTGCACAGTTGCAATGTTGGCGAGTTTAATGTCATTTGATACAATCAGAAAGGACTTTTCTGTTTGGATGTATGTGCTTTCAAGGCCTAGAAAGTAGTTTTTTGCCACTTAGTAGGCATTCGCGCGTAACTCCCGTGTACGATGATGTCACACGTTACGTATAGCCTCGATAGACGCCCTGAGGGCGACGTGCACGCATCCGCCTGGGTGACTGGACACTGCTGGGCGAGCGCTGGCACTTTGGCATGGGGGGTCAGATCAACATATGGAATGAATTATACTGGGCATAATCAACTGTAGCTGATTTTTTTCTTTCTTTTCATTACAAATCATTGCAATGTTAATGATTTTACATAGGTCTACTAATATTCTCATATAAATAAACTACCCTCTTCTGCCAGAAGTATAGGCTACAAAGTATACATATAAGAAGATAACTATGAGATTCATAGTTTGCAGATCTTAAAGCTCACAACGAGTAGAGGGGCGACACGACGCATTGTGAACGTATGAGTTTGACTTTGGAGATTTAATATATTCGGTGCGCAACACGCTGAATGTCGTGCTCGTTAATAACCTGCTGCCTTGTGCAGAAAAGACAGAGCGCTAAACATTTTGCCTACTCTGCAGCTAGTTAACAAGAGAAATTGCACATACTATACAAAAGTATAAAGAAGAGGAATTGGAAACAGTGAAAACAGGCCGTTTTATAGAGAAATATGGACAGTAAACGATGTGTTTATCCTACCTGGGGTCTCGTCAATGCAAAGCCATTTTGAAGTTACACCAAAGGCTTTGCCGTGACATTTTGGCTGCTTGCTTGCAACAGCAAGTTGAAGTATCATGTGTCATATGTTGTCACGAGATGTCATGAGGCATGACCATATATGGAGGCGTGATGTCACAAGGCGTGACCATATGGAGACGTGATGTCACAAGTGACCATGGAGGTTTTCATAGTAAATGCGACCATGTCGCAACTAAAGCAGTGTTACCTTTGAGTATGCCTAGCAATTTTAACCTGGCATCTCTATACTATGGCAAGTCATAAAATGTGAAATCTAAAATATACAACCTCACAATGCATTGCAATAGTCTGTTGTGATAGTCTATTTTTGCAATTCGCCATAGGATGAAGTACATGGTTAAGTGGTTTAATCTGTTGGAGTTTTGATACATTTGGATTAAATTTAGGGATAAAGGCCACCATCCACAAAAACATCGAGGAATGTTCATCAAGCTTGATTTTCATCCCTCCATTCAACCAGCGCTATATTCAGCAAATCTACTTCCAACTTATGTTGCTGCTTGCTGCGAATGCCAGTGTCAGGAGGGGTTAGGATTAGGACTCGACAGGCTTTCTAAATTAAGAACATGATCTTCAGGCTTCACAACGACAGCCTGCACCAGTCTAAAAGGGATTCCTGTTTCATACAAATATCACAGGCTTTGATTTCTACAACTTGTAATCCATAAATCAAACAAGTTCTGCATAACACAGCCTTAGGGCCGATTCATACTCCTATTTTACCGATGTTTCGGCGCTGTAGTGCCGGAATGATTTTGGCTCGTCAGAAATTTTCAGTAGCACCGAAGAGCTGACTTTAGGACGGTACCCGCCCCCCCGAACCTCAAATGACGTCACATTGTAGGCTCTACAGAGCCGAACCGACTTTTATTCGGCTCTAAAATAGGAGTATGAATCAGCCCTTAGTTGCAAAAAGGGCTGTCCAAGGAAAGCATGCGTTCACAGCATGCTTTCACAGTCTTTTCCAACCACTGTTGCAGCTTAAAGTGGCCATATTTATTTTGTGTTATTTCTTTACCAAACCCGTCGGCTGTCGATGCAGGATGCTTCTATTCATCGTCTCCAACTAGTACAGAATGCTGCTCCTCGTCTGCTAACTGGCTCCAGGAAATTTGACCATATCACCCCCGTTCTAGCGTCCCTGCACTGGCTCCCAATCTCCTTCAGAATCAATTTCAAACTCCTTCTCACCATATTCAAGGCCAGGTCCGGTCTCGCTCCACCCTACATCGCCGATCTAATCTCCCCCTATGTCCCAACCCGCTCCCTGAGATCCTCATCCAAAGACCTTCTTAACCCTCAAATTTGTCGGCTAAAGTCCAAAGGAGACCAGGCTTTCAGCACCATAGCGCCAATACTTTGGAACACACTGCCCTTACATATCAAGCGTGCTGAATCAGTGTCCTCTTTTAAATCCCTTTTAAAAACACACTTTTATAGATTAGCTTTCACTGCCAATCAAATATTTTAGTATATATATTTCTCCTGCTTTGGTTTTCTATTGAAATGTCTTCTGCTGTATATTTTGTTTGTTGTTGTAAAGCACTTTGTAATGCAAATTTGAAAGGTGCTATATAAATAAAGTTTTATTATTTTTTATTATTCTGAAGCGAGTCTGGTGGTATCACAAACACTGTCTGGCTAGACTCTAGAGTGGCCACATTCAGGTGCAGCTGGAATCCGTTCTAATCGATCTTGTACAGTCAGTGGGAAGTGGGGAAAGCTATAGCAGACAATCTGGGTGGGACGTACAGATTCAATCTGGCTAGACTGAGTTAATCCGCCCCTGATAGCCGCCGTGTCAGATTGCTGACATCATTGACATGTGAAGAGCTATGCTGCGCATGGCTTTGCTGTATGTTTGCTGGCCTTTGAAGCCTGTGATGTTTCTCCTTCACTTATGATGCATGCAAATTCACCCAGAGAACAAAGGGGTTGGAGGGCCGGTGCTTATGCCCCGCCGACATGATGACTCAGACCCTTGGCAAAGTGAGGACATTTCACTCTCTCCCCGTCCCTCAGATGTGTGGCAGAGGACAGCTTCTCTTGACATCATTCATGTCACCTAAAGGACCGTCAGTGTGCTCTGCTGTTGACTGCCGGCGCGCATCTGTTTGACCTTACAAGGGCTGTCTCTGTGCACAAGGGTGACTGGGTCTGTGTTTACGCTGTCATGGTTTTGTGCTGAGGATCATGCTCTGATCTGTCAGCAGTGTTTTGCATGTGAATAGAGATGGGACACAAAACAGGAGGTTCAGAGGTCAATGTTGCCTAAAACATACCTCCAGTTTAACCACTTATAAGCCCCATTTCATCATGATGCATGCAACCAAGCCCCCCCCCCCGGAGGAATTCTTGAAGCAAATGGGTGTTTTCAGTGTTTACTATAGCGGGCACTCTTCCCCAACATGTGAGTCAGTCAACCCAGAAACTCAGAAGAAGATTTCACCCGGAAATAACATCATCACAACATTTCCAAGCTCGGTTGATCGTAATATAAAAGGATTTATATATCTTTTCCCTCTGCGTTTTGTTGCTAGACAGTGATTTCGGTGAAAACCAGCTACACTCAACTGCCAATAACTAGCTAACAGTTGTTTCAGGGGAGTTGCACACAGCTTCGAGACCCAGCTGGTGTCCATCAGGGTGTAAGCCTGGCAATTACCTTGTCAGGCTGTACCAAGGGGCCAGGGAAGAGAGAGAGGTGTGGTTGGAGGGTTTTTGTTGGTTTGGGCTGTTGTTTGGTATTTCTTGATTCCAGGGGGAGGTAGTTTTAGAGACCAGGATTACTGCATGTTTTTGTGAGGGTACCTACCCTGCTAGGAGACACGGAGAGAACATGCAAACTCCACACAGAAAGACCTTTTTGCCAACCCCACCTCGGGCATGTGCACTGATGACGCGGAGGAGGGAGCACGCCCCCAGCGCCCACGGCGTCCCCAGTGGGAATCGAACCCAGGACCTTCTAGCTGTGAGGCGACAGCACTACCGACTGTGCCACCGTGCCCCCCGTTTTTTTGAGCGGTGCACACCGCTCTAATGCAGGGCAGTGTGTCTCTATGTACTGTATGTACGTCTGTGTATGTCTGTCTGTTTAGAGTACAGGCTGTTTGTAGTACGGCCCATTGACCCCTGCAGATGATTGGCGTCGCATTCGGGTCGCATTCGGGCTGTGTGTGTGTGTGTGTGTGTGCACGCACGCACGCACGCATGCACGCACGCACGCACGCACGCACGCACGCACGCACGCACTCACCCACGCACGCACGCACGCACGCACGCACGCACACACACACACACACACACACACACACACACACACACACACACACACACACACACACACACACACACAGCTTGCACCGCTCAGTTCACACGTTTTTGGTAAAGTATGCTGTGTAGCATGCACTGTCATGACCAAATGGTGCTCCTGCATGTTTGTAGCGTCCTCCAACATCTCCAGACCTTACAATCTGTCATCATAACAGATGCTTGAGACAACAGCCAAAGTCTAGTTCTTGCACCTGTTCGGTCACATCCATGGCTGGCCTTATAGGATTTCGGTGGCCCTAAAAAAGATTTGGTTTGTGGCCCCAAAACAAGCTTTTGCACTCACCAAATCACAAACACAGCTCATAACGGAATGCATGCATGCACGCACGCACACGCACACACACACACACACACACACACACACACACACACACACACACACACACACACACACATGCGCGAAAAGAAAAGAAAAGAAAAGAAAAGAAAAGAAAAGAAAAGAAAAGAAAAGAAAAGAAAAGAAAAGAAAAGAAAAGAAAAGAAAATGTGCTCAAACCAGGGAAGTCAGGTTGAAAGAAGATTATACAATTGTGCAATCATTGTATGAACTATGAATTGGAATTGAATACAAGCTTAATTCATGTTCATGTTCCTCTCCTTTCCAATTGGCCCCTCTGGTGCCCCCTGGGGGACACAGCCCCTGCTTACCAGTGATAATCTGTTTTCAACTTAGAATCATTAACATGTTGCGCAACTAACCATACCAAGCGTCTAATCATTGTGCTTTCCAGTGGATCAAAGAGGCTATGTTGCAGCATGTCTGTGATCCGTATACGTGCTAACAGGACATATAGAATAGAATGAGGTCTCTGTGGATCAGAGCAAAACTATAAAGCCTTATATCTGAAGGCTTGTTGAAAGCCTTCACATGGCTTCGATGTTGTAATAATCATATAAGGGAAGTCAAGCAGGACAACATGAAATAATTGCTTCATATGTGGGCACAGCCAAATAAGTCTTAACATAATATGAAATGCCTTTCTCGCATTATGCAAATCATTGTTGATGGATTAAAAGGGACTCTTTAAAAGACTCTTTAAACCCTATCATTCACCTTGTGTTAAGCCCAAACCACACCAAAGGGTCGCCTTGCAACTCCTTGGGTCCAAACGGTTTGTGAGGAGTTGCATGGTGACCCTTTGGTATGGTTTGGGCCATTGAATTCAACCAGTTGAATCACTTGGGACGACGTGGGTCAACATGCAGCAGGACATATTACACCACTGGGACAACGCTAAAACCATCTCGACCCTTTGGTGTGGTTAGGGCTTTAAACCATCACAGTAGAACTATTATCTGTGCGGTTAATCAGATTTTTCCACCTAATGTCTTCTGCCTACCTGGCCCAGTTGCTATGTCGACACACTGTGATCAGACTGATCACTTGTTCCTTCTAGGTCTTAATTAGAAATTCCTGAGGTGCATGCTGAAACAGGGCCTTGGCAAAAAAATAATATTTAATTGTTTTTTATCAGCAGGACCTACCTGTACAATCCCACCACTCAGTAAACATGACTTTCTGCCAGACAGAGCCGTTTAAAGATGGCTTGCTGAAGGTGACTCCATCAGCATGGTGCGCTGATGGCGCGATACAGACAGAACCGTGAGTTACAGCAACACATTTGGAACACAGTAGTATAGCACGCCGGTTATCTGAACCTCTGCCATATTGGTCAACGAGCTAAGTCTGTCTGTCTGCCTGCCTGCCTGCCTGCCTGCCTGCCTGCCTGCCTGCCAGCCAGCCCGCCTGCCCGTCTGTCTGTCTGTCTGTCTGTCTGTCTGTCTGTCTGTCTGTCTGTCTGTCTGTCTGTCTGCCTGCCTGCCTGCCTGCCCGCCTGCCCGTCTGTCCGTCTGTCTGTCTGTCTGTCTGTCTGTCTGTCTGTCTGTCTGTCTGTCTGTCTGTCTGTCTGCCTGCCTGCCTGCCTGCCAGCCCGCCTGCCCGCCTGCCCGTCTGCCCGTCTGTCTGTCTGTCTGTCTGACTGACTGACTGTCTGTCTGTCTGACTGACTGACTGTCTGCCTGTCTTTCGTGTGACTGAACTTCTCACCCTATCTCTAAGGGAGCTGCCAGCCACCCGTCGAATGAAACTCATTTCGGCCGCTTGTATTCGCGACCTTATTCTTTCAGGCATGACCCACACTCCAGGCCCATATAGGTCAGGGGTTCTCAACCTGTGGGTCGCGAGACATGGCCAAAGCATTTCCGGGGGTCCCCAGCCAAAAACGTTGAGAACCTCTGTCATAGGTGAGAGTTGGAACGAAGATTGCTCGGAAGACAGAGAGCTTTGCCTTCTGGCTCAACTCTCTTTTTCAAGATACTTAAACTCCTTCACCTGGGGTAAGTATGTATGTCCATCTAGCTGGAAGAATGTGATAGAAGAATGGCAGCCCAATTGTCACTATTCTGATGGCAGACATCTAAACAGTGTTTGTGCCGAATTTGATGCAGATCGGATGGGCCAAACAGTGTTTGTGCCAAGGTTTGTGCGGATGGGGGTGACGGTGCGCCTGTGGCCCCTGGGGACCACACGTGGCCCCTGGTGTTGCTATTCGGATGGCCGAACCCTGACCAGTGTTGGAGAGAACTTTGGAGCAACATTGTGCTTTGCAGGTCCTAAGGTTCATGTCGTTAAAGACATACACAACCGTTAGTTTGGACTCTGACAATAGAGCATGTGAGAGTACAGTAAGTGTGACAATAGAGCATGTGAGAGTACAGTATGTGTGTTAAGTGTTTGCATAATATGACTAGTGGGAAGGTGTAAGCAAGCATAGCATGGCGGGGTCTGGGTTACTCTCTTTGGATACAGACCAGTTAGGGACAATTATTCCAGACATAGAACCATCTGGTTTTTAACCTTATAGATCAGATGTAAAATGTATATAAATTATTCCGAAGCCGTACAGTCTTTGATGAAACTGCTTTTAATGTTTCCATCTTCACCTTGGTGTGAGCTGCAGAGTCACCTCAAACTGAACTCTCCTGTCAGCATGGAGGACTTAAAAAATAGAATAAATTTGTATTTGACCACAGTCTGCACGACACTGACCGCCACTAATCTGTGCTTTATGCTTTTTAAATGGTTTGTTTTATGTGAAACTGTATGTGTTGTCTTTGCCAGGACTCCCTTGTAAAAGAGATTTTGAATATCAATGGGACTACCGCTGGTGAAATGAAAGAGAAAAAAAAGAAAAGAAAAAATAATGCAAAACAATTACCGTAGCTAAAGAAAGGAATCTGTTCTACAAGAAACTGTTGTCATCCTGGGCCTGCATGGATTATGGCAGAACCTTGTTATTTATAGCCAAGTTGTTTGAAAGCTTCTCCCTTTTTATCCTGCAAAGACCTTGCCTTCTTTCCCCCAAAAGGCTTGAGGCAATGTGTGTGTGCATCACTTACTAAAATCATACACTTAACCACTTTCATGATAGCATCCCCGTTTGGCTCCATATTTTGGGCATGATCATTTCTAACATTTTCAAGAAGAAGTTTATATACAGTATATATATATATACTTTTTTAAATAGCAGATCTATAGGCTCATTTCACCAGACATCTTTTGTACAGTAGATTGGCTAATACAGGGTTTAGAGTGCCAGCTCCACTGCTAGATCGACAGAGAGTGTGACAAAGTGCATATGTGTGTGTGTGTGTGTGCGTGCGTGCGTGCGTGCGTGTGCACGTTAATGTGCGCGTGGACACTTGGACAATGTGCGGCTCCGCTCCTCCATTCATTCCACCTCTCTCTCCTCTCCTTTCCCGTTCCTGATTCTGCTGCCAGCCCCCGAAGCACACATTACAGCCCACACGTAGGGGGGGGGGGGGGGGGGGGGGGGGTACTTAAAATAGATGTGTGGGGTGGGGGGGGGCATTTGCATTACCTTGAGAGAACGACGGGGATGGAGAAAGGAGAGCGATGAACAAGGCTGCTCCCTCTGGGTGGATGGGGGGGTGGGGGGGCGGGGGGGAGGTGGGTTGTGAGCCCATCCAGGCCACGGAACAAGGACACACACCCCTTTCATCTAACTCCTCATGCGGGTCCGGCGCGGCACCGCCAGGAGTAGCAGATCATCGGGCCCACTGGCAAAGCCGGTGCCCGTTTTGACTGCTTCGTCAAATTACAACAATGGTCCCATGAGTGTAGTTAAGAGGAGAGCAGAGAGAGAGAGAGAGAGTGAAGGACCGAGGATTCTATTCATAGCTCCATTCGGGGGCAGCAGTGGAAAAAGTACTCACATGTTCTACTTGAGTAAAAGTATTAATACTGCAATGTAGAAATACTCCGGAGTAAAAGTAAAAGTCCGGAATTAAAAAATGTATTTGAGTAAAAGTACATCAAGTATTGACATCAAAATGTAGGCCTACTTAACGTCACAGTTCTTAGTAGGCCTATGCCAAATGTCCCATTTCAAGTTTTCAAATGTCTACAAATCTTTTGAAAATAGCAGATCTACAATGCGTCACGATGCGACACATGGTGACCTTTTAAATCTGCGATTTTCAAATGGCCGAAATGTATACAGAGCTGAAGTGGTTAATGTATGTTTTGTAATAATAATCACAATAGGAATTAGTAACTATTATAATAATACAAGTTAAAGTTTTCAAATAAATGTAGTTGGAGTAAAAGTACAATATTTGCTTCTGAGATGTAGTGGAGTAGAAGTAAAACGTGTACAGTACAAAGTAAAGTACAAATACAAATACCTCAAAATTGTACTTAAGTACAGCACATGAGTACATGTACTTAGTTACTGTTTGGGGGGGGGGGGGGTTGAAAAGGTTGCTGCAGCAGCAGTTCAATCGGTTATTACACGTTGACACTGTGTTACTGCTAAATATATACATTAACTACATAACCAAATATAAATAAAAACACCATTATGTCAGAGCACCTCCACGGGGAGGCCATCCAGGAAAGGCATAAATCATCTACCCTGTGATTCTGACTTCATCATAGAAGGCTCGCTCAACTGTGACTGATGAGCCAATACAGTACGAGGATTACATCATATATGCCGCTGTACAGTAGCGGTGGGACAACATATTAGGCCCTTGATGATAATATCTAGCCTGATTATCAGACTGTAGCTTTCTTGAAGCTTCAGTCTGACATTGTCTCCTGTCTGAGCGATTTCAAGGGGGAGGGGATTAGAATTTCCCTCAACCAGTAGCCATTGGTGTTGTTTTTCCCTCCTTTCTCTGTGTGTTGCGCTGCGTGATGACGCTGAAAACGGGACTCGGCGCTGATTGGTTGTTTGTTAGACCCACCCCCACCACCGATTCTCATTGGATAATACATTTTTGTACCGAAGAAATTATAGGTTCACAGTGCAACACCAGACCAAGAGACTCAGTCCACTCAGAGAGTGGGCGGGGTCTTTGGGCTGGATCCAGGCTAGATAATATCACCATATTCGATATGTTGCGATATTGTGATATTCAATATATTGCAAGAGATTTCATCAACAAATCTATATATATATCACGATATCTGTAACTGAAAATCTGGAATTATATATTTATTCCAAGATTTTTTGTGTCACAAACTGGCCAATAAGTACATGAATCAAAGTACATGCATGAATCTTGCCTCCCCCAAACAGTAAAACAGTGGGGCGGCTGTGGCTCAGGAGGTAGAGCAGGTCGTCCAATGATCCCTGGCTCGGCGGTTCGAATCCCGGCTCCTCCTGTCCACATGTCGAAGTGTCCTTGGTCAAGACACTGAACCCTACACTGCCTCCAATGAGTCGGTCGGTGTGAGCTCAGCCACCATTGGTGTGGGAATGTGGGAAGTGAGGACGCTGGCGTCGACGGTTCGCCGCTTCACCTCCCAATGTATGAATGAATGAACCATTGTAAAGCGCTTTGAGCACTTGGAAAAGCACTATAAAAATGCAATTCATTAAAACACTGATTGTAACTTTGCAACTTGTCCACAACTCTGTCTGTCCACAACAGTGGGTACTACTAATAGTACTAACTAATCAATATCACTATTACTAGTACTAACTAATCAATATCACAATATTCGCTATATTACGATATTGCCGGGAGGACGATACAATATCACCAGAGGAAGTATCGCAATAAATCACGATATCGATATATTGGCACACCCCTACTGTACAGTAACACGAGAATGAATGAATCTGGACTTTCTTCATCATCGTGTTGTTGACATCAAGGTTACACAGTAAAACCCTCCGGGTTAAAGCTGCAATCCGTAACTTTTATAGTTTATCCTACCCGATATCTGAACTTATTTTTTCTTTTCTTTTCTAAAATTTAGATTAGCCAATAATGTTTTACACCCTTTAATCCTCAATGATTACCTCCCGCTGCTTGCCACTCATGCAGGATTAAAGCAAAAAATTAAATCTCCTAAAATGACTGAAAAGTTGTGTTAGGATAAATCCTAATCTGTGATTTGTTTAATAGCATTAAAGGACGCCCCCCCACTCTAGCGCTGTGTTTCAAAATCAAGCAGAATACCTAAAATGATAATGTTTTAGTAGCCATGCAGCCAGCCAGTTGAAGAAATTGCAGATTGAGGCTTTTAAACCTTGGTAAATGGTAAATGGTGCATTTATATAGCACCTTTATCCAAGGCGCTTTACATAGATTGTGCATTACATTCACCCATTCACACACACATTCATACACCGATTGTGGCGGAAGCCATGCAAGGTACCAACCAGCACATCAGGAGCAATTTGGGGTTCAGTGCACAGTATAAGTATAACATGCACAGTATACATACATTGCTGCTATGCTCAGGCACCTTAGTTAGTTTTTTTATTATCTCAGGTTTTTGTAAATATGTAGATTCTGTTGCTCTCTTGTTTTGATCTCCTTCCCACTTGCCCCCCACCCCTCTTCTTCTCCCCCCCCCCTCTTCTTTCTATGGAAATTAACGTTGCGATGGGAACGATGTACAAAAACGAATTTCACCCACTTCTTTACCTTGTAAACCTGTGATGTGACAATAAAACTGATTCTGATTCTGATTCTGAGTGTCTTGCCCAAGGACACTTCGACATGTAGACAGGAGGAGCCGGGATTCGAACCGCCGACCCATGGATCATTGGATGACCTGCTCTACCTCCTGAGCCACAGTCGCCCCTTAATTTGCCTTCATGAAATATGCAAATTCGGTTTTATGGAAGATTTAACATGTATTATTATTATATCGCTAGTTTGACCACTTCAAATACGCTTTCATCTTAAAATATAACTAATAACCGAAAATAGGCTCTCCAGAAGCTTACAGAGCGTTGTAAGGTTCTGGATAGACTATTTCCAGTCAGTGACACGCTTCCATAGAAGGCATGACAGAAATCAGTCGTGGCAACTAAGAACTTTAATCCCTGTGCCACTGCTGTTGTACGCTACTGGCTCATCTGCCAGCGAGGAACCCCCACTGGGAGGACTGTAGAGCTTTCGTCCTATACTCCTCCCGCTCAACGTTCCCCACTGACCGGCCCCAGGCTGTAGGATTACGTGCAGTGTCACCCTCGCTGCCGGCCTTCGATCCCTTCCCCGAACACGGGCCAACTGTGCTCATAGAGCCGGTGAATTTGAACCCTTAAAGGCTCATTCATAGTCTGGATTTTCGGTGGTGAGGTGACCACCGAACTACAACATGACGTCACAAGCCGCGGTGAAGAGCAAACCACCGCCACTGCTCCAGCCCTTCTCTCTGTTTTTACACACCACCACTCAACGTTATTTCAGCTCCGGTGGTCACCTCACCACCGAAAATCCTATGAATGAGCTTTAAGGCCCACGCATACTACAGTTTTAGGTCATAAGGTGACCACCATAAGGTGATGGTTAGTAAAAACAGAGAGATGTGTTGGGCTGAGTGGTGAGTCGCTTATCACCGCGGCGTGACGCCATGTTGGTTTAGCTTTCCCAACCACCGCGGTGGTCACCTTATCACCTTAAACTGGAGTATGTATGCCTGGGCCTTTATAGGCTCCGTATTGGTGGACAGCCCTGTACTTTACCACTGCGCCACCCAATCGATCTGAACACATCCCATGACCGCTCAAGCAAGAGCTTGAGCGATCATGGGATGTATTGCACTTATGAGCTTCAGGCAGTGCTGCTTGTCAACTAGTATCCTAGTAACACCAGGGACTACATTTCTCAATGGAAGAGTAGGGAGACCTCCAACCACTGCAGATGTGCTTATTAACATACACACATGTATGTTACATTCAAATACTCTCTGAGTAATAGGTAGCCTACATTTAAGCCCAATGATTTGCCATGCAACTCCGTGCAACATGCAATTACTTGCAACAGAATGGTGCTTTAACTGGGCATATCACACAAGGGTGCACCGAGCTGCAACGAATATCTGTTTCCACAGCAATTATTTCTGTGACGTAATGTAAACCACTGGGTTTCCGCGACAACAAGTCTTTTTGCAACTTGCGACACGCCCACGCACTCCAGAGCCGGCTAGTGTGACACACAAACACACACACACACACACACACACACAAACACACGTGCAACATGGATGGAAACCAGCGTTTTCTCATGCCAATAAAGCTCCTTTGAAATGAATAACTTGCGACGCAATGCAACGACATGCGCCGGCAACGTGCAACACACACACACACACACACACACACACACACACACACACACACACACACACACACACACACACACACACACACAAAGCAACACCGCCCTGCAATTGATTACACCTGAAGAGTAAATTAGCTAAACAGAGAAACAAGTGGCTGGCATCATTTCCAGCATTGCAATGGAAATTAAAGAAGAAGAAGAAGAAGAAGAAGAAGAAGAAGAAGAAGAAGAAGAAGAAGAAGAAGAAGAAGAAGAAGAAGAAGAAGAAGAAGAGCAGGTCTTGTGGACTCGTTCGCTCCCTCAACAAGGGGTATTGAGAAAATGAGGGCATGAGAACAGTCCTTCGCTGCCCTTCCCAGCTCCCTTAATGTGAGCATATGGCTTTAAGGGAGTCTGACCCAGAATAATTACTGTTTTCATGAGAGGTCAGCGGAGAGGTACTGTAAAGCAACCATCCCCTTAAGTGCAAAAGATTGAACTTAACGACTCTCTTAACCACTTGAACCCCAGCCTCCGTTATTCTGGGGGGAACATTAGCCAAATATAGCCAATCTACAAGGACACAACGCAATGTTGCGCAACATGTTGTGGGCTTGTAGATCGGCTATTTTGGAAAATGGATTTGGTTTACACTGTACAGTAGAGGCTTACTGAGTTCGATTTACTAAGTCTTGGGGTTTAAGTGATAAAACACACACACACACACACATGCCCGGTCACGCACGCACGCACGCACGCACGCACGCACGCACGCACGCACGCACGCACGCACACACACACACACACACACACACACACACACACACACACACACACACACACACACACACACACACAAGGGGAGTTTGAGGGAAAAGACTGCATGTATTGTGCTGGGTGCTTTGCAGACATAAAGCTGACTTGTTTGGCAGTGTATTAAAGTGAAGCTGCATTAAAAAAGTTGCTTTCTGCAGCATCAACTCCTCTCCCCTAGCTTCCATTTAGAGAGTCTTGAAACAGCGAGCGATGGCTTTACATAACAGGACTTGGGGCTGCTGTAGCTATCGATCATTCTATTAGTGATTGTTCTTCTATTGATTAGGTTTGTTTTATTAATCAAAGAACATTGCCTCGAGTTGTGTTTGGTGAAGGGCTACATCATCATCTGGCTCAAGAAGACATCGGTTGACCAGAGGCTTGCTGGAGGGATGGAGGGTGATCCGACATGACATTTGGCTTTTTGTTCCTGCTGAGGAGCAATTACATTATTTCAGTGTTACGACCTAATGCGCATGCTGACCCATACAAAGTACTGTGACCTTTGAACTTTTTGATGCCTATCCACATCCCACGGGGGAACTCGGCCTAACCTTAATTCACACCGCTCACCTCAAGCCGACACTGATTTCTGCCTATGCCGATGTTCGATCTATAATGCAATTAGCACTACAGTATATCTCGGTGGAATGCTATTATTTACCTTCAGTGTTGAATGGCGTTAAAGGAGAAGACATAATATAACATTCGTGAAAATAGCTGAACATTCTGCAAGAAAATGCAGATCTACAAGCTCACAACGCGACACGTTGTGGGCTTGTGTGGGCTATGTATCCGACAAAGAGATGGTGTAGGCCAGTGTAAAAGGGAGGGGGCCACTGGGGTACCCCGTGCCACGTTGTGTGCTTGTAGATCAGATATTTTCAAGTGGTTCACGTGGCTGTCTTTGTGAAGCTTTCCTGTGAAAACATACAAATTAATACCAAATTTAAAATAAAATTAAGTAACTGTAAACCACAGTATTAATTTACCCATCTGTACATGTAACTATAGTGTACAAATGTATCCACATAGTTATGGGTCCATTTGGTTAAATTGAGGATTTTACTGTAAAGCGATAGATAGCGCATAGAAATTGATTTCTGATAAAAGAATACCTCTTGGTTATAGGTCAACAAAATGATCAAGTAACTGCTAGTACAGTGTGGAATCCACAATGCAGACAGATTGAGGCGCACAGCTTAAGTGCCGTGTGCAAATCTACTGTTGTTCCCTGTAGGACAAATAATGGATGATAACGCTCTGTTTTATGGGATGCTGTGCTGATTCAGCAAAACAGTCTCCACATGCAGCCTTCACTGCCCTGCTGGATCGATCCTTCACCTACTGATAGTCTGACACAGTCAGTGTGTAGTGTGTAGTGTGTAGTGTACATACATAATAAATAATGGAACCAAATGGACTCGTAAGGGTTCCGTTTGACGTTTGTACACTCTCAGAGTTGTTCTATACATTGTTCGTCACATCACAACGGTAAATGGTGCATTTATATAGCACCTTTATCCAAGGCGCTTTACATAGATTGTGCATCAATTCACCCATTCACACACACATTTATACACCGATGGCGGCGGAAACCATGCAAGTAAAGGCACCAACCAGCACATTAGGAGCAATTAGGGGTTCAGTGTCTTGCTCAAGGACACTTCGGCACTAACTCTGGGGGAGCCCGGGTTCGAAAAGGCAACCTTGCGGTTACCATCCAGCCACTCTACCCCTGAGCCACCGCCGCCCCCTAGTGGCCACTCTACCCCTGAGCCACCGCCGCCCACTAGTGGCCACTCTACCCCTGAGCCACCGCCGCCTAGTGGCCACTCTACCCCTGAGCCACCGCCGCCACAGGTACCGTTGCCCATAATCCATCTCGCCCTTGTTTTCTCCCCGCCGACCTCACGCCGACCTCACGCCGACCACTTGGTGCGGCGGTTCTTGTATTCTGTATTTTGTTTTACTGAGAATAAGGTTAAAAATAAGTTTAGGGTTAGGCATAGTTTTACTGGGGTTACGTTTAGGAATAGGGTTAGGTTTTGGCACCGTTTTACTGAGGTTAAGGTTAGGAATAAGGCTGTACGCCCGGAGCGAGTTGGTAAAAGGGCGACTTCGTTAACACCTCTGTGGCATATAAGGTTCCTTATTTCCCTGAAACTCGTCCTTGGCCATCTGTGATCAAAACACATCCAAACTCGCGTCCTATAGGCAGCCAATGAGTTAATTCAACACCTTTTTAAAAGTATGATTTCGTTTATATTAATAGCTACGGCATGACAACAGTGTTTCTCAAGCCAGACTAAAGCCCAAAGCGCACCAAAGGGTCGAGACGGTTTTAGCGTTCATCCCAGCGGTGTGATATGTTTTGTCGACCTAAGTAGACACAAGTAGGTTGCAAGGAGTTACATGGCGACCCATTGGTGCGGTTTGGGCTTATGAAAAGGCCTGGATGGACTGAACTGTAATCTCCCCTTTCATTAATCATGTGCGCTGTTTGCAAGAAACAGCAAAGGATCATTTACTAGTGAAATACACATCCATTTACAAATGCAGGACTATACTTCTCAGGGGGAAAAAAAGCTTTTTATTCATTTGAAAAATATGACAGCGTTGCCTTTCCAGTCCAATAAGCTCAGTAACTGGCTAATGATAAAGTAAATTGAAAATGTCACAATGTATACAAAACAGTGAAAGGAGTTTGGCACACGTACGGCTGATGAATGCTGCTGTGTTGGGTTGTTTATGAATGATGAGGTACAGGGACGTGCAGTCGTGCACACATAGACACCAAAGGGGGCTTCAGCCCTGCCCTTTTACCCGTCTGTAAAACAACTGCCCTTTACAGACCAGGAATGCAGCCTTTTACTATGGTGAAAGAAATTCAAATGCCACTTCTTTCCTTTCCATGCCATGCCGGAAGGCCACATTCAGGAGAATTGCTTTTTTTCCCGAAGTCTCCTGAACTTGGAAGTTGGAACACAGCATTTTGTGTTGAACAAATTTGTTCAGAAATCCATGTCGTACACCGCATCTCCACTAGCTGAAGAGTGCTGGGTTGCGCGAAAATAGCTGATCTACAAGCTCTCAACGCGTTGCAGCGCGACGCGTTGAGAGCTTGTAGATCAGCTATTTTCACTATTTTTGATCCAGCCGCCACCCGCCCCTCTATACCAGTGGTGGAGACTATAGTGACGTTGGCTGGGCCAGGCCAGGCCAGAGTGGTGGAGACTAGGATAGTGACGTTGGCTGGGCCAGGCCAGAGTGGTGGAGACTAGGATAGTGACGTTGGCTGGGCCAGGCCAGGCCAGAGTGGTGGAGACTAGGATAGTGACGTTGGCTGGGCCAGGCCAGAGAGGTGGAGACTAGGATAGTGACGTTGGCTGGGCCAGGCCAGGCCAGAGTGGTGGAGACTAGGATAGTGATGTTGGCTGGGCCAGGCCAGGCCAGAGTGGTGGAGACTAGGATAGTGACGTTGGCTGGGCCAGGCCAGGCCAGAGTGGTGGAGACTAGGATAGTGACGTTGGCTGGGCCAGGCCAGGCCAGAGTGGTGGAGACTAGGATAGTGACGTTGGCTGGGCCAGGCCAGGCCAGAGTGGTGGAGACTATAGGATAGTGACGTTGGCTGGGTCAGGCCAGACCAGAGTGGTGGAGACTAGGATAGTGACGTTGGCTGGGCCAGGCCAGAGTGGTGGAGACTAGGATAGTGACGTTGGCTGGGCCAGGCCAGACCAGAGTGGTGGAGACTAGGATAGTGACGTTGGCTGGGCCAGGCCAGACCAGAGTGGTGGAGACTAGGATAGTAACGTTGGCTGGGCCAGGCCAGAGTGGTGGAGACTAGGATAGTGACGTTGGCTGGGCCAGACCAGACTGGCTTGGTGGAGACTAGGATAGTGACGTTGGCTGGGACAGGCCAGAGTGGTGGAGACTAGGGTAGTGACGTTGGCTTGGCCAGGCCAGAGTGGTGGAGACTAGGATAGTGACGTTGGCTGGGCCAGGCCAGACTGGCTTGGTGTAGACTAGGGTAGTGACGTTGGCTGGGCCAGGCCAGACTGGCTTGGTGGAGACTAGGATAGTGACGTTGGCTGGGACAGGCCAGAGTGGTGGAGACTAGGGTAGTGACGTTGGCTTGGCCAGGCCAGAGTGGTGGAGACTAGGATAGTGACGTTGGCTGGGCCAGACCAGACTGGCTTGGTGGAGACTAGGATAGTGACGTTGGCTGGGACAGGCCAGAGTGGTGGAGACTAGGGTAGTGACGTTGGCTTGGCCAGGCCAGAGTGGTGGAGACTAGGATAGTGACGTTGGCTGGGCCAGGCCAGACTGACTTGGTGTAGACTAGGATAGTGGCATCATTGAGGGGGCAGAAAACAGGGCTGCTATTCATGCAACCCTGGAGTGTGACAAGCTGGAGTTTTAAATGCATTGTTTTCATTTTCAACGATGGCGGTGCAAATATCAGCAATTTTAGGCATGTGTGCAACATGACAACTGTTTTAATGTATTATGTTGTATTATTACTAAAAAAAATTATTAGACCAGAAAAGGACTAGACCAGATCACAGCCCATATGGGGATGATCGGACTGGCCCCATGAAGTGAACGGAGTTGTCACAACTCTCTCATCTAAACGGCGCTGGGCCAGGCTATACCTACACAGCAGCTTTTTGTCATTGTTGCAGTAGCCTGCAATACGCATTAATTGTTGCTTTTAGCTATGCTATTTTTTGGCAAAGATATTTAGGGTATAGAGAAAAAAGCAGGGACCCCAGGGGCGATTCCGGTCAACTTAAGTACATGTGTTTAACTGGTCACGGGCAATTGATCATAAGAGGGAATCCACCATTATTCCATCACTTGATAACCTCTGGACTGAATGAATTCACATGCTTCCTGTACTTTTAGGAGACATAATCAGAGGAGAGACGTATGTCGGCTAGGATCATTCATAAAACACCATCAGACGCTAACAATGACAGTGGTCTGATTAATAAAGCCAGAAAAGAATAAAACATTAGGACTTCTCCAGGGACATCAGCGCCTTATCTCTCATAATCCCCAGTGAGTGTCACATTGTGGCACTGATTCCAAATAGGCCATTAGCGAAACAGTCTATTGGTATTTCAGTCCTTTTGTTCTGGTTCTGTTTCTCTATACGGCGCACTCTTTGACTCATTATATTTCCTTGTGTGTGCTATTTAAAATGATCGACATTAGCAGCGGGCTCCGACAGACTCCATCATCTCTGCAGGAATAACAAGATGATGGGACACTGCGTGGGTTTCGATCTCGCTCTGTCTGCCATTCTCGACTTGGAAGGGCTCTGGTACTTTTTCTTGCCTGACTTGAACCACATTAACCAAAAAATAATAAATAATAATAACAATAAAATAAATCATCATAATATGCTAAATATGCATGAAATAATTTGAGAACGGTCTGCGCTTGCTCAAAGGAAGTCAGAACATGGCGTATGTGACATATGTGTGCTGTTGAAATTCAATTGTGCAAGTATTAGCTTTTCCTCTTCATGGGGTAAAAGCAGGGTTCCTGAAGTCCAGTCAAACTGTGAGCCCTTTGAGTCTCCATTTGGGGACTGTTGAATCTGACCCTTTGAGTCTCCATTTGGGGACTGTTGAATCTGCAATCAGGCCTTTGTTGGAACAGAGGAGGGCTCTATGTGTGCTCTAGCTCTTAGAATAAATGGAGTTCAGTCAGACAACTCTTAGAGTGAATTTAGAATATATATTTATTGAGCATAATTGAAGCTTAGATTGGCGTCAGGGCTCTGTCCCTATTCATTCCCTGTAACATTAACATTTTAGTTAAATTATAAGCCAAGTAGAATTACAGGGAATGAATAAGACCCCCATGCAGGGGGATCTAGAAACAGAGCCTGTATACAGGTGGATGCTGGGGAGGCGGTGGGATTTACAAAAACGTCATGAGCAGCAGGTTAGCAGCGAGCGAGGCAGGGAGACAGCAGCAGCAGCAGCAGCGGCGCACGACCGCACAGCAGGAGAGAAGCCAGGAATGAGCAGGTAGGCAGATTTAAATAGCCGCTCTGATCAGGTAAAGAGTGCATGAGACTAGTCACCTGATCAGGTAGGCGCGCTCACGAGTTGCCTGCCTGAACTAGCTCCGCAGGCTTCGCATCATAAGGCAAATATAACCCAACGCATGTCCTGTCCTCACACACAGCCAAAGTACTTTGGAAACGTCATATACAGCAGGCTACTGTATATATTCCCATAGCATAATTTCTAAGTTGTTGTCTATGGAAACTTAATGGTGCTGGATCCTGCTCCAGCCAAGCAACATGTCAAACTAATCACTACTGAAACTGAGCTGTTATTGAGTATGCCAGACACACACTTAAGACGTCTTAGGCCATTTAATGATGTATAGGACACTTCAACGTTTGAGGGGGGCACAGGGTGCATATTAACATCCCCCAATACCGGTCCTGTGGTACATGTTCACAATGTAAGTCACACTGCAGACTGGAGATAGCTCTGGAGACTGGAGATAGCTCTATAACCACAAACGAAAGGGTCATAATAGAGGTTTTTAACCCTGACTACGTCTCATCATACCATCATATGATGACGTATAAATGGTGTCCTGTGCCGGAAATTGCAGATCTAGGAGCTTTTTCAGCAACAGCACGCAACAGTGAAGTATAAATGAGGCTAAAAATATCAATGCCAGGGTTCTGACTCAGTTATTTACTGAAGTAATAAAAGGCGATGAACCGTGCAGCTCAGCTATGCACACCTCTAGGCATAGTTTATAATGACTAAATAATTCAGTGCTTCCAAGTTACAATTTCTCCCCCTGACAGACAGAACAAGAAAATAAGTCAGTGTTTACATTTGTTTCCTGAGCTGGCTTATCTAATCTAATCTTATCATATCATATCCTCATATAATTAATACAGACAAAAACAGTGGAACAGCATATTTAAATTGGTTAAGTAAGTCTGTCTACCAATGAAAAGCCAATTATGATATGAATGAAGTGGATGCATTGGAACATACTGTAGTTTTCTTCTTTTTTAAATTGACTGAAAATGTGCATTATTAATTGTCTGAAGCCATGACCGTGTACCGCACATAGACCGATCTGAACCACAATTTCTCATACGCAACATATAATTTGATAAACGGTTACAAAAAAGAAAAAATACATTTTCAGGTCCAGATACAGAAAAATTGTAGTCCAGATATGGTTTCTTTCTGACCTTCTCTCGTGAAGGAGAAAAGCTGACACAGTGGACGTACCTGTGTTCCACTGCATTTCTACGACAAACTGTATCGCCTCAAAACATCTTTTCATCGTAAATCAAACCATGCTATTTCGATTTATCGCCATTCTAGACCCTAGACAGTGTTTTAAAATCCTGCAGCAACACCTTGTTGTGTATGATTGTTGCTGTGGAGAGGACAGTATGGCGCTCCTCCCCAGATATCGGCTTTATATGGATTGACACGGCGGAGTCCTCTGGGAAGGTAAATATTGTATGAGATCTTCCAAGTGCTTTGCTTGTGTACAAAAGGTTCCAAAAGTAAGCCCTGCCACATGGCCACATGCGCACACAAACAATCCATGCCTGTAAGGCGGAGGAGGAGGTGGCAGCAGCTGCTACTACGAGTGTACGGAGCGCTGTTGTGTGTTTCTGTGGACGGGAGCAGAATTTGTTGGAAAACACAAAGAGAGCGAGTGATCGAGAGACAGAGAGTCTGTGTGTGCGTGCGTGGCTGCATGTGTGCGTGGCTGTGTGAGTGTGTGTCGGGGTGGGGGGATATTCACGATGCAATAGCCGAGGGTGTTGCATCATCCTATTAATTACTCCCGTTGCACAATGTCCTCCATTACGTGACCCACATGCACACAAAGATAAGCTGGGCTCTGAGGGGCTGCATGGGAACAGCACAAGGAACGAGCCCCACTGATGGCACTCCGACTCAACTCTGAGTCAGACCTTTTACTTAGGTCTCGGCCTAAAGAAAAAAGAAGAGTGAAGCAAAATACTGTTTTTTCAATTATGAAGTGTGCTTTTTGCAAGAGGAGGGAAAAATACCGTGGCCCATTGAGAGGTGGCCTCCATGCCTGGAGCCGGCCTGTTAGTGGAAAGGGCCGTGGCTGATAAATCTGATCCTTTGTAGAGGCAGTATTGATCCAACAAAAGCTCACTGCATGAATCAAGTATGAGCTCTACGCCACTCGCTGCTTCTCCCGGGCTATAGCTTCCATGGATGGATGTGCCCAGGTGAAATGCTGGCACACACTCTGTTCTCATGTTGGCCCATTAGCAGAGCTCAAGCACTAGTCATTATACCACACACCCGCTGGGTCTGTAGTTCCCTTTTTTTTCTGGGAAGGTGGCATATTAAACATTTCCTGTTCCTGTTTTAACAGGAAACACATATGAAGGTGTTATGTGTTTCCAGTTTAAATGAAGCGATGAGAAGCTGCCGCGGAACAGGAAAGCTTCATGCTGCTACCTTCTGGAAAAGGGTGAGTGTGTGTTGGACCTGTCTGTTAGAAGTCCATAGACTAGGGGCGCCTGCTGGCCTGGTGGTCCAGGCGCATTGCTGGACCTGTCTGTTAGAAGTCCATAGACTAGGGGCGCCCGCTGGCCTGGTGGTCCAGGCACATTGCTGGACCTGTCTGTTAGAAGTCCATAGACTAGGGGCGCCCGCTGGCCTGGTGGTCCAGGCACATTGCTGGACCTGTCTGTTAGAAGTCCATAGACTAGGGGCGCCCACTGGCCCATGGTGGTCCAGGCGCATTGCTGGACCTGTCTGTTAGAAGTCCATAGACTAGGGGCGCCCGCTGGCCCATGGTGGTCCAGGCGCATTCCTGGACCTGTCTGTTAGAAGTCCATAGACTAGGGGCGCCCGCTGGCCCATGGTGGTCCAGGCGCATTCCTGGACCTGTCTGTTAGAAGTCCATAGACTAGGGGCGCCCGCTGGCCCATGGTGGTCCAGGCGCATGCCACATATGGGCTCTGGCCTGGCAGCACGTTGCGTCATGTTCGGGTCCCGTTTGTGACGACCTTTGCTGCATGTCTCTCCCCTTCTCTCTCCCCCCCTCTTTCCTGTCAATCTTGACTTGTAACTATTAATAAAGGCAAAAGCCAAAAACAAATCTAAAAACAGACAACATAGAACAGTACATAATACAAGACGGAACACCCCAATCCCATTTTTTTTTGTCAATACAGGGTCAATACGGGGCATAAATCAGGCTTTACATGACAGAGTGCTGGGGATACGTGAAGTAACGTATCATCATTTTTTCATGAAGAAAATTGAAACTGCACAAAAGATACAGTAAGATCAATCGACTGGGAATGTCACTGTATGTGTGTATACTTGTTGTACTGTATAGATCCCTAAGCATCTTCCACTACCACGCTTCAAAAGATGTGTCTTGTGGTCTATTAACAAAATAAAAATCACACTTGTGTGAAGTGAGGGGTGATCTTTTGGCGTCTTTTTCTGTCCTAACCTTTTGAGGAGTGCTATAGGAGTGCTCCTATATTCAACTTTGTCCTACACAAACATTAAATTCCCATTGACAATGAATGGAGAATATTACGTCTTAGTGTCTGAGCAAATAGGCATAGTGTCTATTTTACGTCATGTTGATGCACGATGATAAGAAGAGCACCCCTCACTTCACACAAGTGTGATTTGTATCCTCACATTCCGTGCTCAGCCAATCAAATCATCGCTATGGCCGGGATACACACAAACACCCAAAGCTGGGCATAGGAGGGGCTAGCGCCCCTCAAAAATCTGTTTCGCGTTTTTTAAACACATCAGGGTGTACTAGACCTCATGTACTAGACCTTGTGCTGTGGACTTCATAATCATAATCCCAATCTCATCTTTTTATTTGTACTATACTAGAATTTCGCGGGCCTTCGGCCCGCTCATCCCAGAGTTGCGTTGCCCCGCGTTGCGATACAGAAGTCCACAGATACAGAAGTCCACAGTGACACGCGTTGTATGTAGCTGTTTTGTGCTGCAGCGCGTGCGCGCGCGCGCGTGTAGTGTTGTTATCCATATATGCGCCTCGGTTCGTCCTGATTGTACGACGTCAGGTGTCGACACGGTCGTGTTTGCATTATTGTAACTGTGTATGTAATCGCGGTGCTCTCCGGCCAAGTTAGAATCAGTGTAGAACCTGTGTTGTTGTTGTTCTTCTTCTACGTTTGGTTTCCGGCAGGCTGTACACTGTGTGTGTGTGCACGCGTGTGTGTGTGTGTGTGTACTGTGTAACTTCCGGTAGTGTTTCCGGAAGTGTGAAAGGTATCACGAAAAACACGTGGGTCACGTCAGTGGCGGCTGGTGACTTTTGTCCTAGAGAGGGCGCTATGAAAATATCAAGAGAACATGCACTATAGGTATAATCACATTCAATGGAAGGCTTTTAAAAATACAAAATAAACATGGCATTGCCAAACATGGCTAATTTCACTGCATTTTCCATGTAGATTGAGGCTACAGTGGGTTTTTTTTCATTGTCTTGTTGTTCCATTATGAAAATGAATTATTATCTTTACCTGGCTCCATGTGGCTCATCATTCATGTTTTTCTAGCGTCTGTGTTGACTGTGTGTTAAACTATATGTCAAACTGTGTTGTGATGTTTATGCTGCCCCCAAGTGGTTTGTGGTGTGAATAACATTGATCGCACACATTTTTTGACCCAGACGGCAGATGAACGCGCAGCAACATGTGACACTCAGTAACCAATCAGAAACGTCACACAACGTAAACAACATGTGACATTTCATGGCAGCATAATACAACGTGGCAGCATAATACAACTTGTAATCACTGCCTTTGGTTAGTGGTTCCTTATATTATATAATATTGACGTTTCTGGATTGCTAATTTTAAATAAATTACAGGCTGCAGATGTCGTTTCTCCGTCATTCTTATTCACGTTTTATTCAGGGGTTGTGCATGGTGGTGCGGCGCACCAGCGCCCCCTATGGACCGGCCGCCACTGGGTCACGTGGTGGGGTTGTGAGCCATTGGGAAGGGGTGATGTAGTGTTGCCAGGTCCACGTATTGTAAGCGAGTGGTAGTGTGTGTAAGTATAGGCTGTAGGCTGTAGGAAGTCAGGGTTTGCGGTCTTGTTTACATAGACGTGGCAACAATGTTGGCGGTGCAGCCAATGAAAAGAGGGGAATCACGGGATGCAGTGTTGCCAGGTCCGCGAATTGTAAGCGAGTTGTAAGTAGCGTGTTGAATGGCATTTTTTCTGGGCTTGTTTTCATAGACCTGGCAACATGTGAGTGTGTGCGTGCGGGGGTGTGGGTGCTTGGGGAGATATTGTTTGTTGTGAAGAGATACAATGCTGGCGTGGGTGTGGAAGGGAGGCAACGTTGGTGTCAGTGCAATGAGTGATGTTCCGCGGTTGGTGTTGAGGGGCGGCGTTCGGCGCGATATGAGGAGATAGCGGCCGAACGACGCGGAGGGTAAGTGTGTGACGTGACTGCCGTGTGAGTGTAGTGTGTTGCAGTGTGTCAGTGACGTGTCAGTGATGTATGCAGTGTGTGACTTTGGGTCCCTTTTCCTGGGTTGGGTACAACTTCTCACTTGTATATATAGATTGTTCCTAACAACATTAAAAAAACAGCCGTTTTCAAATGGAAGGTATTTGAATGACACTGCCTGCCTGTTCTGGAGTGGTGGCTAACCGAGTTGGACAATTCATTGGTGCAGATGAAATGGGTCTTTGCACTGTGCTAAGGGAATGACACACCTGCAACAGTGCTGTCTGTCTCAGCGAACAATCTCCCCTAGCTGTTCCTTCCGGATTCAACAGACTGCTGAATAGTGAGCGACTACCTTTTTAGTCGGTAAGCGTTGTGAGCTTGTAAATCGGCTATTTTCAGCAAGTGTAAAATCAGTCATTAAGATGGCATCAAGGCCAGCCAAAATACATTTTAGTCGACTAAATCAACTGTAGATTTAGTCGACTAAACTCGTATGATATTTAGTCGACTAAAACTAGACTAACACTAAAACATTCCAGGTGACTAAAATGAGACCAAAGCTAAATGAAAACTATTCAAGAGACTTGTGACTAAAACAACTAAACAAAAAAATTGCTGTCGAAATCAACACTGGTTCAGCGCGCCCACGCGCGCACACACACACACACACACACACACACACACACACACACACACACACACACACACACACACACACACACACGCACGTGTACACATGCACATGTATGTATGTACACATACTAAAGTCACACCGCTGCAGAGGATCGGCACTCTCAAAGATGCAACGCAGCCTATTTCCACTGCAAATTAGGTTAATGATGCTCCAGAGAGGCCCAGTTAATAACCCCTGCAGAAGATATTAAGATGGCACCTAAATCACAGGAATATTGGAGTGTCTGGATGGACCCTCTCGTCACCACCCCTGCACTTAAGATCATAGTAAAGCCCTAGTAATACAAAACACATGCACTAGCAGTTCTGGACATGAATAAATTGCAGCCATACGGTTCACACAGAGGCCATTTTGCAATTATGTCATAATACGTTCATATTCACAACTTTACATGTACTGTACACCAAGAACATAGAATTCTATATGTGACACACACAAAATGAACCTGCACATGT